>NW_028324305.1:18068297-18433297 GCF_058129835.1 Hydra viridissima
TCTGCTGTCAACAAAACCTTGAAGAATAATCGAATGATAATCTTTACGATTAATGTAATCCTCTGGATTCTCTTTCGGTGCTTTTATTCTAATATGGCACCCATCAACTGCACCAACAACAAGTGGAAAGCTCGAAATCTCTTCAAATTGTTTCATTATTTCTTTTACCTCTGCTTCTCGAGGTAAATATATATATTTGTGTAGTAAGTTATCAACAATTGCATTTGTTACCAAGTGAATTATTTCACATACTGTTGAACGACCCAGACCAAAAAGGTTGCTTATGGTTCGAATGTCAGAAGACCCAGAAAAAAAATACAAAGTTACTGCAACTTTCTGCTCAACTGAAACACTCTTTCTATAGTTAGTGTCTTTTGTTTTTACATATATTGTTAATTCTGAACATAAGTATAGAAATGCTTCTTTTGTCATTCTGGTATTTGCAACCCAGTCAGATTCTGACCAATACTTATTCATGTTATCAAAATAAAACTGCTGAGATCTCGATTTCTTCCAAACAAACCGAGGTCTTGAGATATAGCTGAATAAAATTTGATTTATCAATTCCAAATGAAAGTAACTTCTATGGCGTCGTCTTCTGCAATACTGCAGAACATTAACTTTAGTTAGGAAAATCGATATCTCTTGATTTCGTAAACTTTCCATTTTGTTTTTGTTTTTAAAAAATATTTCAAAGTAGACGTGACCGAAGTATTGTATAAAAAAATTTTTGCTTGAGCTAGCAAATGTAAGTTTTATTCGGTTTCGTAAAAATGAACCAGATTTATTCTGGTGTGACAAGGATAATAGTTGAAAAAGGTTTCAACTGAACCCCGTTTTAAAAGCGAGTGTTATTAAAACTCGGTTTTGTTGGTGTGAATGGGGTATAAGTTGATTATTTGTCACTAAATTTTACTGAATCAGAAGCCGGTTTGAAATCATCAATGGCTAAGAAACCGGCTGCTGGTTTTAACGTTTAATAAGTAAAATTTAACAAGTAAAATATTCCAAGTAAAGCTTAACAAATAACTAAAATATAATATATCAGTTTTAATAAATTAAGAACGCATAAAAATATATATTAAATTTTTTTTAATATTTATTAAGGATTATTAAAACAATTAAACAGATTTCCAATATCCATTTTCATCAAAATAAATAATATCAGTTTCTAATTGCGGATGTTAACTACCAGTTTCTAATTGCGGATGTTAAGTAAACCAACTAAAAGTTACGTCATCGTCATTAGCTAGAACCCAGACCAGCCGGTACTCTAGCTGCCAGAGCTAAAGATCCAGCAGCCGGTACCGTAGCCACTGCGTATTTCTTAACATAAAGAAGCGGCCATATTAACACGCGTACTATTACAGAATTTTATAAGAAACTTTATGGTCCGTAATTACAATGATAAATGTAACAGCCGTGTTAAATGACATCACCCTAACAAAAATTACAAAGAATAGAAAACTACAAAGAACAATAGTGGTTTGCAAATTACTCTTGTATGAAATTCATCGGCAAGTAAAAAATGCATTTAACAAGAAAGAAAGCTATATAAAACAATTTCAAACAAGTTTAGATTAATCTCAAAATTGAAATAATTCAAATGCTGGTTGAGAGGATATCCACATGGTTACTACTTTTTTTTTTTTTTTGAAAATTGAGAAAAACAATGTTTTTCAAATTTGATCTAAAACTTTTGAGTAGTAGTGTAAGTAATAATTTTTACTGTTAAGAACTCATATTAATATACTCATATTAATCAAATTGTAATTCAAATTATACTATTTCCAATAAAAGTAATAAAGTGTTTTAAAGAACATACTAACATTTTAAGTTCTTTGTTTAATATTACTTGAAAAACTTTTTTATTTAAATCATAAAAGTTTACTAACTACTGTAATATTACAATTAAGATTAATATTTTTATTTTGCCATTGCCATGCAAGTTTAATACTATTTAAACAATAAAAAGTTGGTAATCTTTATGTGATAATGTGTAATGATTTTTAGAAGCACATTACTGAAAGAAGTTTTAGTTGGAAAATGAATACTGAGCATAAACTAACCTTTACTAATAAACCAAACTAAAATTACCTTAACTTGTAATTGACACATATCTTTGATTACAGAATAACCATCTTCACAAGTGCAGGCTGCAAATTTCTTATTTACATATACACACTCTTCAAGTTTAGTAGAGTTGCAAAGGTGTGAACACATTTCTTAAAAATAAAAAATAACTCTATATATCTTCAATGAATATGAGTGACACATTCTGTGTATATAGTACTACTTAATTTACATGTATTTTTATGAATAATTAAGTTAAACAATTCATTAAAATACATATTTATTAAAATACTTATTTTAAAACATAGTTAAAAATTTTAATAAGTAACTTGGTATAAGTACAAAAAATGATTTGCTGGCCATTCTAACAGCCAATGAAATAAAACCAGGATCATTAACATTATACATTTAAATGAATGTTAATAGTCCTGGTTCTATGCCACTAGCTGTTAGAATGTAATAACTCTAATTTGCTTTCAAAGGAATGGGAGAAGTTTGCATGCTAGGATATCTACATGTGAAATCATTTTTAAAATATTAAATATCTGTGCAAAAATAAACTAAGAAAAAGTTTTTGTTTCTTTTAATTAATTTATTTCTTTAATTTAATTGTTTCTTTTAACTAATTTATTGCCTTCATTAAACGGTTAGGCTGAAACCTCACATGAACCCACTGGGAATAGTTAGCCATGTTAAATTGGGTATTAAATAAAGTAATGGTTTCCCAATACCAAGTGGTGTTAGGAAGAGCTACTAAACTACTTCTCAAATTTTTTATGTTCGCCGTCATGTGGAAAAATATTTCACGGAATAACCTACGAGTATCTATGAATATAGCAACACAAAAAAACAATATCTTGTCATAATCAAGAAATATTGACCTGAGGCTTAGCAAAATGAGCTTTAATTTATTTTTAGTAAAGACTCGATGCTAACTTAAGTTATAAAAGTTAGTCGATAAAATGTAATCCTAAAGAGGAGGATTCTTAAGGGAATTATTTGATTGGCTTAAATAGTGCTTGAAAATCATTTAACGAATAACGGACTATTTTTAAACAAAGCATTTTAATCAAAACATAAAACATAATGAGCAATATATAAATCAAGAAGAAATCAAGGATGCATGAATGGAATTTCGCAGCTAATATTTAAGTTAATAATGCCCTTCTTTGATTAATAAAACTTTGATAATAATAATAATCAAATTCATCCTTGTAAAATGTTTTCTAAACATTTTACCTATGTTTACAAAAGAAATCAACTAATTTTCTTTGCTTTATTTATAAATCATAATGCCAGATTTTAAAACTTACAGCGTGTCACGCTTTCACCATTAGACCACAGCATAAAAAATGATGCCTAAAAAGAAACTTCAAGTATATTCAAGTATATTCAAGTACGTTAGTATTATAATGGCTAATAGCATGCAGATTAGTAGAAATTACACGTTTAGTAATGTTCTATATCCACCCTAGATAAATCAAATACTTCATAGAAGTCTTTTTCTGACTTCAGCGAGTTACTTTGTTAATAACTAGCAAAAGAGTATTGTAAAGTTTTCACAATTTCACTCTATAAAGTTTGTTGTATATTAGGTTAAACTTAAATGCGGAACTATAACGGCTGAGATGCTCGACATTTCAAACGAAGAAATTATGCTACAGAGAGATGTACATTAAATTTGCACGTTTATACCTAGGGTAGGATTTCAGCAACTAAAAGAAATGTTAGCCAAAGATTTACCATATTTCTCACCATTCAGAAAGTTCTTTTTATCAGTTCTACAGGAAGGAAAAGTTTTATTCAGCAGTTAAAAAGCAGGGCCGGCCTTAGTGCTGGCCCACCTTGGCGAAGACTCAGTTGGACCGTTATAATAAAAACTATAAAAATATAATAACTGTTAAAAATTAAAGCTAGTAAAATTTCTTTTATATAACTTTTTGATTGAAGTCAGTCAGTAAAAATAATCTTTGACTTAACATAAATGTGAATAAAATTGTTTCATTATTTTTCTTCTGATGCTAGGTACATTTTTAGAGCTAAACAGTGATTACTGTAACTACTTAATTTTTTTCCAAATTTAGAAACGTTTATTACTGGACCAACTATTTTTTAGTTACTATGAGAAATTTTTAAACAATTGAAAATATTTATTTGTAGCTGCATAATGAAAATGAAATCTGAAGAAAAATATTGAAACGACTTAACAAAATGTGTATAGGTAAAATAGGGTAAGACACAGTTTTTATTTTTCTGTAGCATATTTAGGAGTTTAGAGATTTATATGATATTTTTTTTTTATCTTTAATGGACCAAAAGCCCGATAATTGATCTAAAATTGAATTTGGGGAAATAGCTTCACAGTGAAGCAAAAAAATTTTTATTGTTTAATAAAATATTATTGTTTAATGTAAAATTATTATTTAATATAATAACTTAATATAATTAATAAAAATTATATAATATTACTTAACCTTTGTTCACTTTTTTTTTTTCATTTTTTTAAAATAAAATGATAAGTAATACAAATAATCAACAATATAATAATACATTTTAACAAAAATTTTTTCTTTGAATTTAAATTCGAAAAAAGAAAAACAAATAGGGGAAAAATGGATTATTCAGATTTCATGCAAATTTAAAATATAATGCAATAATTTAATAGAACTTTACTAAGTTAAACTAGGTTTCAATTAGGTTTGGATAGCAAAAGAAATATTTAAAGTAATGCGACTGAACTGAGATTATTTCTAAGTATAAGCTTTTCAAAATGAAAAGCCTTTTTTTAATGATTGCTTTTCTAATCTCATAATAATTTATTTATATATATATACATATTTTTTTTCAATTTAATACTGTGTGTTTAACTGTCCAGAAACTTTTGCACGACAGCGTGCATTTGCTTTAATTGACCTTAAATTTGATTCATCTGTTTTTTGTTTTATTTTTCAAATAAAACTCTAAGGAAATGATGGAAATTTCAGTTCAAACTCTTGCCAATTTCAATGGTTTACTTATTTGATAATTGCTTAAATATTTTATAGTTCTGATTTTTTTTTTTTTTTTTTGAAAAGTTAAATCGGCTGTTCAAAGAAATCGCTTTAAAAACACGAACATTAAAAAAACCTTTTTTCTTCAAAAACTAATTTTGTTGAAAATGGAAGTCGGTAATTCGCGCTTTTATGAACTATTTTGAGTTTTTTCGTGGAAAATTTGCACTGCAGACAACGCGAAACTTTGATAGCATATTTAGGTCTAGTGTTATACGGCAGCAGACTGTCTCAAATTTGTTCGCCAAATTTCATACAGGTATTTCTTACCTCACAAAAGAGCTATGCGGTAGCCTAGAATCAAATCTAATTCGTTTTTTAATCAAATTGTCATGTGTCATATGAGATGAAAAATGGATCTAATACGGCATTTATACACGTTCTGCTGCGACAAACATGAAGAAGCTGACGGTCAGTGTTTGGTAATATAGCGCGGGTGTAATCTATTATGATTTCATGAGGTTTGGTTTATCAATCACCATACAAGTATACTGAAACAAAATGGACGAAATGATCCAAAACTTCAAGAAAAGTAGTCTAAATTGGTAAACAGATTGATTGATCTCTAATTACATGATAACTTTAGATCACACACTGCACAAATTACTGCGGTAAAACTACAGGAGTTAAACTTAGAACTTCTTCATCATCTATCATATTCATCAGTCCTAGCCCCAACTGGCTACCATATTGTCTGCAAATCGGACAATCTTTTAGCAGAAAAACAATTTAATTCTAAAAAGTTGGCCTTCTAGGAATTAATTGACGTTCTTCTACAAGGTTCTTTGCCACTGCTCTGATCAACCTGTCGCTTGAAAGACAAAATTTTTTAGACAATATCATTGTATATGGTAAGTTATCAACCAAATTTGCCTTTATTTTCCACAAACTTATTCCATGTAAATGCGACTCTCAACTAAAGTAACGCTATATATTATTCTAGGTGAACCCGTTTTAACTTGTATGACGCTATTAAAAAAAAAACGAAAAAAGGAAAACTTTCTTACCAAGATAACAACAATACGAAACTTCATTTTTATTCAGAATCTTCTGGATTTTGTTTATTTAAAGTTTTCACAAAGATATTTGAGCGATTTTCTAATTATCTATTGTTTTATGCCAAACATGAATAAGTATAGAAACAATCTTTAGTAGGTGTTTGATTACCGTATATATTTTGTGCGTTATCTTAGCAAAGAATGTAACGGGGGCGCATATGATATTATATGAACTAATTTAGCATTCCTATTAATAAACGATCTGCGATGTTCATTAAGTTACGAAACTAAATTTTTTTATGTCTACATAAACTTTTAATTTTTCTTCAATTATTCAACAGGAATGTGATGTAATGAGAGTATTTAATTAATACTATATTTTCTTCTCTTAAAAATTGGATGAATAACTAAAATAATAATATATATTGATATTAATATTTAACCATTAGCTCAAATATTTTTATTCTGAAATGCTTTTTAAAATATTTATACAATAAACGCGCAAAAAAGTAACTTTATTTACATACACTGGTTAATAACGTTTGTTACCACTTTACTCTTTGAAACCATGTCTCATTTGATGCCATTCGAAAGAATAAGCCAGAAATTATATCATTTCCGAAATTAAGTTTTTTAATAGTTTGAATAATTCCACTATCGAAAATTGGTAAAACTCACTTGTATCAATAGTTAAGAAACTAAAAACAAAAAAATTACATCAAATTTAGTAATTATTCAATTCTACATTACATTTAAAATTCGATTGATTAATATAGGTGTTTGTAAGTACAAAATATTACTCATCCACTGCTTTGATCCTAGAGTGATTACTCGATATTCATCATCTTGCAATTTTTTTAAAGTTTTAAAATTGTCATTTTAAATACCAAATTTATATCTTTAAATTAAAACAAAAAAGAATTAACGATTGATTAAACAAATATCATTAAAAAAATGTTGCACATACGATAATAAAAAAGGTATCCTAAGTTATCTCTCATTCTAAAAATAGGATCGAAAGTTTTTTGTCATTGAAATAAAAATTCAATGATGCCTATGCGAAATGATTTGTTTCAATTAAGAACTGTTTAAGTTAAGTACGGACATATAAAGTTGAAAAAATTCATTAAATTTTGCAAAGTACTTTCAAAATTTTTCAAGAGCAATGTAGATCATTTTGTTAAAAAAAAGAGAGAAGAGGAATGGAGAGGGAAATCTTGAATGGATTAGTTTTAAAAATTTAGGACGTATTGATGAACATAGATTGTAGGATATTGCAACTGTTGTTGGATTCAATCATTATTGTTATTGCCGTTATGTTTTTGGACTTTGCATATATTACTGGGATTATTTTTTTTTTAAATTGTTCCTTTTTTCTCTGGTGTCTTTTTTAACTTACTTCGTTGTGAATGTTAGTTTTGTTTTGTTTTTAAAGCTCGCGTTTTTAAGAACTGTAAAGCCTTAAATATTGCTAAAGACTTATTTTTCTTAAAAACTCAATCTTGTTTTTTTTATCACTTGTTTTTCTTTTCTTTGTTTTCGTTTTGTTTTTTTTTTTTTCAAAAGCCGATTGCTGAAAAAGTTCCCTAAGGTATGAAGTGTGCGAGTTTCTCGTGTTTTTTTAGTAACTCATAGCCTTCTATGAGAAGAAGAAAAAAAAAGAAAAGATTTGAAAACTTAATATAAAACAACCTCTCATTCAATTGGCATAAACTCATAATTGCAAATACAGTTTCTTTAAAAAGTTTTATATATAAAAAAATAGCGAAGATGACAAAACTTAGCAAAGTAAAATGTTGGAAAGACCTAGTTTTTTACCCTCGAGTGATCCACAAAAACTCACATTTAAAATCGGTTTGCAGTTAAATTTTATGGTTATCTTTTCAACAACAAAATTATTTAATGCATTTGAAAATTAAAATGTGATTTTATTTACTCAATGAATCAGTAAATAGTTTGACAATTGGTTTTAGCGCGATTAAGAAGTATTTAATCATCCTTTACAAATGCAGCAAGAAAAAGCTATCAAATATTTTCTTGCACACCTTCTCATATTTTTTCTTGAATGTCAGATCTTAAAACGTAACAGTCACTATAACAAGAGCAATTTTTACCCCCTATTGTATCAATCCAATTTAATTTATCTCCAAGGCAATTATGAATTGCTTTAGTGGATTCATTAACAAAAGAAAAACTTAAAAATAGAAAAACAGAAAGTTATCAGATTAAAGCATCTTATCATCAAAGTTGATACTCTTGTAACATTTTAGCAAATAATAGAGTATTTATAAAAAACAGTGTAACTAAATTGATTTTTACATTACACTACATTTAAGTAATACAAGAAAAAGCTTAAACTTACTAACAACTTCTACTCTCATGAACATATATAGCATCAATCTGTGTTAATGCATTTGCTGTTTGAAAAAAAACTGTCTAAAATGGTTGACATCATCGATGTCTAAGAAAGTTAATATCAACACGAAATGTCAAACATCGATTAATCTCATGCATATGTGTTAGTAGGGTAAAGAAAATCCTCTTAAAACATTCTGTGAATATAAGACAATGGTGATTTGCAAATTATTCCCAAATGAAAGTGACTGGCATGTGCAAAAAATGTATTAAAAATGTTAAAAAGCTATTTAGTACAATCTCAAACAAATTAGTAATAATCTCAAATATTGAAATGACTCGAATGCTGGTTAATAACCATGTTATTATTATAATTTAACGGTATATTTTCCAAATCCACACTAAATGAATTAAAAACAATTAAAGCAGTATAAACAACTACAACTTGTAATTATTTAAAAAGATTTTTATAAGTACATGACTGGATAATGTTTTAGTTAGAAATACATTTTTAGAACAGGTTTTAGTTGAATATTAGTGTTAGATTTTGTGTATATAGTAGTCTGAATATGCATGTGCTTTTATGAATAATTAAGTTAAATGATTCATTAAAGTACGTAACTTGATTGATAAACTAAAATATAAATGGTTATAGAAAACAATGAAATTACTTTATGCACCAATATCTAACATAAAATTGGCTGAGATAAAATTTACAGATAACATCACTTGATTTCCCTTCTGTGATTTACAAAGCAGTCATGTACCCACCGGCAATATTTATTCATTAAAAGTCATAAATTAATTATCCTAATCATACATAAAATATAGAAACCTAAGGATAAAAAAAATTACTCAAATTGTTTATTTTCCCATGCATACTGTAAAAACTTCATGGAATAACCCACTTGAATCCACAAAACAAGTGAAAACAAAAGGACAAATTGATGCAACAATTACATAATCCAATTTCATATTTTGAAAAGAAGTACCGGAATAGGCAACAAAACCCCCCTTTTTGGCTCAATGTTCATACAAAGCTTCAAAATATGGGCCTAATTTCGCCAAGTTTGAGTCATTCACCATCTCTTCTTGGATACTTTGCTCATTTTTTGTTGTGTCCTATGAGGCTGAGCACTATTCAAACTTAAAAATTTAAAACCAATTCATCAAACGATTTTGTTATCAGCAATTGTGGATCTTGATCATAAATGTTTGTAAATTCGTATAAGCATTTCAGCTTTTTCTCTTCCCAAACAATTTCTAGTTTTGCTCTAAGTAATGCAAAAGTATAAGAAAAATCTTTCAATGAATCGAGAACTAGCTGGACAAGTGTGTAACTCCCGTAAAAACCTTGAAATATTTTTAGGTAGTTTTGAAGACTTAGACTCCTTTATTTCAATAATTTTCTACCAAATTGTTACTGATCTTGTGCTTTTTACAATATCATTAAATAAATTTTGGAAAAAAATTAGCATCTTTTAGTTTAAAGGCTAGTAGCCAGGCATAGTTTAAAGGCTAGTAGCCAGGCATAAGTTCAGGATAGAATTCATTCAACCATTCCTCAGCTTCTTCTTGACTTCTATTCCATGTTATTACTAGGTAAATATTGAATATATTATTACATAAGTAAGGGTATAAGAGTAGTAAACTTAAATGTAAATTTAATCTATAAGAACTCTGTTATTTGTTTAAATTTGATCATATTCAATATTTTATTTATTTATTTATTTATTTATTTTACTCTTTTATAGTACTACTTTCACATCTTGGATCTGTTAAATTAACCATAAAATGACATGAAATGATTGCTTTCTTAAACTTCATTAAAGGTTCAACTTAGCACAGAGCTAATTTTTTATCATGTATGAGGCTTTGCCAAATCTAAACTGCTTCAGATTATGTTTTATGGTCTGCCTGTTAATAAAGTTAATGGTGCCAGAAATTTGTAGTTTTAATATATTTACTATAATCAAATTTAATACATCCACCGACTAACTAAATAAACTTCGTTATAAACCTTATCTAATGCAGCTCCAATATTTCTCAATTGTGCTTTTAAATTAATTGTTTCTCTCTATATTGACTGATTTTCAATTAATCTTCCAATTGTTGGAACATACAGGGAGTGATTAGGTATGTATTTTTTTATACAATCTAATTTGGAGAACCATTGGGTGGCTGAAGCCTTCTGTTTCCTTATAGTATAGCTTTTTCTCTATTTCCCTATTTCCCTATAATATAAACATCCCAATAGTATAGTTGTTTAAAAAAATTTAACAATCAAACGTTAAATTTTGCAATATTCATTCATAGGTTTATATCATTAACACAGCTCTTTAATTTCATACCATTGTATCACAAAATATGATCAGTAATTAATAACAATCTATAATTTGGTAGATAGATGTGTTTGGTGATGATTAGGAAAATATTTATGAATTTCTACAATATTCTTTATCACGGATTTCGAAGAGACATCCTTTTTAATAAAACTTATAAAATGAACAGAGCAACCATATGCTATCAGCTTGGGATTTCAGCTTGCAAAAGATATCTCTATTTAGACATTGAGATGAAAGTATAATTTTTTTTTTTTTTACTAGTTTTCTCCTTATAAGTTAATTTAAATGAATTCAAACTTTGAATAGGCCTATACAAAATTATTATCAAAGCCTTCTGTTAAAAATGCGTTTTTTAAAATTTTATTGTAAACAAATGATGGAAATTATATATATATATATATATATATATTAGAGTGTCCCGTTTTCAGGGTCACATTTTATTTTGACTGCTCCTTGCATTTTTTTGCTGCGTATATGTGAGAAAATGAGATCTGTAAAGTTTTAGAGTTCTAACTTTATTTTTGTGACTACACAAGCCACATTAAGTTTCTAAAATCATTATTTTTGGATGAAAAAAGCCTATTTTTATAGTGCTTGTGTAGTCACAGTTTCAAAAATACAGGCTAGTCTTATGTTGAACCATGTATTATTAACCCTAATTAGTTAGAAAAAAATTAGGAACAGTTTAAATAAAACAATTAATTAGGTTTCAAGTGAGTTCAAAGATACGCAGTTGACACAATTTACCCATTTTTATGCGGCTTGACGTGGTTGACAAAATCAAACAAAATACTGATCTAATCATTATGAAACGGGTCTAAATTGATATCCGAACCCTTTTCACACCTAATTAGACCAACAAAAATCCAAAATCGGTTATAAAGTACAAATTATATGTTTAATTTTATTTATATATTATGCAAGACATATTTTAACCACTAATTCTACAACATATTAACATTTTCCTTGAACTTTGTGTAGTCAGACAATCTGTTCCACATACTAGGTGGAATCATCATCCATTCAAGCTACTGGCTATCCAATTTTAAGATGTTAAATATCAAAATGGATTCTGAATCAACAAACTCAGAAAAGCTGGGGCTCTCTTCTTCTTTGTCAATGAAACCTGATACATTAACCTTCTTATACATAAATGACAGAGGGTCCTTTTCCTTTGAATCATTTATCATCAGGACTCTTTCAGCGATTTCAGTCTTTTCCTCATCTGACACTCCAGGATCCAGTAAACTAAATGGGATTATATATATACATGTAAATATATATATATATATATATATATATATATATATATATATATATATATATATATATATATATATATATATATATATATATATATATATATATATATATAGACACACACACACATACACATTCACATACATATACACACACACATAAACATACACAGATGCATACAATATGTATAAACATACACTTTAAATATAAAAGTTATTTCAATCACATCTTTATTGAAGGTTTCTTTTGATTGCATCAATAGCGGCCTGAGTGCAATAAACAGCTGATTTTGAATGGCTTCCAGCATCAACTGAAGAAATGAGAGAAGGTTTACGTCCATTATGGATACTATAAGCAATTGTAGGATCATTGCAGACAGTACTCTAACCATTTTTCATTGAATCGATTATTTGTTTATTTAACTTTCCGAAGAATTAAATTTAAATTTCCTAAGACATCTGTTTTCAATTCGGTAGTTCGAATCCAGATTTAACTTTTTTTTTTTTTCAAAATTCAGATCATCATTCTGAAAACTTGCAGTTGTAAGAATAAGTTTAGAAATATATAGTTGTTGTTACACCTTCCTTGGAGTTGAATGAAAAATTGAGGAAAAAGTTGCATTATTAAAAAAAGCTTAAACGAACTTACTCATCAACTTATGACTGATTAGTGTTATTTGATGCTGCAGATGTAGATGGCCTTGACTCTAAAGCTGATATAAAGCTAAATAATTCAGTAGAATCATTAGCACTTCCTTTTTGCATTTTTCTGCATTTATCCAAATGGATAAGTGCAGAATAATGAAAATGGAAGTGCTAATTTTTCTCTTTACTCTATTCTTTTGAGTATGCTCTCTTTGCAATAATTGCATATACTCTATTTGGTTGATCATGTAATATGGTCACTTGATTCTACTCAGTAGCTTTAATCCTTCCTCCTGTATGATACTTTGGCAAGTTGAAGGACATGTTATCTACTTTTATTTTATATTTAACTAAAAGTTTGTAATAATATCACTATTTAAAATTATTTTTATATTTGAAAAAAATGCAATCTAATTACTTACAAAGCTACTGTATAAGACAACATAGCTGCAATAATAAAAAATAGCATTTAAATACCTATAAATAGTTTCAATCTTTTCACTGAAGATTTGTACCAAACTAGAGATTTTGTTGTAGTAAAAACCCAAAAACCTAACAACCCAAAAACCCAGCAAAAACCCAATATGGTTGGGTTTTTGCTCCAAAATTGTAAATTATTACTAAGAAAAAGAAGAAAACTTGTTCCTATTCAAAATTTATACGCCATTTTATAAATTCCGTATTAATACCTTCAAATTTAATATGGTCAATGTGCATTCCTTATCTTACTTCGCTTGTAGTTTACCGATTTTAAAACTAATTTTATCATTGATTAGAGAATTTAGAAGAGTGCAGAAAATGTTTTAAGAAAACTCCAAGATTCTGCAAGAAAAGCTTAGGCTAGAACAAAGATACAACATTCAAGAGGGTAATTATCCAAAACGCTCCAAATGAGTTAATAAAAATGGTTACAAGAAAAGTAAAGCAAACTTGACTCGCCAACTCAATATCTCTATTTGTATTCTATTAAGAACATCTTTGGGATTCTTTCGACTGAGATTACATCAAAAGGGTATTTTTAGACGCCTAAAACTAGAAGAGTTTTGATGTCACGCAGATTTTAGTAAATTCAAGAACACTCGAATGCTGGAAAAGATTGCGGCTAAGAACAGCCAAACAAAATACTTATGATTAAGATGTGAATTATTTCAGCAAGTTTACTTTAATTAAATTAAAATATATAATCATATAGAGAGCTTCGACATTTAAATTGTATTGCAATTAGCATATACATAAATCATGATCAAAATTATTTTTCCATAATTAATACTTCATTTAACCCTCTGACAAAAGACACATAGCTTTAAAATCTGTCAGCTTTTTGCTAAGTAATTGAGACTTGTGACTGCAAGCTAACCGTATGATTGGTTTCAAATAATATTGTCTAATTAGTTTTTAGTTTTTAAACTGTTACTAGAAAGATAACGCTGCAGTGACAATATCAAACAATTTGTAAATATTTATTTGCATTTCATATTGCTATTAACAAAGTCCTTTTTACAAAAGAACGTCATATACGTTATAAATGCCCAATCCGCGAATGCGACTTTAGTGATTATTTCTTACATGGTTTGAGGGGAACAGTTCCAGTAAGAAAGAGAAAAAACTCAAATAATGTCATTGAAATAAACACCTAAATGAATGTTTTCAGATTTTTTCTCTTATTAGAACTTTAGTCAAAAGTTTTTCTGCTGCAACCATTTTCGTTAACTGGTCACTTTAATTTATTTAATTTACCCTCAAAAAGGATGGAAGACTTTTCATATCAACACCAATTTACTCTTTTTAACCATGTTCCATTTCCTGTGTTCCAAAAGAATAAACCATCTACATTGCCTAAATAAAAAAATAAAAACAAAACATTTATTTATGTCTAATTACGACAATACACAGATGCTAAAAGTTAGCCTTCTTTTTTTATAATAGCAAGTTACAAGAAAGTTATATATTTATATTCATTAAAATATTTATCTTCAACTTCATATATATTTATCTTAACTTCAGTTAAATACTTGAAGAGTGCTTAGAAAATTATTTTAACTTTTTTTGATTAAAATGCACTTTCTCAAGTAGAAAATATTACCCATCCATTGCTTTGAACCCAGAGTGAATGTTTGATCCTCATCTCCTTCCAAGTTCTGCCAAGCATTATAATTAATGTACCTTGATACATTTTTAAAAAACTGCTCATTGGTTAAAGAGAACCACTGTTGAGAGTCTTTACGGAACACCAAATATGTTTTTTGGTTACGATGTATTGCATACAATTCATTGGTTAACAAATGGTGTCCAAGAACTGATCCCAATCGTACATCTAAATCTAAAAAAATTTGATTTAAAGTGTTATTGTTTTCACAAACTTACGTTTAGGTTTTCCTTCATTCCAAATTAAATCTTGATAAAGTTTTGGGATTCCGATTTAACTAAATAATAAACCCACCTGTCCATATCTGTCCGTCATCATTTGAACGGTAACATGCTGTTTCAGTACTAATGAAAATATTGATAAGAAATTTAAGATCTTAGGTCTATGGTATTTTACCTCTGGTATTGTCATGGTAACAATAGCTTGCATGCCCAAGAAAAATAAACAAGTTCAGATAAATCAGAAACTTAAATTGTGAGCAAATTAACTTTTACAAAAATTATTGGTTAAAGTTGCTTTAGGTAGCAAAAGATATTGTTAGATAGCAATGTATGTCTTAAACTACTTCTTGAAGATAATTGGTATTTACATTTTGCTCATTTATACTTGGATATTAGACACCTAAGAATACATAAAAAAAAAGAATATCTTAGCACCCCTCCAGGGCGTTGATAACACATTGCACACCATTACATAATCAATCTGCCTTTACTATAACTTTTAACAAACTTTCAAACTAACAGTGGAATACTTCGATCCAAATATGATTAAAAGTAGGGTGTGTAACTTTCTTAAACTTTTTCATCGCGTCACAGATAAGATAACAATTCAGATAGGAAGTCCAGTTTTATTACAGCTATTTAAGATTGCTCCAAAGGCGTTACCTTCATGTTTTTCACTGTGATACATGTTATTGAAACCCAGAATTTTTACCCAATCTTAAACCTAAAGTCAAACTTTATTGACTGCAAGAGGAAGGCAGTTTACGTTTATCAAAAGGTAACGTTTCGTTAAAAATGGAATCTTCAAAGCAAGCTATGTTCCGTTCTCAAAAGAAGCTTTATATGCTAAGGCAAGTCTCAAAGTTTAAAATTCTGTTGTAACTTTTATATTCATTCACGTACTTAGCATTAATAATACACATCGCCAACCATTACATATCTAATCTGCCTCTACAATAACTTTAAAAAAATTTTCCAATCAACCCTTGGTTATTAGAATCCAGTTTTGAACAAAAACCGTGTGCACAGCTTTCTAAGACTTCTTATTCTCGTCAAAGAGAAGATAACATTTCAGGTAGTAAATCCACTTTTATTACAGCTATTAAAACTGCTCTTAAGACGTCACCTTCGTGTTTTTCTCTGCGAAAGAAGTTTCATATGCAGCCCAGAAATTTAATCCAGTATTACACCTAAAGCCAAACTTTATTGACAGCAAGATAAAGACAGTTTCCCTTTATAAAAAGATAATGTTTTGGTAAAGATAGAATCTTTAATGACAGTTATCTTGTGTCTTCGAAAGAAGTTCAACATGCTCGGCACAGCCTAAAAATATAAAATTCCGTGGTAACCTTTAGTTTTCGGTTTCTTTAAGAACAATATTATCATAGCGAAGGCTTAAATAAAATCTTCCTTAGCAAGTATTCAAAAAAATGAACAAAAAAACAATAAACTTTTAAAGTTACTTTCTTAAAAATGTGATGAATTTCTGATTTATCTGAACATGGAAATAATAACCATAGGCATGATAGTTATTTTAAATAGTTACTAGGGTACAATAACATAAATCACATAATTTTTTAATATTTACTCGAGTACTAACATAAATCACATTCGTAAATATTTAAGAAAGGTTATATAAAGTTCAATACGAAAAAAAAGCCATTTGAAGTAACTGGTGTTAAATAAAAATCCGTGAAAAGTTGAGTGGCTCATAACATCCATAATATCAACAAATGAAAGCAAAATACTTTCAAATCAATTATTAAGTTGTTTATTTCCTTCAATAATTTTTATCTTCAGTACTGATTATTCCAATTCGATTAACTCTTGTGAGCTCATTATTGATTTTCTTACAGAAGTTGGTTTAGGCCTTTTGGTTTCCAGTTCTTAAATTTTCATTTCAAATTGCTGCAGAAACTTCGACTAAGCTACACTCTTAAGAGCTTATTTTAGGACACACGTTTGATACTTCTTGCTTCAAATAATGATATCATCTTTTTGGCGTAATGAGATGAGGTTAGGTCAGGCCAGATTAAGACATACCCATTAGTGTGATAATCTTCAATGAAAGGAAAAATTGCTTTTTGATAAACTCCTTTAATTACATGAACTGGTTTACCGGATGACAGCTCGCGACGAAATAGGGCTTTGACGTTCCTTTGTCTGAACAACACAGCCACACAAGAGTCATCTATTTAAACGTAACAGTGTGTCGACATTTAATTCTGGAAGAAGTTTATGCAGCATCGCTCGAGTAGAAAATTCAAATTCTTAATTGTGAAGTGTGCAAAAGTTAAGTGAGGCTAGCTATTAATTATGCGCAAACTTCCTTGAAGATCTCAATACAAGCGATTCCAGGAGATGCAAACTTGGTTTCGCTTGTTATCAGTTCACTGTTGGATGAAATCTTTTGGTTTTGCTTGTTCTCAGTTCACTGTTGGATGAAAACATTTCTTGCTTCGAGTTCAATTTTAAAACAATGCGTAATATTTATGTAAAGTATAAGACATGTACCAGAAAAAATCTGCGCGTGTTCTGATGTGGTGTTGACGGAAACCGTACATCATTTAAAATAGCTAACTGTTTTAAAATGTGATTGTATTAACGTTGTTCAAAATTTAAACAACTCTGTTATTAAAACAATTAGCTTTAATTGAAATGTCACCAAATCAAGATAAAAAGCGAGAAAAAATTTTGCATTTTCTCGTTGATAATCCTGGTGTATCAAACAAAACAATTTCTAAAGAGCTGCAGATTGCTTTGAGAACAGTGCAGAGCGTTGTGAAACGATTTAAGGACATTGGTACAATCATAAGAAAATCAGGAAGTGGAAAAAAAAATGTTTTGTTAGACGAGATCTTGGTAAAAAGGTAAAAGATGCCTTAGATAGAAAACCAGAGATTTCTGTTCGAACATTAGCGAATAAATTTAAGACAAGTTCCTCCACTATACAAACAGTAAAGAGAAATTGTGGTTATAAATCTTGTAAAAAGAAAAAAGCTCCTCGACGTGAAGAAAAGCAAGAAAATGTCGCAACTCGATGTTCAAAGCTGCTCTATAAAAAATTATGTGCTAAAAAATCTTGTTTGATTATTGACGATGAAACTTATTGTGCTGCATATTTCCAATCTCTTCCAGGACACCAATATTATTCAGCAATTATTCGCAAGAAAATGAATTCCAAATATAAATGCATTGGAATGCAAAAATTCGCTAAAAAATTCTTAGTTTGGCAAGCAATTTGTGAATGTGGTGAAAGAAGCTCTTGTTTTGTGACTACGGGAACAATTAACACCAAAATATACATAAAAGAATGCCTTAAGAAACGTCTTTTTCCGTTTTTAAGAACACACACAGGTAACCCGTTATTTTGGCCCAATTTAGCATCATGTCACTACTCTGGGACAACTTTAAACTGGCTTAGAGAACATAAAGTAGATTTCGTTGAAAAACTCTGCGATCCACCAAATTGTCCCGAGCTACGTCCTATCGAAAGATATTGGGCTCTTGTCAAAAGAAAACTAAGGTTAAATGTAAAAGAAGCCAAACACATTAAAGACTTCAAAAATAAATGGATGAGAGCTATCAAGAAAGTCCAGCCGAAGACTGTGCCAAAGCTGATGTCGAGTGTAAAACGCAAAGTGCTTGCGTTCTCACGTACAAAACTTCACAAACTTTCTTAAGTGAAATTTAAAAATATTAGTATATGTACTTTCAAAATATACATAACATTCAATATCGAAATACAATAATTAGATGAATATCCTTTGTAATGTCCGCGCAGATTTTTTCTGGTACATGTCTTATTATATAGAACTAAAGTTGTATTAAAATAGGAATATGCTGCAAATAAAAAACTTGTATTTAAACATATTTAGTTCTCCACATTTCACGGATTTTTATTGAACACCCGTTAGCAGAAACAAAATTAAAAGTAAATATTATTTGCATTGTACAACTGTAACTTAATAAAATCAAAATGTAAGAAAGTTACCTAATGACATGCTGGTTCATACAAACATAGACAAGTGAGTTGGTTTCATCCCAATAAATACCCCGACCATAACTTTCTGAACCAATAAATAAATTGATAAACAATAAGCTGTTAATTTCCAGACCAATTTACAAACAGAAAATGATTTGAAAGGCATTAAAAAAAAAATTTAGTGAGGAGAAAATCTTTATGTTACTGTGTAATGCTGAAAATAACAACCTGGAAGTGCATTTGCATCTTTAGCAATCTTTGGAGATTTAGAACAAGAAAAACTTATTTTGTTTTGATATTTTTTATACAAAACCCACGTTCTTCCTTCCAAATTTTGGAAAGTCACTATTAGTGGAATTAGTATGGTAAAGACTTGTGCGGAACAGCTTGTGGTAAGAGTTGTAGAATTGATGCTGTGAATAATACTGCTGTTAAAAGTGAACGCTCCTGTAAGCTATTTGATTAAAAACATAATTACTTGACAATAAATACAAGATCTCTTTTCTCCAACCTACCCATGGTCCTCAATAAAAAAATTTAAATAATGCTTACTATGTACTTTAACTTGCCCTGTTTAAGGCCAGTAAATCCTTGATTGATACTTTCAGAGGACAGTGCAATATAAGAAGGCAAAAAGTATTCAAACATGACATTATGAGCATATACCAAAGAGTCATTTAAATGATGCATTTCCAAGTGTAATGCCAACAGTTTTCTAAATTTTTTTTTAAATGTATTTTTTAGAATAAACTCCTAGATGTTAAAGCTAAATAACAAACGTAAATTAGTAAATCATTTTTCCCCAATCTTTTTTTTATTATATATTATTTTATTATCTTACTACATCTGCAACCTTAAAATGAAATTAAAGTTGCAAATGATACTGATCCAAAAAGTTAACACTGTTTTTTAACTCAATATACCAGAACAAAGCGAATGATTTGACTAAAAAACAGAAAAGCACTTGCTAAAAACATCCTTGTACACATAAAAAACAAAAATAACCGAGCAAAATATTTAAAATTAAATTCAACCCATCAAATGATCCGGTGAAATTTACATTTAGATACGGCTTGCAATCTTTAGTCATCCTTTCTAAAATTACGAAATTTTAATGCGCTTTAATAAGTTTTGAATTAACTATTTCTTATACTCTTTATATTAAACGTTTTCTTATTGAGTTAGTTATTAAGTTATTGCATCTCATATAAGGACTTTTAGTACCTATAAAATTATCAGCTTTTATAATTATTTGCAACAGCAATAACAATTATTGAAGATTCTCGAGCATACCTTCACATCTTTTGCCTTGAATGTCTGACCTTAAAACCCAACACTCGTTATCACAAGAGCAATTGTAACCTCCAATCGTATTTGTGCAGTGTATTTTATCTCCATAACAGTTGTGTGTTCCATCAATACACTCATTTATGTCTATTAAAATTTAGAAAACTGAAAGTAGCAGATAAAACAGAGTACAACCAAATGAAGTTCAGACAATTATTTCCTGTTAAACTGCATGTTTGTAAATAAGACCAATATTAAAGTTTCAAATAACTTTCTAAATTAGTTTCGAAAATTGCATCGAATTAAAATCTAGTTGTAGGGAAAAGTCTATGTATTGATGATCTCAATTCTTTTTCAAGCTCTTACCACATGTTTATTTCCGAATGAAGATTATTTTCTGAAAAACTTAGATTCATCTGATCTCTTTCACTTAAATCAAAGTTTTTTTACTTCAGTCTCAGGAAAGTTCCATCTCAAACATGAACCACAATTGTTTTCAAAAGCAGCTAGAATCAACTGATGAAAATGAGGATTTAAATATAGACATATTGATTTCAGAATTGAAGTTTGAAATTACTATACTAATTTTACGTGCTTAATAATCATTAAAAAAGTGTTGTGATCTTAATAAATGTTAAAGAAAGTCATGAAATGTTCTGAAATCTATTTTGTCTTACCGTACATTCTCCTTAAGATGAAAAGAGGTTTAAAAAGAAAGAAAACGTGTTGTTCCAGTCTAGTCAACTTTTTTTTTTATTTGTTAGCTTAGAGCTTTAAATTCATCAATGTAATTATAATTGTGTTTTTAATTGTTATTGCGATTCCAAATTTAAACTTTAATTGTGGTTTGTTTTTTTTTTCATTAATGTACAAGGTGTCTGCCTTGTGTTTCAATTATCTCACATTCATCAAAAAATCAATGAAATTAAAAAACTGAATTAGATCTGACTTTTATCAGACTTTTATGGCTGGTGAACTATTTTAAAAAATATTTATCATTTTTTCTTAAACAATAAGTTTTCTAAAATCTTATCTAGACAAGATTCATTGAAATATCATTACAAATTGAAATAAATTCTTGATTTTTACAATTACCTTTTAAAGGACTTGTAAAACCTATGTTAAATTTAAAACTTTTGTTCAAGAAGCTAAATTTTAACAGTAAAAAATTATAAGAAAGGAAGAACTCCTGTTTTATGTTTTTTTGGTGTCAGAAGTTTTTCTTCGAAAAATTTTCTCTGAACTAGGTATTTGTAACTCGGCTAGTTATTTAACAGCGCTCACACCTAAGATCCATTTTTTCGGTAAAATGTGGTGAAGTGCTATTCAGCATTTTAAAAAAAATCAATTTTTTAGTTCACCATATTTATAGAGCTCTTATTGTTTTTTTAATGCACTGTTACTATTACATTAACATAAGTTTTATGATAACCATTAGATTTGTACTAAATATGATAGAAGTTTCTGTTAACATTATAGATTACAAAAAGAGGGTTTGAAGTTTAAGAATATTTCAAATTGAACCCTTGCAGAGTCTCGTAGTATGAACAATTTTTCGCTTCGCTCTTCGTGTAACTATTTTGACTGTTTTGTAATGAGTAACAGTTTTAAAGCATAACAAATCAGATTAATCAAAGAATTAGTTATTATCATCTGTGACAGTATGAATAGTTTTCAGAGCCACCTTCTTTTGCTTTTATGATGTATGCAGTAGGGTGGTAGGGTGGTAGAGTGGTAGGTGGTCTTAAAACTTATTTTCAGTTTTTACAATATAAACTCATTTAATCCGTGTCAAGTTTGCACTAAGGTTTATCAACTTAAATTATTAAAACAGTTTATGCACTTGTACAGCTCGAAGTAGGAACTGCTTTTCCTCTTTATAAGTTATCGTTAATGAAATCAAATTGATTCCTCTCTTAGCTGTGTAAAAGAAGAATAAATTGAGAAAAGTACACCACCGTATCCAAAAAGTCTTAATGAAGCCTGTGGTTTCTGTATTTGAGAATAATTCAGCAGCTGCAGTACTAGTAGACATCAGTATCAATTCTCTATCTGGTTTATTATCTTCGATTTTCTTCGGGTTGCAGATTCTTCTTTTTTGTTCTTACCGTTTTACCCGTTCCTTTTCTTAGCTACCCATGTATGTTCCTTTTTGTAAATTTTTTTTACTAGCAAGAAAAAGTAGATTCTAAGAAAAACTTATGAATTTTTCTGCATTCGGGTGGAAAAAGATCAAAAACTGAATTAAATTTTCAGGTAAACAGAGCTTCTTTAGAGCTAGTTTTTCAGTTCTTCTATATATTGACTATTTAAGAGACCACTACTTGAATTCTTAACTGTGATATTTCTTTTTCATAACTACGAGAGTTGGTAGTCTAGATTTCTCCTCATATGCAAATCAATTCAATAAATATCATCAAAAATAAGCACTTTGTTTAAGACTAGTTTTGTCACCTATATGGTGATGATGAAAATAGATATAGTCTCCTTTAAGGTGCTAACCTTGAAAAAGACAATCTATTTTCAAAACTCTCCTCAAAAACTTGCTTTATATGAAAAAGTTTGACACATTTGCTTTATCAGCATAGACCTTGATTTCACAACCACTGTTGTTTTTGGCTGTCAAACTATCTGCACTTAGGACTGTTTGAACTGTAAAATTTAAATAAAACTTATAACTATTTTTCATCGTATTGAACTTTATAAAACTAAACTCACTCTGAATTTATCATCAAAAGACAATTTTTAATTACCGGTTTTTAGTTTAAAGAACGCCTTATTGATATGTAAAGTATTTGTATACATAATATCAAGTAACAAATGAATGTAGTTTGTACATGATGAAAGCAGAGCTAAGCAAAATTTTGAAAAGCTTATCATAGTAACACTAACGTGACAACGTCGGCTTCTTTTTTCACTCAAAGTTATTGTGCAACCACTAAACCAGTTGGGGTTACAATTAAATTTTACACAGTGTCCATTTTCGGAATTCAAATCTATAATATATATTATCATCATGTATTTGTGTGTCAAAATCATCAATACCAGTTGAAATTTTTTATTTTTGTTCTAACTTGAAAAAGCTTAATCTCTTAAAATGCCAGATTCCCTGCATTAATCAATGACTCAGCTAAAAATTAGCTCAGTTTTCAAACAGTTAACATATTAATCTAGAATCAATCAAAATCTTTATACAGTTTTGGTGTTAAATACTTTTCTACTGAAATAAAACTTTTTATTTAGAAATAAATAGATGGTGAAAATTTCGTAAGATTAAAAAAATAATAATTAAGAATATTTGTTAATTAAATTGGAATATCCTTTAACATTAAACATTTAAACCTACCAACACAGCTTTGACTATCATCAGCAAGCTTCCAAAATGTATTGCAAGCACAATAATAGCTACCATCATTGTTAATGCATCTGCTGTTTGGAAAACAGTTGTACGTTAATGCAGAACACTCATCGATATCTAAATATGTATGTAAGAAAACTCTTTAACCTGATTTTTTAAATTTGCAGATTTTGAGGTATTAAAAGAGGGTTATAGGTGATTTTAAAGTTGTATCACAGGTAACCTTATTTAAACAAACATAAGTAAGTTGCAGTCATTTTTCAGCTATAAGAAGAGCGAAAAAAAGTAATGCAAAACAGAAGCCACAACAAACCGAGGTATAACTATAAGACCTAGAAACATCATACACGGAATCTGACGGCACGTAGCTAGACAAAGAAGAAACACCACCAAACAAATACGCAGCTGTTGAAGAAACAAACCGACGCGAACCACATTTGGAAGAGATAAACACTCAGGCAACAGAAACCGAGAGAAATAAACAGATAAAAATCAGAAACAAAAGCAAAACAATGGTCCCCCAACAATCCACAATTTTACAACTTAAAAAAAAACCACAACTATCCCTCCCAACAAAAACAAAAATACTTACAACTAAAACCAAGACACACACACCTCTGAGAGTGGCAAGCACAGCAATATTGTAAAACCTACCGCTATTTACGGACCACAACACGCAACCGCATAACGAATACGAGAAAGAAAAACGACCAAGATAAAGAAAACCGAAAAATGCACGAACCAAACCCAAACAAACAAAAAGGGAAGCATCTATAGACCTATGTCAAAAATCTTGACAATAAACTCACAGACAAAAATAGAACCAAATACAAAAATTGACTACTAAAATCATATCGATGAAGGCAAAATGATTAAGAAATAGACAGAGACGGAGGCAAAACCTAAACAACATATGGAACTTAGATAACGGTATCATATTATTACAGGAACAATTGTTAGCCCGGAACAATACAATGAAGCAGAAATGCTCTGACCTGGAAAAATACTTTTCTCCTAAGCAGAAGAAAACACCGGTGGCGCAGCGATATTTTTAGAGAAAAATACGTGAAAACAAACAGCTCCATAAAGGATTAAAACGGAAACTACGAAATATTAGATGGAAATGCAAGTGGACACACATTACCCTTATAAAGGTATACGGCCGATCAGGAGAAAAACAAAAAGAGAAAAATAGAGAGAACAGCTACGGACGTGACAATGTAATGCGCTGAAAAACAGGACGGTACCAGAAAACATCCACATGCTAGCTGACGACTTTAAAATGATAAAAAGTCAACAAGACTGGATAACCCGCAACAATCGCTCACAAACCGCCTCCCTAGATTCACTTAAATTTTTGAAAGCAACTTCTGAAAGCAACTTCTGAAAGCAACTTCTGAAAGCAAATCCTATTGACCCAACAATACACTCACCTGCAACAAAAATCGACGACTGTAACAAGATTAAGAAGGATCTCCATTAGCAAAAGCATAAGATAACAAGCTTAAAAGCCTAACAGACTTAACACTGATCCCAATAAAAATGGCAGACCATTTCAGCACTCCACAAATTACAATTACTTTTAACAGAAAAACACGAGGGATTGGCTGGTGGATTATGAATAACAACCTACTTCAAAACACCGAATAAGTAACGCTGATCACAACCACAAAAAAAAAAGGAAAAGCAGAAAATCATAAAAACACACTTAATTGCCATCACAGATGGTGGGAAATCAATGAACTAAAACTAAATTTAAAACAGAAGACAACTAAATACGGAAAAACGGAAAGAAGTATAAAAAAGGACAGATGAAGGAACATGGGTAAGAACAAAATGGAATGAAATAACAAATTTGAACCGAGCACAAAGCTCTTCCATTCTATAGAGAAACAAAAACAGTAAGCCACACCATAACGCAACTAAAAAATGAAAAAGGAACAGTTAAGTTTATCAAGGAGAATAGACAAATACAAAAACGAAGAAGTAGATTAAACTGGACAAGATGAAATCCTGAAAAGTACAAAAACACCAAAACTTCTCGCATGCTGAGCCTGAAGGGTAAGGTGCTGGTCTTTAACACGTTCTTGATGAGTGGAATGTGGCATACCGCGCAAATACTTCAGTTGCTAGACAAACGATGATAGAAAAAATAACGCACGATTACTTGTGGGACAACAGAAAAACCAGAATAAGTAGGAAGCAACTGCAATAACCAGAAAAGAAGCGAGGCTGAAGTCTAACTGATATCTAAACAAAACTTAAAACAATTCAGGCGAGGTTCGCAGCCAAAAGACTGATAAAAAACCGACAACATGTCCTAGATTCTCACTGCCACAATCACATCACCACAACAGGCATGAAAACGCTTGCAAAGATATACAAATACGAGCGTATGTTAAACACGCGGAGCGAACTGAGAACAAAGTAATGCTAGACGACAGAATAGAAGAAATACTAAACTAACGTCTATTCTATAACATTTATATGAAAACATAACATACGCCAACAAACGCAAACCTACCACTACCAAAACCAAACGCGGAAGCAATAGAAAACGACATTACCATGATACCGGATGTATGCATAGTCCTTGCATAAGGTTTTCTAACAGCTACTCAGAAGATAATAAAATTCCTTAGCAATAAAAAATGAACAAATAAAGTTCCCTAAAACACACCATAAATCTTCTCACGAACACGAAGAATATTGAAATGTAATAGAAAAGAGAAAAAACAAGTTTGATGCTATAGCAACGTTAGATAAAACTATGCTGGTGAAAAGAAAATGCAAATATATGCTGTATATTTTTTAAATCAAGTTTGTAAAAAAAAAGGAATTAAAAAAAGCATGTAAAACAATTTTTATACGACAGGCACTTAATACTCTAAATGGTATTGTAACTTATTTTGAAGTAAAGCAAAAGCATAAATTAAAAAAAACCGAAGTAAAAAGCGAAAGCAGAACAGAAGTTATAATTTAAAAATGCCAAACTAACAAATATGGAATATTTTTTAAAGGATTTAAGAAGTACATTCCAAAAGTTTCAAATGCTTAGTTGTACCATAATGTAGAGTTATATAAGAACTTGGTGCATAAGGTGTATATTTTTAGAAAAAATAGTTTCAGAAAGCTGAAGATACCGGATTTCCTAAATTTGGAAACAAAATAGATTTCCTAAATTTGGAAACAAAATAGACGCAAAAAGATTCGGCCTTCTAATTAAAACTACATTAATTTGAAACAAGCTTTTTTTGCATACATTAGATTCATTCAAAAATGTAACACTTGTTCAGATTATTGCATACAAGTTTAGTTTCAAATACAAGTACTTTTTTTAATAATATGATTACTAACCAGATAACTGTATATTACATTATGATTTAATCTAATACACCTTTTCACAGTTCCGGTATAAAATTTATGCGCGCAGAAACGGAAGTAATATTTTAAACAAACGTTATTAATAGTAAATAATAGTAAAGAAGGTTTTAAAAATATGGCAGTAACTTAATAATAATATGTGTGTAAAGATGTTGCCTACAGTTTCAAAGAATTTGTTTTTTATTTGAAGATTTTTTATATATTAATTTTAATTGGTTGGTCAGTTAGAAAAGTAAGTTATACAACCAACTTTTTCACCCCAATCCTAAATTTACCGGCAAAGGCAAAGACTTATAAGTAGATAAATGAAAATGATTAAATATAATTAGTTATACTGTCAGGTTAGGATTTTTTTAATTCTCCTAATTTTAACGTCGGAAGAAAGTTATTGATTAATTTTTAAAAGTTATGGTTATTTAAAATTTTGACATCGCAAAGTAATGACATATATTTAAAATAATTTACTTTTTAAAAAAGATATTTAGAAATTTAGAAAATGATTCTCTTTTAAATCAGGAGATATAACAAAATACTTAGACTCTACTAGAAATTCTGCCTAACGCATCCCTTTCTCTCTCTCTCTTTCTTTCGAGCTACGATTCTTATGGTTTAAAAGTTATGGTTTAAAAGTATTGACTGGAACCTGGTTTTTATAATTTTTAATAAAGATTTCGGAGTAATAGAACTTTGGAATTCAACGCGTTTTTTGGTTGGGTTCTTATTTTGTTGTCTAAGTTATTACTCAAAACTGATGGAAAAAGTCGAAGAATTCTTTTATTGATTATTCACAGCAATTAACTTTAGAACGACTAAAATTGTTTGTACCAAAAAAGATATGCATTTAAGACTATTGACTTTATTTTAATACTTCAAATAACCCCCATAAATTTTTTTTTTTTTTTTTTTACACAAAAAGGAATCTTCCGAAAAATATTGACTGTTTATCTAAATGGTTTTTCGAAGATAAATGCCCAAGCCCTAACGCCTCACACTTGTCCAAAAATGAAAATAATTACTCCGAAAAGCACCGGAAAAACCTTTTGGTGGGAACAATATACACACCTTCCTGATATGAAAAATACAAAAATTGAAATCTTTTATGACCGTCTGAGAGAAAAAATTCAATTTGAAGTTTTCGGCATTGTCCAAAGAGTTTGCAAAATGGTACAATATGTATCTTTGGAATAAAAATCACAAAATAAGTCAGAAATTGTATGTTGACTGCTTTGAGAATCATAATAAAACAATTTTTGCTTTTCTGAACATTTTATTCTCAATAAATACAAAGTTATTTTTTTTTTTATATAATCAAAAATTTCTTCACAGCACTTTCCACATATTAAATTCAAAAAACAAACAGTGCATTCCTTTAATTTTACTCAGAATTTTAAATTCAAAATGATGATTTTCTTGAAAAACTTCAACAGGTTTTCAAGAGGAGCCAATGCTTTCACAAGTTCTTGCTGTTGAAATCAACAAGACAATTTTGTAGGTTTCTCAAATATTCTGGATGGTCTATTGGCATCTTGTATCTTTCCCAATGCGTCCTGAAGTTGTAATGCAATGCCTCTGTGGCCTGCTCACTGTACTTGCCAAGATATTATTTCCTGTGATCAATGAATTCCTTGACATGAAAGAAGACGGCGTGGATTTTAGGGATCACATTTGTCTTTGGCAAAGAAAGGAAGGAATTTTTGAACTGTGTGATTTTTTTCAGCATAGTTACTCTGCAACTGATTTTCAAAACAAGAGGACACAACTGCATCAAACTTTTCGAGTGTATCAATCCATGGAAAAACTTGGGATGCTGAGTCTTCTTCAGCAAGTCTTTGAAGAAGATCAACATGTTTTAAAAGTTTTCGGCACTCATTGCCAGCAAACTGGCCTCCATGAAATGGCTGAAGCTTGATGTGAAGTGCTTTTGGTCCAGACCTGATTCATGAAATGAAGCAAAGCACTTTCTTATTGAGCCAAAAGTGCGAAGTTTTCCACATTGTGACAAGTTACGGTGATCCGCATCACACCAAGTACATGGATGAGAGCTGGCATGGGATTGAAGCCCGCAAACAAGGTTTGCTAACTTCATGTTACAGGACAAAGAAAAATCTACTCCACTTGGACAAATTAAAAACAAGATGCTTTTGAGGTTATCATAATTTTCATGAACATCCTGCGCAACTGCAACGAGGAGTTGGCGCTTAACTCCACTGTCTCTGGGTGTTTGAAATAACACAGCCTTTTTGCCTGGTGGTGAAATGGATGGAAGTCTTGTTTCTTCTTAGTGAATGCCAAGACTGACTTTAAGGAAACCACCTCCACCATCGATGCCCAACTTCACCAAGTAGTCACCTTGAACATGACGTTGCAACAAGACATCATTCAGTAGCTCAGACAGATTTTTGCAGTGAACCACAAGTTGTTTTCTGGACTGCTGCTTGTCATTTGAAATGGATATGTATGTGTGTGAGAAGTGGTCTGCCAATTGCTTTCCAATGTCAAGAAACTTTTCTTTAAATTTTTGGCTCGACAACTTTTGTATTTGTGACTTGGTTTAATGTAGACGCAAGTTTTTTGATGTTGTTGTTTGACAGTCCAGTGTTGTTTTGTATGCAGACAAGATCTTGAGCTCGTAGAAGTGGCACATCACCAAACAGTCTCTTTGGGTTTGAAGGACCTTTAGGAAAGAAATTTGAAAAACACCAAATTGAGACACTTAAAAAGCAGTAGCCTTGTTAAAATGCAAAAAATTTTATGTAGTACTTTTACTGTTGAAGTATTATGCAAGATTCCGTTTACCTGGAGTAATTGGCATGAGACGGCCTCCACCACTTTGCGCAATCCTGACAGTTCCATGAGGTGAGGACTGTTTTGCTGAGATAACAGTCGATGCAATCTGTTCACTGGCTTTTGGATCCTTTGAAGCAAGTTCTTTGAGCTTTTCTCTGAAGGTGTATTGATTGCACTGATGTGACACTCCTCTTGCAACAAGTGTGAGACAGTCTGAACATCTTCTTTGATTTTTTGAAGCTCCTGGAGATTCTGATTTGTCCAAAGGGTGCTTTTGAAGTGCTTTCAAATGACCAATTCGACAAATAATGCAATCACAAGGCTAACCATGTGTCTCTGGTCTAACCAGGCTTTCTGTGAAATCATAAAGTTTTGGGAGAGCCACATTTTCACCTTTGCACTTTTTTCCTAAAAGAACCCTGCAGGTATTGCATATTCCACTTGTAACTCGTGAGTCAGAAAAGTCAAGTGTGAATGAAACTGATTTCTTGATTTGTTCAATCAAAAAAACTTTTCAATTCTCGAGTACATTTGTTCAAAAATAGGAAACAAACTGTTTTCCTACAGTCATCATGTTTTTTAACAGAACTTGGCATTTTTGCTTTGAAGTTAAAAAAAAGTTGTCATGCAGAATTTAACACTTCCTCAGGTTAGAATTATTTTGTTCTATCTCCCATTTAAAACGTTGAAAGAAAGTTTTTGATATTTTTCTATAAGTAAAAATTATTTAAAGTTCTACTATTACTTTTTTAAGAAATAATAACTTATTCTTTAAATAATTTTTATTTAAAGAAACTACTTAGAAAAAAAATTTCAAAAAAAAGATTTATTTTAAAAGTAATCATTAAGTAAAACTAACAATTCATTTTCTCCCAACGTTTAAAATTGGAGATAGAACAAAATAATTCTAACCTGACGACTTGACAAAAACTGCTTTTTCCTGGAATTACAAAAACTTGTTTAGAATTAAATATTACTCACTAGGGCTTCGTTATAATAGCAAAATGTTTTTAATACAATTTCTGACTTATTTTTATGATTCTTATTCCAAAGATACATATTGCACCAAAGATACATATTGCACCGTTTTGCAAACTTTTTGGACAATGCCGAAATCTTCAAATTAAATTTTTTTCCTCGGACGGTCATAAAAGATTTCAATTTTTGGATTGTTCATATCAGGAAGGTGTGTATATTGTTCCCACCAAAGGGTTTTTCTGGTGCTTTTCGGAGTAATTATTCTCATTTTTGGACAAGTGTGGCCTAGGATCGTGTTAATCAAAAACTTATTTTCATCGCTACGCAAATTTATTAAGAACATTTTTTTACAAAAAACCTTAAGGAATTCCATTTCTATTATTTCATGAGAGTTCGTCTTTTCAATTTCTTTTACTTTTTCATGAATAGCATTAAATTCTTTTATACATTTAAAACTCACAAGGAAGAACCAAGTGTTTCAAATAAGCAGCATGTTATATTCCTCTTTCGTCTTTTTAGTTACACTCGAAAAAACTTTTTCGTCAAAAATTATAGATGGTTTGTTATAAACCAAAAAAAAAAAAACTTTATTGTAAAAACCAGGCTGCCAACGTATTGCTTTTGAAAACAAAGTTAATTGTTAGTTTACTGAAGGTGGCGAGTTTTAACGATTTGTTGTATATTTTTGTAGATTCAACTTCAGATTGCATTAATTTTGAAGCCTATGTTTTCTACCGATGCTTAATTAGTATTAAATTCTCCAACATATCAATCATAAAAAGGGATGTGGGGGATTTGCTGCAGCGCCTGACGCTTTATAATAAGTTAACTAAACTAATTTGTAAAAAGTTTTAGTATGGATATTACTTAGTACAATTACCTTGACATGTGCTATTTAAAGCATAATAACCAATTTGACAGTTGCAAATTCCAAAGCTTGTGTTTACAGACACACACTTTTCAATTTTCGAAGAAGTGCAGGAGTTTAAAGTACATGTTTCTAAATATTACCAAAAACTGCAAAAACCAAACTTTATATAATAATGAAATTTAAAATATTAAGTCTACAAACTATTTTTAAATTCAATCACGTTTTAACACTGAGTTTTATAAAACCTTCAGTTATTTTTCAAAATTTCAAACTCAATTAAAACTTACTCAGGAAACTCATTAAGTCATTACGAATTGGTCCAAGAAATGTGTTATTTGGCAGTCTAACAGCTAATGAAAACCCATCAGGAGTACCACTGTTAAACATTACCATTTCTATGTAGTAACTGTAATTTGCTTTTAATGGAATAGGAGAAGAACTTTGCATGGTTGGATATCTATATTTAAAAATGAAAAAGATATGCATTTATAAGATTTTATGAGTGGGTTTGTGTCTAGGTTAAAACAAATCAAACCAAAGGTTACAACGATTCAAAATTACAAACAATAATAATAATAAAAATATCAATAGTAATAGTAATAATAATAATATTAATAACAATGACAACAATAAATATAAAAAGTATAGATGCTACTTATTCCACTGATTGTGAGCGCTCCATATTGTTTGTGAAATAAGTAAATGAATATTAGAAGGGTCATTGTCATCACTAAGATAAAATTCACAGATATCATCGCAAGAAGTGTAAAAGGTGTGATTTCCTTTCAAAGGTGTTACAAACCAGCCACGAACCCTCTGGCAATAATTAGCCGCGGAAATTGAGGCATCAAATAATGTAATTATATTACAGTAACTGGAAACCTTAGGATAAACTAAACTGCTTCTCAAATTGTTTATGTTCACTGCCATGTTGTAAAATACTTCACGGAACAACCCACGAGTATCTAACAAAGAAAAACAATGTCTTGTTATAATCAAGAAAAAATTGACCTGGGATTGAACAAATTTTTTTATATTTTTCAACACGATTTTATCCAAATCATAAATTATAATGAGCAATATTAGTTTAGATATTTAAGATAAGATAGTAAAGAATGTTAATTAAGATAACTAAGAATGCATGAATCAAAACTTAAAAATAATTTTAAAATTTGCCTTCCATGATCAGTAAAATTCTAATAATAATAACTTCTAATAATATTAACCTCTGATAATAATAATTCTAGTAATAATAACTTTGTTTTCGCAATCAACTTCATCCTGTGAAATACGCTCTCAAAACTTAAGCAAACTTTCTTTATCAGAAAAATCAACTAAATTTTCTATGCTTAATTTGTTAATCACAAACATAGATTTTAAAACTTACAGGCTGTATTGTTTTCACCATTTGAGCACAAATTAAAAAATGATACCTAAAAATAAAGTTTAAGTATATTATTGTTTAAATTTTAATGGCTGATAACATATGGATAAGTAGAGGTGGCTAGGCTATATATTTAGTAATTTTCCATATCAACCCTAGACAAATCATACTTTATAGAAGTCTTTTTCTGAAATGTACAAGTTAGTTTGTTAAAAAACTAGTCGGAAAGTTCTGGTCAGAAGCTGCAAGAAAGGAAAAGTTTTATTCACCAGTTACACAGCAGGGCCGGTCCTAGTTGCTCGTCTTCCAAGGTGATGGCTCAGTTGTACCGTCATAATATAAACTTTATAACTTTTAAATGTTTATGGTCGTAAAAGTTCTTTTGTGCAGTTTTTTTATTGAAGTCAGTAGAAATAATCTTTGACTAAATGTAAATGTGCATATAGTCAATTCATTATTTGGACCGTCTATTTTGAAAGTGGTGTAAGTCCATTTTTTAAAAAAAGTTAGAAATCACATAATTTACATTTAACTTAGTGTGCACTTTTTATTTATAAACAATTTACAGTTGGTATTTAAACATATCCATATGCTTTGATCAATTTAAAATTTGTTAATAAATGAAATTGCATAACAATTGTTTATGAAAATGGTGTAAGTCCATTTTCGTTAGAATTACTCATTAAGCACTTATAAAAAATTTATCAGTCAAATTATGCAAAAGCGTAATTCGACGGATAGGATGGAATGAAAAAACGATTAGCCACAGAAGTGCTTAATATTGCATGTTTTAACATGTCCCGAGGATATGCGTAATTGCAAATAAGCTAAATGTTTGTCTAAAATCATGCGGGAACTTTGAGGACTAATTTGTATAAATTTCACTTGAGTACTCCTCGTGAAAATATTTTAGTATGTAAGAAATGTTTTACATATAAAAACTTTTAATATATCTACGGGACGAATTGATCACATCAGACATTTTGTATCTAGTTTGACCGAAATTGTAACCCAAGGAAATTTCAAGCTAATTTAAAACAATTTAATCTTTAAAGCTGATCAGTAAAAATTTGCCAAACAGCTAAAAACATTCCATCATTATATGTCCTTGATCCTAAAATAGCACACAAATTTTAATTATAATAACAAACAAATAAGAAACCAATTTTGAATATAAAGCAAAAGTAAATAAACCTGTAAGAGTAAGGAGTGAGAAGAGAAGTAATTAAAATTAAAAAAAAAAAACACCTTAAAAACTAAACAAATCTTGTTATTGGTTTGCCTAAGCAAACGAATAGCAATCAAACCCAGTTCAGAAGGTAAAAAAAATATTTGTATGTATGTATATATGTACTGTATGTATATATGTAATGTATGTATTTATGTATATAAATATATATATATGTATATATATATATATATATATATCAAAATGTAAAAGAAAAAAATATGTATGTATGTATGTATGTATTATGTATGTATGTATTATGTATGTATGTAATATATGTATTTATGTGTATGTATATATATATATATACATACATACATATACATATATATATATATATAGCTGTGTGTGTGTTTGTATGTTTATTTACAAGAAGAAAAGATTGAGTGCTAAGATCTGATAAAAGGTGTTAAACACTATAAAAACTCATCTGAATTTAAAAAAAAAATACATTTAATTTCTACGCTCAGAAAATTAGATTATGTATTTTTAAAAGTGTAAACAAATTAGCATATTCAAGAATGTTAATTTACTTAGAAAAGCGCAACTTTAAACTTTTTGAAATAATCTTTATCTTATTTGAATCATTTTCTTATGCAACTAAGATATGCTTTTTATGATTTCAGTTTTAGAAAGAGTTTAAAATGTTGATTTATATGGAAACATATACAGCTATTCACGAAAGTTTAAACGATTGCAGAATTTTTATCAAGTATGTTTGGTTTTTGATTAATAAAAACTGTAAAATGATATCGGTTTAATTTTTTTTTATTTATTAAAGAAAAAGTAATTAGCTTTAAAATGAATATGAACATGCTATAAAAATTTTTATATTTAATTAGAAAAAAGCTATTACAAAAAATCTTATCGGAAAAATAAGAAGCACAAAAGTTTAAACGAATTGCAACATTCGAACAAAAAATGAAAAAAAAAAATAAAATTAATATTTGAAGTGTCCTCCTTTGTTTTTATAGCATAGAAAAACTCGTTTATGCATTGATTCAACTAATTTCATGCACATCACGCGAGGTACCTTCAGCCAGTACTCATTCAAAAGTTGCTTTAAATGCTGAGTTGATTGAATTTCATGGTATGTCAGTTGATTGTCGATCCAAGACCAAATATTTTCGATTGGGTTGAGATCTGGTGATCTAGGGCACCAGGGCATCACATTGAACTTTTTTTTCAAAAAATATTCTTTGATTGAGTGTGCTGTATGAGCTGAAGCCCCGTCTTGTTGAAAGATGAATTGCTTGCTTTTTTTTCGAGTTTGGATGGTCTCCCAGTACGCGGCATGTCGGGGACGTCCTTGGTAAGTTCCCAGGCTTTGATGGTTTTTCTAACGCAATATTCAGAAATGTTAAGTATTTTGCCTATTTGAACGTTTGTGTAATTTTTTGTCCGCGCCATACCAATAACTTGCCAATTGACGTCACTAGAAACTGATTTTCGACCCATTTGCACGCAATTGAAATTAATTTTAAATTCACAATATTTTAAGTTGATTTTTAATGAATTAAAAGCTGCCTGATGATGTTGTGATGAATTTTTTAATTGAAAAACTACTGAATTATTTGCTAATTAATTGATAAATTCGCTGCGAAAAAAAATTTCGCAGCGGATTTATCAATTAATTTGCAAATAATTGATCCTAAATAAAATCGTTTAAACTTTTGTGAAACCTCTTAATTTGTATCATCTACCTTTTAATGAAATTTCTGAGTAAACGGTAATGAGTCAAAACCTACTTTTTTTTATTCTATTAACAAATAACCTATTTACCAAATTGGAAAAATAATTATTTTGATATCTATTTCCGTTAGATTTTTATTCAAGGAAAACCGAAGATTAGATTTGAAATTTCTGCAATCGTTTAAACTTTTGTGAATAGCTGTATAAATAATCAGTCAACTAAATAAAAAAATTCGTTGCTACGGACCGTAGCCATTATTAAAGTTTGACTTTTTAAAGTTACTACTGCGCCTGCGTATAATAACTTGTCGCCTCTGAACGACCGTGAGATCAACAAAAAATTAAAGATTATTATTATTTTTTTTTTTTTTTTTTAATTGCGGTATTAACCAAACAAGGAATCCTTAGCAACGGCATACTTTGCCGAGTTTTAATGGTACAAAATGTTACCAAATTGCTGGCACCTTTTCTTTTATTATTAAATATTATTTGATCTTTTCTTTGCATTTTTTGCATTATTTAAAATTAAAATGCGTTTTTTTTTTGACGTACTTATTTTTTTTTTCACTTTAAATACGAAAGAAGAAAAACAGAGAAGAATGGATTAAACCCTCATAATTAAAATCCTATACCCTACCCCATCTTCCTAATTACATTAAATTATTAACAGTTAGTAATAAAAGAAAAAGTTTGGTTTTAAAGAGGTTCTTTTGTGTTAGATACCATGGATAACACAGAAGATTAAAATAAATTTACACTTTTTTTTAATAAGCAATTTTATAGATAACTAAATTAAACTTAGTAACAAGTGTTTCATTGAAACCAGCAGCATCAGTTTTAACCTCTGAACTGTCTTTTTTACTCATGACGGCTGGTTTTAAGTAGGGGTATTTAATTGCTAAAGCTGAAAACTTGTTCAAACGGACTTTCATTTCGGAAATAATTGTCAGGTAGTTCCACGATATTCGTTTCTAGAATAAGGCTTTCAAATCGTTTTAAGCCATGCACTCACCAACTCTTTATAATATTTTTATGTCCCATATAAAACATTTTTTTTTTAACATCTAAAGAATTTAGATGTTAAAAAAAATTATTACTTTTTTCCCGTTCAAACGAAAATATCATTTAAATGAAGTTTTTTTTAGGTCATTTTAGTGTGAACGAAGTTGTATATAAAAATTTCAACATTTCTTAACTTTTCTTATAGGTTTGTCATCTCGATGTCTGGATCTCTCTATTTCCAGTTAAAATTTTTTAAAAGTCAATCTAGTTGAAAATGAATCAATCAAAAATTCGCGCCATTATAAAGTGCGAGTTCTTAAGTGGAAAGTCGGCAGCGCATACCGCACGAAACATTAATAGTTAACTTGGCTCTTGTGCTATTACACAGCAGACAGTATCAAGTTGTTTAATAAAATTTGGTATGACTTTCTTTGATCTCAAGAATAAGACACGCGGTAGCCTAGAATCAAACCTAATCCACTTTTTATTCGAACTTTCACGTGTAATTAGAAATAGATCTAATACAAAAATTGCAAACGTTTAGTTGCAACAATAATGGATCACCAAAACACACTCCAAAGCGCAATATTCATCAGAAGATGTTGACGGTGAGTGTTTGATAGTCTGGCGCAGGTGTAATCTTCTTTGATTTCATGAAACCATCAATCACAACACAAATATAATGAAACTAAATGGACGAAAATTTAAACAAAAAATGCGAAATTTAAAAAGAAATACTTCTGATTGGTAAACAGATCAACTGCTATTTTATTGCATGACAACGCTAGATCACACACTGCACATATGACTGTGGCAAAACTGCAGGAATTAGAGTTAGAAGTTCTCCATCATCCTCCATACTCACAAGACCTGCCACCAATTCGCTACCCTGTTTTCTGCAACTTTTTTTTACAAAAACAATTTAATTTAAAAAATTGGCCTTCCAGGAACTGATTGATTCTCTTCCGCTATATGTTCCGCGAGAGATTTACCACTGTCGTGGTAAACCTCTTGCTTAAATGAAAAAGTTGTAAAGACACTGTGGTTGCATAATTTGATGAATTAAATAATTCCTTATGATAATAAGTTATTAACCAATTTTACCTTTATTTTCTACAAACTTACACAATGTAGTGCGGCTCTTAACCAATCTTATATTATATATTATTCTAAATGAACCCGTTCTAATTTTAGTATGAAGTTAATAGAAAAAGAGCTAACAAAGAAAAATTTCTTACCATAAAAACGACAACAATATGAAACTTCATTTTTATTCAAAATCTTCTAGATTTTTGCACATTTAAAGTTTTTCACGATGACATTTGAGCGATTTTCAAATTATCTTACGTTTTGTTAACCATTAATAATTAAGATGACAAGCTTTAGTTGGTGTTTGATTATAATATATTTTATGCATTTTCTTATAAATCATGAATCTAAGCAACGATGTAACGTGCGCGCAAATGATATTCTTTATCAATTACTTAATCACTCTTATGTAAAAATTGTCTGCGATGTTTATTTAGGTACGCACCATATTTTATTTGATGATTGCATAAGCTTTTAGTTTTTCTTCAATTATTCAACAGTGCAAAAGATGACAAAATATTTTATAAAAAAGAGCTTATTCAAAAATTGACAAAACTTTCTGCACATTACTGCAGATCTAGAATATCTTAACTTTTCCTTTAGCCAAATTTTAGAGAGGAACTCATCAATAGTTAAATCAGTAATTCATTAAACATATACTTGAACAACGGTTTCTCCGTTTATGACTCAACTTTTAGGTTAAAGCTGATTGGCTTGCTCTGGGATGCAGAGAAAAAAGTATTAGTTTATTTAGACTGTGCGAATTCACAGTATTTACCGATTGGGTGCAATACTTTATGCAGTTTTAGAAAAACGATAATTACGAGCAAAAAAACTGCCTCAAATAAATAAACGCTTCATGCATAATTTTAAAACATTTATATCTAAAACAATATAAAAATGGTCTTTATAATAAGAACATGTTTTTTCATCTTGAAAACAACACTATGTTTATGCTAAACCGAAAAAATCTGCACTGATAATTGCCTATCTAATGCCCAATTCTTCTTTGGTATTAAAGGCCCTGCGTTTTTTTTCTGTAACTTTCATGCTTTTTCTATCTTTCGTAATCAAAGACTTTTGATAATATTTGTTTCGCTTACTTGCTATAATTAACAACTGCAAGCAAATGATTTTCACATCAAGAATCATTTTCTTTGAACATCTCCATAGGTGCAACAAGGTTTTTTGGAACAGTTTCAATATTTTTATCTTTTGGATCATTTTAACCTTTGGTTAAGTACTTTCTTTCATTGAAAAAGCTTAGCATATGCTCTTGCACCACTCTCCGGTTTATTACTATTAATGGTAAATTCAAGCGCTTCTAAATTACAAGGCCCGCTCATACGGAATGTGACATGATAGTAGTCAATTGATTTATAATACTGAAAAAGAGTTGTGCTTTGGGTCTTTTAAAAGATTTTTTAAACCTTTAAGTTGCTCTTTTTTAGTTGCACCAAGAAAATTAAATGAAGCTTTTTTTTTCACTTGATAATAAAGTTTTTAATCTCAATGATAATAAAAAAAATTTATTATTGATTCATTATCAATAAATTTTTTAAAATAACTTTATAGTTTTTCTACGGCTTTGTAATTTTTCACATTCAAAATGAATTATATCTTAAATAGTAAAGCAAAAACCAAAACAATTTGAAAATTTGTAATAATTTACTTTAGATTTTAAGTCAGTTGTGAAAAGCACAAAAACTATTTGAAATATCTCAACAGAAGAAAAATTTGTTCCACTATGTAATATAACTATAACTGATAAAAAGAATTCAGAATAAACTACGGCCCGAAGATTGGAGCCTCAGTTTGTTCAATTCACATTTCTTTACGGGATGAAAGTAGTCAATATATTTTTTTTTGTTGTGCTTCTTTTTCATAAAGTTCGGGATCTCAGAGTCAAAAAGCAAAAAATATTTATGCTACAAACGCGTAAAATAGTGAATTTATTTACATAAACTTGTTCATAATGTTTGTTACCACTTTACTTTTTGTAACCATGTCTCATTTGATGCGTTTCGAAAGAATAAACCAGTTTCATTTCCTAAACAAAATTTTCTAATAGCTTGAAAAGGGTGACATTTAATGGTTCAGTATTTTTAATGAGTTGGTCTGTATTTTTTTATTAAGTATTTTATTGAAATGGTCAGTATCTTAATTAAATGGTTACATAATAACATTTTACATATTAACTGCCAGTTAATTAATTTAGTTTTCAGTTTTTATTTAAATGGTCAGTAAATTAACCAAGTAGTCAGTTATGTAATCAAAATGATCTGAATTTTAATTAAAATGATCTGTTTTTTAAATAAAACTATCTTTATTTCAAACTAATATTTGATGATCTGTAACTTAAGTAAAATGATCTGTAATTTAACTAAAGTATTATGAACTTTGACCAAAGTAATTAGATAAAATTTACAAATAAGACTACCATTTCTATCTGAGCAATGAACAAAGAAAGTTTAAAAAAATGGAAAACTTTGTTCCAGAATACAAGTCCTTTTGTAAAGAAGAAATTGAAACAATAGAAGAGCAAGCATCATTGAAATAAAGAAAACAGAAACAAAAACGTGAGTGGATAAGATGTGAAACATACCCGAATAAGAAAGATACAATTTCAGGTAAACTACTTTTAGATGATCAGACAGCTTCGTCTCAGACAGTAATGTCCATTACAGTTAGGTCAACAACCTTTTAATAGGTGAATCAGCTGATTATTTCTTGCAAATGATGAAATAAAAACTACTCATACAGAAATAGATTACATAAAAGAAATGAAATGGAAGTCTTTGATCAATTTAAAAAAGAAGTTTTTAAGGTCCGGAACATAACTATGATTAACAATAAAGAGAATTAGTCACATAATCTATGTAGTTGTCCCGATTTCTTTAAGAAATTCATGTGCAAACATACAGTTGGTTTTGCAATTCGAATGAAGTATTGTAAACTCCCACCGGCAGCAAAAGACGTTCCTATTGGTGAAAAAAGAAAGCATGGGAGACGAAAAATAAGCTACCAAAGCATTACTAAGTAACTTATCGCATTTTAATTTGTTAAATATTTGGAGATCAAATACTTTTCAAAAGTGTATAAATAAAGTTTTTACTAACCAACTTCTGTTTTACTGACCAATTTTAATTTTTATATTGACCAATTTTATTTTTAAACTGACCAATTTTATTTTTATACTGATCAATTTTATTTTCATACCGTCCAATTTTAATTTTTGTACTGACAAAACTAAAGTGAAATACTGACCATTTGTTTAAAATACTGACCCAAAATTATATATATACTGACCAAAAAATACTGCACATTTATTTCAAAAAATGCTGACCAATTCATCACAAATACTGACCAATAAATTTGTACTGGTTTGAAAAAATCCATAAATGACGATTGGTAAAATTCACTTATATCAATATTTAACAAATTAGAAAAAAAACAATGACATCTAATTCAGAATTGGTTCAAATTTACAGGATTATTTAAAATACTATTGATTAAATTAGGTTTTGTAAGTATAAAACATTACCCATCCATTGCTTTGATCCTAGAGTGATTAGTTGATACTCGTCATTTTCTAAGCTTTTCAAATAGCTATAATCTATATATTTTGATACATTTTTAAAAAACTCCTCATTGGTTAATGCAATCCACTTTTGATAATCTTTACTGAACGTTAAATACATTTTATGATTGCGGTGTATTGCGTACAACTCATTAGTTAACAAGTGATGCCCAAGAACTGAACCCAGTCGAAGATCTGAAGCTGATGAATACTTATTTATGACACTTTATTAACATTTTTTTTTTAGCACTTGTTCTAAAAATTCTCTATAATACAAAAAAGCCTGAAATTACAGAACAAGGTTCGTAGAAATTTGGAAGGTAATTATAATGCCTAAAACTTCTACCTTCCCATGAGTGGCCATCATCATTCGAGAAGTAGCATGCTGCTTCAGTGCTAATGAAAAGTTAAACAATATAAAATGACCAGAATTAACTTTTTAAAAAATATTATATCGCTTTATACTTCAAAAACAAATATTCGATAGCTGTTGAAGTCTGTTCTATATATATATGTATATATATACATATATATATATAATATATATATATATATATATATATATATATATATATATATATATATATATATATATATATATATATATATATATATATATATATATATATATATATATACATATATGATTGTAACCAATCTAGTAGTTTTGTCTAACGTAAACGTTGAGTAGTATAAAATACTCAATAATAGCTACCTCATGACATGCTGACTCTTACAAACATAGACAAATGAACTGGATTTATCCCAGAAAATACCGCGACCATAATTTTCTAAATCAATAGTTATATAATATATAATTTAGTACAATAACATATCAATTAAGCACAAATAATGTAGAAGTAATAAGGTTATGATTAAGATATAAAAAAGCTCTCAACAGAAAGGAGAAAACTTCAATGATAACAAATGATAACAACCTGGAAGTCCCAAAGGATCTTTGTTGATCTTTAAAGATTTACAATTTGTAACACTAACTTTATTTTGATAGCTTTTAAATAAACTCCAAGTCTTTTTTCCCAAACTTTGAAAAGTCACTTTGACGGGAACTTCTATGGTAAAGACTTCATAAAGGCATATTTCATTATGAATTGTTGCATTAACATTTTGAATAAAGCTGCTATTAAAAGTGAACGTTTCTTTAAGCTATTAGAAGAAAATAATTAAATAGCTGTATTAACATGGACAAAGGTTCCCAAAAATAAGGGATATAAGATTCAAGCTTACAATGTACTTAAACTGGCTCAGCATAATGCTTTTAAATCCTTCCAGGTCACTTTTAGAGGACACCGAAACATATGAAGGGATAAAGTATTCAAAACTGACGTTATAAGCATTCACCAAGGAATCAGTAAGGTGATGTATTTCCAAGGAAAATGTCAACAACTTTCTAAAGTTTTAAAATTGCCATTTATGACACAAAACATATATCATTATGTTAAAACAAAATAGAAATAACGATCGATCATTATGTTAAAACAAAATAGAAATAACAATCGACCAAACAAATGTTATAAACTAATGTTGTACATAAGATGATTTAAAATATATCCTTAATCATCTCCCATTCTAAAAATGGGATTAAAAGTTGTTTGTGGTTGAGATAGAAATGCCATGACGCCACTGCAAAATGGTTTATATCAATTTAAGTATAATCTGATAAGTATGAAAAAGTCAATTTTTGGTAACAATTTAAGTCAAAATTTGATATATACTAACTAAAAGGTGTATAAGAGAACGAGAAGAGGAAGGGAGAGGGAAGACTGGAACTAGTTTTGATTATTTAGGACGCATCGTTGAACATATAGTAGATTGATGTAACTATTTACTGATGGATTCAATCATTTTTGGAATTGAATTTTTGTAATTAGACTTTGCATATATTATTGGAATTATTTTATTTAGATTGCTCCTTTTTTCTCTGGTGTCTGTTTTGTTTTACTGTCTGGTATGGTTGTGAATATTTGCTATGTTTACATTGAAGCTTGCGTTTTTAAGAACTAAAGCTTTAAAGATTGTTAAAGACTTTATTTTCTAAAAAAACTCAAACATTGCTGTGCTTTTTACCGTTTATTTTTGTTTTGTGTTTTTGTTCTTTTTTTATTCTAATTTATTTAATTTTTTTTAAAAATTAGGCTGTTAAAACTGCTTCATAAGGTATGAATTAATCGAATTTCCTACGTCTTTTTAGTAAATCAGAGCCTTCCAAGGTTTGAAAACTCTATAAAAAATAACCTCGTACCCATAAAGTTATACTTGCAAAAACAGCCTCTAATAATTTCCTACCAATAAAGTTTAACAGAGTTAACAATACTTAACAAATTAAAAACTTGGAAAAACCTAATCTTTTACCCCTCAAGTGATCCACGGAAACTCACATTTAAATTTGGTTTGCAGTTAAGGTCTGTGGTTATCTTTTCTAAAACGAAAATAATATTTAATGTAATGAAAATATTATGCGATTTTATATACTCAATAGATTACTAAATATATTGGCAGTAAATTATAGCACTATTAAGAAGTATTTTGTTAACATATTTTAAATGCAGAAAGAAAAAGAAATCAAAGGTTCTTGAGCATACCTTCACATATTTGTCCTTGTATATCAGATCTTAAAACCCAACACTCATTGTCACAAGAGCAATTATAACCTTCCATTGTATTGATGCAGTTTATTTTGTCTCCGTAGCATTTATGAGTTCCATCAGCGCATTCATCGATATCTGTAAAGTTTAAAAACAAATTTTGCAAATGATAAAACAGAATGCAATCAGATTAAAGCATCTTTTTTTCAAAGTTGATGCTCTTGTAATTTATTAGAAAAAAAATTATGGAAAAAATATTAAAAATAGTTTAAATAAATAAATTTTTACATTAACCTACATTCAAGTAGTACAAGATAAAGTTTATGCCTACCAACACAACTTTGACTGCCATCAGCAAGTTTCCAAAAGCTATTGCATGAACATTTATAACTACCATCAGTGTTAACGCATTTGCTGTTTGGAAAACAGCTGTAAGTCAAGTCAGAACACTCATCGATGTCTAAGAAAGTAATCTTAATCATTTATTAATCTTATACATATATGTTAGTCGGGTATATATGTTATTCGGGTGGCAAAGAAAAAACTTTTCCTAAATGCTAAAATAAAAGAAAGGGTTTGTTATTTTCCTAAATGCGCAAAAGTTGGAAAATCAATAAATGGAAACGGTGTTCTATACAGGTAATGCAAAGGTCTGTAGTAAGTGTCTTCACCATGTTCACTGAAAAGACAGCAAAAACAACAGAGAGAAAAAAAACCAAAAAGAACAACGGTGGTTCGCAAGTTACTCTAGGATGAAATTGATTAGCAAGTGTAAAAATTATATTTAACTAGTGAGAAAAAGCTATTAAGGACAATCTCAAACAAGTTTAAAATAATCTCAAATTTGAAATGATTCAAACGCTTGTTAAGAGGACAACCACGTTACTACTTTAACAAAAAAAATTTAAATAAAATATTTCATTACTCAGCTAATTTTTATCGAAAATCCATTTGAAAGGGATTAGTATATATTATCGTACACTTTCTCACATACTTATAAACAACAAAGTTTATGAAAAACAATGTTTTTTCCAATGTGGTCTAAAACTTTTGAGTTGTAGTGAAATTGGTAATTTTTACTGTTTAGGACTCATGTAAGTCATTGTATGTTTAAGAAGACTTTTTCCAAAAAAAATAATAAAGTATTTTAAAGAACATAGTAACATTTTGAGTTCTTTGTTTGATGTTACTTGAAAATCTTTTTTTAAAATCATAAACTTTTACTAGAAAAGGTTTTAGTTGAAAATTTAATTCTGTGCACGAAGTAACCTTTATCAATATGCTAAATTAAAATTACCTTGACACGTATTATTGATTGCAGAATAACCATCTTCACAAGTGCAGATTGCAAAGCTTGTATTTACATATACACACTTTTCAAGTTTAGTAGAGCTGCAAATGTGTGAACACATTTCTTAAAAATAAAAAATAACTCTATATATCTTCTGTAAATATTTGTGACACATCCTGTGTATATACAAGTGCTTAATCTATATTTGTTTTTAAATGAATAATTAAAAAAAAAGTTAAACAATTCGTTAAAATACTTAATTATTCACATACTTATTTCAAAACATACTTAAAAAACCCAATAAGTAATTTGATATTGGTCCAATAAATGTGTTATTAGGCATTTTAACAGCTAATGACATATAACCAGGACCACCACTGTTATACATTACAATCTCCATGTAGTAACTCTGATTTGCTTTCAAAGGAATTGGAAAAGAAGTTTGCGAGGTATATCTACATGTAAAATTGTTTTTAAAATATTTAATATTTGTGCAAAAATAAACTGAAACAAATTCAATAGTTGTTTCTTTTAGTTTAATTATTGCCTTCATTAAGTGGTTAGATTTTAAAAAATATAAATGGCTATAGAAAACAATCAAATTACGTTGTCCAAGAGTTGTGGTTCACCCATGATGGTTGAGACACAAGTAAATGAATATTGGAAGGATCATTGTCATCACTAAGATAAAATTGACAGATATCATCGCATGAAGTGTAAAAGACGTGATCTCCTCTCTGTGGTGTTACAAACCATCCACGCACTCTCTGGCAATAGTTATTCATCGAACTTGATACATCAATAATTGTTATGATACTGTAATAACTAGAAACCTTAGGATAAACTAAACTACTCCTCAAATTGCTAATGTTCACTTTCATACTGTAAAAGACTTCGTGGAATAACCCACGAGAATCTACAAAACAAATAACAAAGAAAAAAAAAAAGGACAAGTGTACAACAATTAAGTTATTCAATGTCAGTCAAGATTTGATATTATCTCAAATTTTTTAGCATAGGCTTTATTGCCATGTTGTATATAAAATATACAAAACATATTTTTTATCCGTATGTCCTAAATCATTTATTTCAATTGATAATCAGATATTTTTATACAATTTAAGTTATATGCTTACGTGAAATAATTTATGTCCAATAAAATAAGGAGCTAGGAGAAGAGATGAAGAAAACCATAAATAGAGGATTAGTTCACCAAAAAAAAGGTGATTTACGGCAATAAGTTTGATTTTATAAATAATGGGGTAATAGCAATCATACGCTCAGATAACACTATATTTGATGCTGCACATTTCAATTTTATAACTTGCATAACAAAGCCATTAAAATGAAAACCATAATATTTCTCCAAAAAACAAATAATTTCATAAATACAATAACCAGGAAAAATGAATAAAAAATTTATGAATAGTTGTTTACATTTTCAAAAAGTATTGTCATTTCTAATATTTTAAACAAAAAACATTTGATGCTTCAACAATCTTTTGAATAATACATTTTCTTAACTTTGAAGCTTAAACTTGATGGTTTTTAATTTTGCATTAATTTTGCATTATCTACCAAATAGAATAAATTTTTTATCTACCAAATGGAATAAATTTTCTATCTACCAAATGGAATAAATTTTTTTTGTCGCATAATATTGCTCAACTTTTTAATCCAAAATGTAAAGCTCACTAAAGAGATATACTTTTGTAACCGATGTTAACAATCCAGTTGACTTTTGATAGTTTATAATCATTATAACCTTCTGTGGTTAATTTATATATTGAAAATAACAATTAAAATATTGCATTAAATAATCAATCTTTTTAATTTAAATTAAATCATTAAGAAATTTACTAAATTGTTGATTTATTAACAGCTGGCTTGGAAGTAAAAATATAAATTCCAACTTAAAATTTTGAAAAGAAGCAACACAACTTGCTTTGGACAACTTAATTTTCCGAATTAGAGTTATTTAAAGCAAACAAATTTCATTCAGATTTTCAAACTTACAGTAAGATAACTTTTGACCATTAAAGCGTGACATGGAAATGGACACCTATAAAAGAATTAAGTATTGTGTTAGATCAAAATGAATTGAAAAGGAAAGCTGAAGTATTCATTTTTGTAAACGTTTTAAAAATTATTGATGGTACATTTTATTTAATTTGGATGTTTGATAACCATCATCCTTTAAATGTTTAGATCAAAATTTGTTGCAAAAATGACTGAAGAACTCATTTTTGATCACCTCAGATGTTTTTTTCGACATTTATAAAGAAAAATTTTTCAATAATTTAGTAGCAGTATATCATATATGGATCTAGAAATTACTCATAAACTCTTAGTCCTGGAGAAACATAATTACATACTCCACTAAACTATGATACTTATTTTCAAAATTAGGCTTAGTTTTTAAATCGACGCTAAAAGCTATACTGACATGGCTATACTATATAGTTTAAAATGTTGATCAAATATAGCGGGTTGTTAAAAGAAAATAGGATGTTTGGCACAATTTTAAGTGATTTTTCGACATTTTACTTTGTGAGGGTTTTTTTTTCAAATAGTTTGTACTTGGTTGCGTTTAATGTCTTACAGATTATTATTTAATTTGAATATCTTTTTAATTAATTTAGAAAAAATGCAGTAAATTTTTCTATTACATCTGATAAGCATAGCAAAACTATTGTTGAGAATTTCTCAAGAGTACCGATGAAAAATTAAGATTCATTTGAAAAGAATCAAGAATAGGTCCGGCTTTTGTTCAAGAGCCAAAAGATTTAATAGAATGCTAAAAAAACTTTAATATTGGGTGTCGCAACTACCCGGCATCAATTGAAAAAAGCAGAAAAGAAAGATAGTTGTTTTCAAATAAGTAAACTATTGAACAAATTCAGCAACGAAAATCTCTTGAAATATGGAAAATAATATGAAATATCTGTTTTTGTAGACCTTTTTGATTCCACAATTATTAAGGGCATAGGGCATTCAGGTAACTCCAAATTGGTTTGCGAATCTAAATCTGAGCAGCATCAGAAGAACGGTGTTCAGGTTTAGAGTAACAAGAGAACTATGAACCACCAGAAAATAAAAATCAAAAAAGAAAGTATTCAACAGGACCAAGTTACAGTCTAATTTTGTGGTAAATGAATCTTTAAGTACAAATAAATTATATTCTGTAAAAAGTTAAATGAAAAAGGTATTGAAATTGAAACCCCAAGTCAAATAGGAATATGAACTTTAACCATAACGTAAGCAGAATGCAAGAAGGATTTTATCACTAAAATAGTACAGAATGATTATTGCTGCCTTTCTTTCGATAGAAAGAAAATAAACGAAACTGAATACCACGTTGTGATGTTTGAAAACGAGAATAACAAAATTAACTTAGGAAATGTGAAAGTGGAAAAGCCAATAACATTTTTGAAGCTTTAGAAAATTGCTAAATGACTTTGACGAAAGGGAATACGTTGCTATAATATTGTGACACAACAGCAGTGAACACAGGAAAATTAATGGTGTAGTTGAAAAAATACAAAACAAAATGGAAAAAGAGGCTTTACTAGACCACAATATTTTGGATTTCAGCATCATGTTCTACATTTTAAAACATGATTTTGGTTACTTTTTTTTGATTTTTGAAGGATTTCATCAAAACTTATGAAAATCTTCAAAAAAAATTATAAATATGATGCTGAACCTAATTATTTTACAATTTTCTTTTGTGCATCTTATTGTTCTGTATGTCTTAGTAGATATATTGTTTTAAATTCGCTCATTTTCGAATCATCGATGCAGAGGTTTGAACCGTCATTTGCTAAAAGCCAATCCTTAACCTTGTGATTGACTTTCTTTCAAAAACTTACTTGTTTTACAAACTTTTTAGACCAACTAAAACTGCTTGCCATGTTGGAACTTAAAATACCGTGCTTAGAATAAAACGTAACAGGAATACCGAAGCATTGTGTAAAACGTAACAAAATTAGTTAAGTTTACCGTTAACTTTTTGAGGCTTTTGAATACGAGGGCAACAGTTTTAATGGAAAAGCAAAAGTTTCTATTGCAACAGATTCATTAGTTTAATTAATTGAAGAATTAAGTTTAAAGTTTCTGGGAGAGTTGCTCTCAAAGATTAAACGACTCTTAGAGCGATGCAGCAGTTAAATTAAATCAAAACGAAATTTGAAGAGTCGTTCTCACTTACCCAGTTTTCAATATTACCCCACCACACCTTACTTTGAAAAAGCATTTCTTAACAATACTAATCCTTAAGGTTTACTTTAAGAAGTTCCTTCTAATTGTAAGTTTTAAAGCAACAACTACTAAATAAAAAACAATCCTCTTTACCAAGAAAACAAATCCAATTTGAAACTGCATTTTAAAAAAGTTTCCTAAATTGTTTGAGCTTTAGAAATGTGAAGCTGTAAGTTTTAAGAAAAAAAAACTCTCATTTTAGGTTATTACAAACATTTATGAAGGGCTTAAACTTGTTGCGGATAATTTTTTTGATATCTTAGTAACGAGTCTGTAAAATATGTATGAAAACAATTCCTTATTCATAACTTGAAAAAAGAGTATAGAATTTTTATTTTAAAGAAGACAAAAATAAAACTGAATGTCTAGTTAGTAATCATTTTGAGTTCTAATCAAAGCTGCAATATATAAAGAGGTTTGTATTGCGAAATGCAGCTGTAATGGTGTCACTAGAATTGCTTGTAATATTCTCGAAAACAGTGGAAATAAAAACTTCCTCATTAAAAATTTCTTAAACCTGAAACTAATACAGATGAGACAAGAGCTTATATTTGGATGTACACGATTTTAGTTTAAGTAAATTTACATCGATACTCTGTTGAAGAGAAAAAACACGAAGATCATCTATTTTCTGTAAATTACATGAAGACTATCATGACATAATAGGCTCATCAATTTTATATTTTTTACTGGGATTTTTACCAACGATGAAATTTGATCCTGAAATTAATAATTTAGGATGAATTTTCGATCCCCCACAAGACATTGCAAATTTGAGAAAAGATTTTTGAAGCTTTTTTGATTATCAATTTTTTTCTTTCTCAGCGGATTCTTTTTTTCCCTATAATTTACAAATATTTTTACGCAAAAGAGTTATAGTTAAAAAAATGAAAATCCAGTAACGTGATTAATTGTAAATTTACAACTATCAAAATATTTGTAAATTTACAATTAATCACGTTACTGGATTTTCATTTTTCTGTTTCATTTGACTAATTTTTTCTTTCTTCTAATTAAGTCTTTTTAACTTTTTAATTTCTTTAAGTGATTAAGATCCTTTGAAGCTGCTTCGATGCTTTTCAACGATTGGGTAGGTTGTTCTCTCTCCAATGAATAGCAATATATGTCCTTCATCCCTTCAATAAGTTTGATACCTCGCTCTTCAAAATCGTTAACACAGAAAAGGTTGCATACAAATATTTCTGCAACGTTTTCTTTGTATATATGCCAATGTTCAACTGGAATATTTAGCCAATTCCATGGTTTGCTTAATTTTGATAAACGAAAACGAGTCTATAACTTTTTGCTAATGAAAGATGATAAAATATTATTATCTTTAATTAGCAAAAAGTCTAATGAAAGATAATAATATTTTATTATCTTTCATTTATGGTGACAAAGAAAAGCCTCTTTAAAGAGGCTTTTCTTTATCACCATAATTAGTATTAGGAGGTTTTGGTTTGTAAGGAGAGAATACTTTTAGTTTTGGTCTGTTTGTAAGTTTCTGAACTAATGACAGTTTTTTCTGTAAAACTTACAGAGTCGTCGAACAAGGAAAAGATTTCCAGATTCTTAGATAAGTATCCCAAGTATCAATCAACCAATGTGAAAGTTTTTTTGGCCAATAAATTAAACTTTCTTGTCAAATAAAAGAAATGTAGGTCGTTAGCTGGAGCAGCAACGGTATAATTACTGAGAAAATTAACTTAATTACTTCATTTAATGCAATTTTATAATAAATACTGAGAAATTTACTTAGTTACTTCATTTAAAACAACTTTATTAAATGCATTCCAATGAAAGTACCGAAAAAGAACGTTTGAAAAGTATTTATGTTACGCGTTATCAATGGAGTTTAAGAACAAAACCTTTTGTGGTATATGCACCAATAATCGTAATTTAATAAAATTTTGTATAGTTAAGACATTCCATGAATCCCGCTGAGAACCAATACCAATAATTGGTTTATATACGTTGCGCAACCTCTGGGCAATTTGTTACTTAAACTTCCAGTGTCTTTATCATTTAATATTTTTAGATCAAATGTTAGCACTGGTCAAAACCCCTGTAAAAATTTTTTGAAAAGTTTAAAACATACCAACCAATCATGATATACCATATATCGTATATATATGGTATACTTATTACCGTACAAGACACAGCTAACTTCAGAGCTAATGTTAAAAGACAATTAAAAAACTTCTGAAGTACTAACTCTGCATAATGAAATTCCAGGTTTTGTTTCAAAACTGTTAACTTCAAACGAAGCTCAACTTTAAAAAAAACTTCAGAGCCAAAATCTTAAACATATCACAGGCTTTGCTGCGTTTTGTAATGGAGATTGCGATAAAAAGCAATCTGTTTTTAATTTTAAGCAGTTTACTATTTGATACAACTTTTATGGATGCTTTATTACTATCAAGTATCAATTAAACCTTATGTTTATAGTCTCTTTCGTTTTCGATTCTTGCATATATGATCGCATTTTATTTCTTTAAGCTAATTGTGAACAAATTTATATGCGCGCATGTGCGGAACAAATGAGACATTTTTCTCATTTCCTTGCAGACATCTTATTTTCTGCATTTACATCATATTAAATATTTATTTAAAACCTTATATCTTTACTTGTATTTTATCTACAATCTCTTTTTTTTTTATTTATCCCTTTTAACTACAGTGTTTCTATTTTATGCATTTAAGTACTCATCAGTTACCGTAAACTGGGGTGACAGTACCTTATTCTATAACATAATGAGTTTTTATGATTTTTTAGTATATTGGATACTAAAATATCATGCTTGTATCAGTATATAATTTACATGTAATTGATATTAGATTTTAAGATTATTTTTATAGAGAGCTGAGCAGAATTTGAAACTAGAAAAGAAATACTAGAGGTTGCAATTGGCTTGAGCAAATCATCTTGAAAGTGAATTGCATAAAAGCTAAAAAGATAATTTTAAGAAATCCAGCTATGACATTTGATGTGGCTTATACATGGCATATACCAAAGAATGCATAAAAAGTTGAGGGATTTAGGTTCTGATAATCTGCGTCAGAGTACATTTAAGAAGGTGTTGCCAGACTGAAAATATCTTGGTTAGTAACATAAATGAAACTTACCAATATCACATTTATATTCAAAATAATTTGTCTCATTTTGCCCCACGACGGAACAAAATGAGAAACATTTTTTCAAATCTCTCATAAAAGAATTGAAAAACTCAAAAAGCACGAGGGTTAGAAAAGTTGTTTGAAACACGTCTAACGATGTTATTTAATCGTCAACTACTCCTAATTATCACACACATTTTATTGGATTCATAGACACTTTTTTTTTTGTAGGCATGCATTTGGGTTTTTTTATTTTTAGTTAGCACCTGGGTCTCTTAAACCGTTAGAACAAAAAAGAAAGAAAAAATTAGTTATAATATTAAACGGCGATTTTTTTTGGCTAAAAAATTTCAAAAACTTTTTTTGAAGAAATACGAAATTTTGTTCAAAACGTCCGAAATCTTTCATTTTTTATGAAAAGTTGAAAAAAATTACCATCTATAGCATTGAATTAGGACTATAAATATAAATTTATGTATTTTTTTTTTTTAATTTTATTAGAGTGTAAATATATATCATGCGTTTTTTTATAAAATCGCATGATATATATTTACACTCTAATAAAATTAATAAAATAAATTTTATAAAATCTGCTCTTTAAAAGTTATATAGATATTAAAATTCAATTTGTTAAAAAAAGTAGTACAAAAACTAGAAATAATCAGCTGGATAGACTAAATGACGGTTTCCTTAACTACCAATGTTATTACTTATAAAGATAAATTTCATTTGGATCTTAGATTCCAGTTTACAACTAAATGTCTAAATTACAGCTAAATAGTAGTTTTAAACAAAACAGACATAGAAATCACTGTTTTTTTAGTAAAATACATCTATATTTATGACATCAGTTATCAGAAGGTATATGTTGTAAACTGGAATTTTTGATACACACATTATGAACCCATGTGTAAATTTTTAGATCATAAGATGCCTTGTGGATGAAGTCTATCCACGAGTTTCATAGTTGGTTATTTTATTGGTATAAAGATGGTTCAGGAACCATTTTGAATTTTGTAATGTTATTCGGAGAAATTTAAATTACTTGGCGCGTAAAAATGAAAATAAAAAGATTATATTATTCACATTAAAGGGTTGAGAGTGCAATTTTGTTCAAATTTTAAACTAAACCTTTTTTGAATCAAATTATTTTTTTGTTGAAAAATTTAATTATCTAAAAATCATTAAATTTTGCTACATGTCATTTTCAATGACACGTACAACAATATTATAAATTTTAGAACATTTTAATAATATTTATTAAAAACCCTGACATTTGTGCCACAATATTTATGAGGTTTATCTTTATTAGTAAAAAGAGATAAAAATATAAAAAATTTTAGCTTCTTAAATATTATTTTATTATCTGTTTTAGTTATATTTAGGTCTATTGTCTTCATTTTATTACATGTTTTAAACAAGACTTCATTTTTTCATTCATCGTTGCATTTTTGTTGTTGGTGGTACAAAGAGTTTGTAACACAGGGAGATTATGGCAACAGTTGCCAAGACAGATTGAAGCACGTGGTACAGATTGTAACACGTTTTCTGAGAAGGAGGGTTGTTATACATTTTTATTGATGGCTGAAAATGTAACATTTAAAAGGTAATTTTTTATATAACTCAAATATAAAAGTGAGTATAAAATACGTGACTGTTGTTTTAATTTACAAAGATCATTTGCCATTATTATCATTAATGTCAGTACAGATAAAATAAATCATTATAGCATAACGTTAATATTTTTGTTTTGTAAAGATGCGGCAAAATAAAAAACTGCTCCAAATTGGCAAATCATCAATCAAAACGTGACACCAAATATACAGTTTATCAATCATTTTGGAAATATTCACCAGTTCAGCGACAATTAGATTCAGATAATTTGTTACAACATATTAGAGTATTTTCTAAACTAAATGAAACTAAAGGTTAGTAACAGGGTTAGTGACAATTATTTAGGGTTTTTTTTAATCTAGTGTGTGTACCTATGTGCGTTCAAGTGTGTGAATGGAGTTTTAATTTTGTTCAAGATATTTGTTTTGCAGTTGTGCATTAAAGTTGATTATAATAATTTTCATTGTTAACTTTCATGCACAAATAATTTTCTTTACAAATAATTCAACATTCATGTAAACATTCTAGCATATTTTTTTAAATCGGTTTAAATCTAGCGCTATTTTAATTTCGTTTTGTATTTTGGAATATGTTTAAATTTAATTTAACTTTTTTAGTACCACAGACAGAACAATTAACTAATGATACAGTGAACCTCAAAGAAGATATAAAAAGTTATTCAACAAAGTGTTGACGCTGCCTTAAATGAACAACCAGAGATTGAAAAAGAGTTCAATGCTTTGAACACCCGATATGAAAAAGCAAAGTCACCGATCGATCAAAAGCAATATGCAAGAACAAAATGGTCAAAGAACCCAACTACAGACATTATGGTTAATGATACAGCATCTTCAACAAAATATAGAAGTAGAGATGAGTCACGTGATGATATGGAGTTTATTCATGGTGACAGTGATGGTGCTATTACTCAAATAAAAGAGCAGTTTGCAGCAAATTACAAACGAGGAAATTTCCTTGAAAATTTATGTGGATCAATTTCAATTAGCTGTATGTCAAAAGTAAAGCTCTATAGACATTTGTTTATTCGTATAGTTAGTTTGAATAAGATTGCTTAAACAGATATATTACTGATGGCACGCTTCTAAATTATGTTATAAAAAACTATTTTGATTTTTTGTAATGATAGTATCGAATACTGTTTGTGTATATAATTTTTTAACATAAAATTTGACTTAAAATTTCTATTCAAATGCTTATAATATTGACGTCGTATTGCTTGTTATAATAAATCGTACTTGTTTGTTAAACTGTTTTCGTTTCATCCGTATCCGAAAATCTCCAAAAATATTGCAAGAGGGAGAAAATCAATCAAAAAAAAATCGCCGTGTTAAGGGTGCAAAACAAACTTTTATAACTATTTATACATGCATTAAAATATTTGTTTTAGATTTTAAAAAATTTTTATAATTTATTCCCTCGCCATGCTTAAGACTCCTGGACCGCCTTGTGCTTGAATCTCCTAAAGAAAACCAGAAAAATTTGAATAAATTTTAAATGGCGATTATTAAAAAGTTTTGTTTTTTTAAATGATAAACAAATGAAATTTGGTGAATGAAAAAATTCCCGTCACTGGAAAGCCGGGGGAATACTTTTCCGAGAAAGTTAAACCATAGATATTTATGAGTAAGTATTAAAAAAAAGCAAACCTGAGCTTCTTGGACCAAAGCACAAAGTGGGCAGCAGCAATGACAAGCAATATCATTTATGAAAGAACCCTAAAAAAAAACAGGACTTATTAGACCAAACAATTGTTCTCCTTAGTTTGTTTTAGCACTTTTTTTTAAAAAATAAATTGGACTTTTAATTGCTTAAAGCCTCGTGCAGCCTGAATTTAAAAAACAAATACATTTAGATTATTTTATAAAAGATGTGAGGAAATTATAATAAGTAAACTTTACAAAAATTTTAAAAAACAACTTACTTCGATTCCATATTTTTCTCGAATTTTTCCTCTAATTGAAGCATTAGTAAAAAAGTTAACACAAGTGAGTGCAAGACAACCATACAATATACAACTTTCTCCAACAAATTCGGCATTTTTACCAGCTGTTAAACACGGAAGGAAGTATGTTATTAAACAAGTTGGTATATCGTTGCAGCAACCACATATGTGATTTTTAAACTCTGGCATCTTTTTTCTTAAAAATGGTTTCAAAAATAGTAAGATTGGAAATAAGAAGGTTACAATATCAGTGTTACAATATATTTTTACAGTTATGCAAAATATTGTTACAGTTACAGTGTTGTTAATGCGCTCTTAAAACTCTTAGAAAAAAAATCCACTTTGTTTAACATAAAAGAAAAAGTGGCTCAAAAAATTTAAATTAGATAATATTTTAATAATAAATGAATAGAAGTTAAATTGCTAAATGAAAACGTTAAAATATTTCCATTCATCCAAAGATTAAAGTTGATGTGGTTGGTAAACAATCTTTAATAGTGTGAGGAGGAGATCAACATAAAAAAAATACTTCCCAAAACTTCTTCTTAATCTCCCAAAGATTTTCTCAACTGTTGCTTTTCTATCTGTCCAGATGTTTCTTGAATTCTCCTATAGACAATGGATTTCTTCAAGTTCACTTAGTACTTCAAGTCCTTACTTTTGTTTCAACCTCTGTGCTCATGGTTTTCTAAAACAGGCTTTTACCAGTTCTCTTATGATTGCTGTTTGTTTCAGAATGGCTAAAAAGTTTTTGCGCACTTTACTAATTATACTAAAATTATTTTATCAGTGAAGATAAGTTTGAGCCGAGTAAAACTTAATAATCCTGTTTATAATTCTTCAAATTTTTCCCCCTTGCAATAGGTATCTATTATGCAAGTTTTAAAAAAAAATAAAGTCTTCCTTAACTCAATACTAAAAAATGTAGCCAATACTTAAATAAATATTGTTGGGGCTAAAAATTGTCAAATTCAGTTTGAACTAAACTTTTTTTTTTCTGAAATTATTGTAACTGCTTATAGTGATATATTATTTGAGAATCCTGTATTAGGTCAAACTTCATTCCTTTACTCTTCTTTTTTTTTCCATCTTCTTTTTCAAATTTCTTAAAGGGGTTTAGTGGCAAAGCTTCATCTCCGCCCGACAAATTTAAACTATAAACATTATTTCATAACTTACTTTTGATAATCTTGATCCATGGTTTGTATTTGTTGAGTTCTCTAAAGACTTAAGATTTTTAAATTTAGCTTAAGGGAATTGAGTTTATCTAAACTATTTAGGTTTAAAAAAAATTGTGCTGAGCTGAGAAATTTGTAACAGAATTTTTTTTTTTTTATTCAGACTTTTTTTAGTTAAATTTATCTTACACAGTTTTAATACAAATTCTCTTAATCTAATTCTCGTTATCTAAGTAATCTAACTCGATGAATACAGACTTTTTTTATTGATGTTGTTAATCTGAAGTAGATGACAATTAATTAAAAGAGAAATTGAAATAGTTAATCAACTTGTTCAAGCATATATATTCATAAACCTTAAGAGATTTAGTATTGGCAACGATCTTTAGGAGTTCAATATACGCAATTAACTGTAGACACAAGTCCTATGTTTCTTTTTCTTGTTAAAAAGAATATAAACGCCCATTCACTTAAAACTTTATCAAATTCTAAGAATACTTGAGCTTCTTTAAAATCCTTCAAGGTGTTAATTAATTTCACAAATTCCTAAATAAAAGGTTATCCAGTCTAAATTTATAAGAAAGGAAGACCACAATCAATACTTTTGAAAACTTTTTTGCCCCCCGACATCGTCCAACATTTAACTTACTTCAAATTGTAGGTTCAGAGGTAGAAAACAAATCCAAACGTTGTCTGACGGTTGATTATATCTGCTGTCTTTTATTGTACACCTATAGAATGGAGCTAACAAATTTATTAGTACTTCAGAAGTGAAGATTTACCTTTAATTTAGTTTTGAGTACAAAAGTTCTAAATCCAACAAACTAGTTTTAAACAAACTTAAAACCAGAAATATTTCTGAAATGACCCTCATGTTTTTCATAGCAACAAAATATTGCTTTAACTCTCCTATTCAGTAAATTATCAAAAATTTATATTGAATTATTGATATTAAACATTAATACTTGTTTGGTTGAATAATAATTATTCAACACAATATCAAACTGTTGATGAGAAAGATTCGATGCTAAATAATAGGACGCTGCGTGACAGCTGGTTTTCTAAAACAATAAATTATTTACTGATTAATGCATATTCAAACCTGCTTTTGTTTTTGTTTATTTTCTAATCATTAAAGTTTAAAAAAATTGCAGAGCTCGGAAAACAAAAAGTATTATTACAGTTATTACCCACGATGCATTTTGCAATATTTTAATATTTTTTATATTTTTGAACTTTTGAATGGAGTTGTCACAAGATTTGGCGCTCTTGGCAAAAGCTTACAAATGTGCCCTTATTGATAACGTTTTAAAAAAATAATTAAATGTAAAGTTCTTTATAAAACAAAAAGTTACTTATAATATATTTTGTATGTTATCAGTAACCTTTTTTTTGTTATATATAAGTAATGCCTTATACATTATTTTATTATAGACTTCGAGAACCTCTGATTTTCGTTACTCCATATTTTTTTTTTTTTTTTTTTTGGTTTCTTCCCTTGCTCGACAACTCGTTATAACTAATCTGTAGACAATCTATAATTAACACTCGAAGAACCGTATCCACAAATGGGCGCTCAATAACCCAAAATTGTAATTTTCAACTCTCGACAGTTTGAGGGTGACATTCTTTAAGTCATTCTTTCCAATTGTTTCGCTTTACGTATAAACAACTGAGTGTTATATGTAAAGCGAAAGTTAAACAGCCTCTGTTTCTCTCTTCGTCAATATACCAGAGAATCTTGTGGAGGAAGAAACTGGATTTTGCTTAACAGCAAAAGCTTCATTTTCATCGTCGTGTAATTGTAATAAAACAACTCAAATTCTAGGTATTGAAGAATCACTTTCTTCTACAAAGGTTAATAATTTGTAGTTACTTTACCCCAAACTCCGATCTGGACCTGCATTTTCATACAAGAGCCAGCAGCTTGCTGAAGATGGAATTTAACCCGTCTTCTTGAAACTTTCATAATTGTTGTGAAGTTGAATAAAAAGAGATCCAGGAAACTTGTTTCTTCTACTAATTTTGTTACTTAATAGATAATATTTTGCTCTAGGATGAATATATTTAGGATGTATATTCTTGTTGAAACTCATAGCGGTCATTCTATATCATAGATACTTAGATTTGTTTGATTTTGTGTTTATTATCAACCCCTAGACATTTTAAAGGATGTATTTTGATCCTGGAAACAATTTTTAAAAGTTTTATGATGTCCTTAATACAAACCCTTTTTTTAGGATTGAAAATAAGGAGAGGGATAAAAGACGCCATCAAGGAAAGCCGTTTACAAAAAAGCATATAATGATTTTTTAAAACATCTTTTAAAATTAACTCTAAGAACGCTTTAGAAATTGTAAGAAAGCTTCCTGAATAATCATCGTCATTTTTTTTTTTTCTTTTTTTTTTTACAGCAATATAACATCGTATAGACGTTAAAGCAAAAACATAATTAAAAGTTAACCATTCATAAATGAAAATGTTCACGAAAGAGGTTACTAAATTTCTTCGCTCAAAAACAGCCACGAATACATATTATCATAGATATTATTGTAAACATTTTTAAAAATAGGAACTCTATATTTACAAATTAACTTTAGTTTAATGAGTACAGTTGTATGATCGCGTCTTTACCTTTTATGTTTTCTCTACCAGAAAAAAATTAGCAACATGCAACAACATAATATGCGTGTTAGAATAGTAGCATAATAGTAGTAGTTGGGCTATAATTTCTCGGATGAAATTTCACTCGGTGATAAATAGTTATAATATATTTTATTAAGAAAATTTAGTTTTTGGGTTATAGATCAAATTTTCAGAAATCTTTTTGTTTGTGCAAATAATCATAAAATTAAGGTTATAATGGTATTATTAAAACAATAAATAACTACAACAATAGAAAATAGCAGTAAACTATTATTATCATCATATAAGAAGCTGCGTTATTTTATATTTGTTATTTCTATTAATATTATTACTAATGCTAACATAATTTATGATTAAACAAATTTAACGCAGATGGGATAAAAACATTTAAAATTTTCTGATAATAATCATTTCTTACTTATTGTGCTATAAATCAAGATTTAGATGTTTTGAAATTTTTCCCAAAGCGACTTCTTCGGGAGAAAAACTTCTTCGTTATTGTTCTGAAAACTATAACATCTTCTCAATCGACAGTGTCAATTAGTCAGGTTTTTAGCTTGTTCGGTTCGATACTGCAACCCTGTTAAATATTTATTTTAAAAAATTATAGCACAGTCTAATAATGATGCATAATTTTCTTGTATTATTAAGTTTATAAACATAGGATTTTCAAAATAACGTTTAAATTCAGTTTTTAAACGTTAATTTAGTTTAAATTTTTTACTATAGTTGAAACGAGTCAAAGAAAAGTTTAAAACTTTTGGATGACAAACATCAAACATTTGTTTTAAGAAAATCAGTTACTAAATCTTAACATGGAATAGGTAAATTGGTATTTAAACCCTTAAGATAAGTCTAAAATTTAACTGGATTGGTTATAATAACTAAATGCACTTGTATATCAAATTAGATCGCAAATTCAAATCATTTTGAGTTCACTTAAGTCTAAGAGCAGTATAGAATCTAAGGACAACAGCTGTAAATATTTTACGAGATCCATAGGATCTCTTACATAGGATCGTTGATTATGAAAGTAAGTTTTGCATGTAGACGTATTTGTCACAATATATTTTAAAATATTAAAAAAAAATTAATATTAATCAAATCTTTGACTCATCTAAATATCCACCTCAATTTTTCATTACAGATTTTACAAGAATTACAGATTTTTGGCATGCGTTCTATTAATTTTTGAAATGCTTGTGAGGATATAAAACTTCATTTTTCTTGTAACGTGTTCTAAAGAGTTTGAGCTGAAGGTACCTGCTGTTCCGAAATACTTGTATGTTTGAGATCGTAGCATGCATAAAAACATAACGATTAGCAAATAATCGCTTATCAGATGAAATAATTGATGTTTCTTTGTGTAATTTTTGTTTTTAAAAGCAGTGTTAACTTTTAAAGAAATATTTTTTTGCTTTCCCAGTTTAAAAACGATGTATAGAATTATTATTTTAGAATTTTTTTATATTTATGTCAAGTCGTTTGGATTATTTTACTTCTAAATAAATAATTTATTACTTGATTTTTATTCAATTATTCAGAATTTAATAAAATTACGTAGGAATGTGTAACTAATAATAGCTCATTAAATCTACATTAAATTTAAAGTGGAAAAAAAATTCGAAAAGAATTGAAAAGTTCCCAGATCAAGAAAAAAACAAGCTTTTTATCATAAGTGAACCAAAGCCAGCATTTACAGATAAGTATGCCGTTTAAAATATACAAATTACTTTAAATTTTAAGTTTTAGTTCTTTTGTAAAAGACTTCAACCCCTTACTGATATGAAACTGATATGAATATTCTTCAACATTTTTTTAAATGTTATTTCCCACAAAGGTTACGACTTCCTCATAATTCTAAAAAGTCTGCTATTCTTTCATGCCCTTCTAAAAAGATTCAAGTTTATTGGAGATGTGAAGAAGGAGCCTTTGATTGCATTTTAGGTTTAGCAACCTGCTTGGGTCACATATGATTTCAAGTAATATTAGATAAGAATATTCTCTAGAACTTAATGAAACTGGACAAGAAATGTTTAGATTTGAGTAGAAACAAATACAGGGGAGTAGCTAAAGACAACGTAATTTAAGGGATTGTTTTGCATTATTTGAAAAAGCTGTTTTTGATTGGTTGCACAGATTTGAAAGACCAAGTTAGGAGGGACAAGAAACGCTCAGATAAAAGAAAACATGAAGATCTAAGTTATTTGGAGGACCTGGTAGGACCCAGATACTTCACTTTGGGATCAGAAGACAGAAAATTCCTAAAGAAGGTACGTATTTTTTTTACTATATCAAAATATAGATAAATATACATTATATGTATCAAATACATACTTATTATGTTTTTATACATTGTATATGTTAAAACAAATGACTTTAAAGTTTTTTAAGATGTAAGAAAGAGATAAAAGACCACCAAATGAATCTGTAGAAATGATTCCACCTCAGAACGAGAGTTTAGTTCCACTGACACTAGTGCTGATCTTGAGTTAGACTATGAACCAGGAGATTGGTATCATAAATGATCAGATAATTCTAAACTTACTGCACAAGTCACAAAGAACTTTTGATGGAAATTTACTGTCGTAGTTACTGTCAGTGATATTTCTCCCAATGTCTTATAAAAAGTAACGGACGCAATTCTTCAAGATTTTGCAGTTGATATCACCAAATGTAAAGCCAGTACTTCAACTGCTTTAATGAAGACGAAGAATACTGCTAAGGAAACAGCAGATATCGCTAACTTAGATATAATGAATGTTGTGGAATTATCCCCTTTATCCAAGTATAATTTATTTTGATGGGAAGACTTTGTTCAAAATGAATCAGGGAAAAAGACTGAAGAATGAAACATTGAGAGAGAGTCACCAACCAGCCTTGAAAACCTCTCCAGGTGAAAATCTTTGTCTAGGAATCATGAAAATACTAGAAGAATATAACTTCATTTAAAAAGTTTGTGAACTATGCTTTGATACACCTTTGATACACTGGTTTGAACGAAAGATTACTTATTAACATCGCAAGAGAGGTAGATAAATACCTTCTTTTACTAGTCCGTAGGCAACATATCACTTAGCTTAAAATGGATTACTTCTGAAAAGCCGCGACCAAAGAGAAATGCGTAGCAACCAATAATTGATTGCTATGTACTTAAGAAAAATTTTTAAAATTCTGAATATGAATACAAAGATGAGATAGTAAACCTTTAACCTTTTGATTAGAAGACAGTGGAAGGAGAACACTTTCGAAAGATGCAAGACAAACTTTAGATTACTCCTATGTCAATAAAAAAGTAATTTGAAGAATGACTGATTAGAGATTCTGAACTAACCATGAAGTTTTTATCTCCTTCTGTCAATTTCAAATTTTTGAGATAAGAGTATAAGAAATGTTTCTCCAAACCTGAGGCTCTGTGTTCGCATTTCTTAGTTTAGCTTGTTAGCACTTCTCAGTCAGCATTTCTCAGTCGACTATGTGTTTACATTTCTTTACAAGCACATATGGTATCTAGATTCAACTATTTATTTCTCCATAAAAATAGTTTATGGAGAAAAATGTACCCACTGCAGGTACTTTATTTTATTTGAAAACCTAAAACTTTATTAAGTTTTCAGAAATCTTTTTAGAGTGGGTTTAAAATTTTTACTAGCTGCCCATCTAAATGAATTTTAGGTATGCAAAAACATAATTAACCATTTTACTTAACCTCGTGCGTAATATAAATTTTTCTTCTTTTTCCTCTTAAAAATATCGTTTTACTCAAAATAAGCAAAACACTTTATGACATACCCTTTTAAGATAAAAAATGTTGGTAGTAAATGACCAGAAAACAATTTATAAAGAAATTTTTTCATATCGATTGCCCTCAAACCCCCTGAGTTTTCTCTATTTTTTTCTATTTTGAAGGACAAATTCTAACAACTCTTGAGGAGGACATAACAGTCATCTGATTTTCTTGAAAAAAATTTTGAGTAAGTTTTAACAGATTTGCTCCAACTTTAGCTAGGTATGTACTTGAGTTTTTAAAATTTCTTCCTATATATATATATATATATATATATATATATATATATATATATATATATATATATATATATATATATATATATATATATATATATATATAATTTGAAATATCATTTCAATTTGAAGTGCCATTGCTTTAGTATGGTAAAGGTTTGAAAAAAATGTAAAGCCTAAAAAATTAAGTATATATTTGAGCATTCGTGAATTGATTTTGAATAAATAATAAAACACCATATAGGTTATTCAATAATTCATGTAAAAGAGTTTTTTTACATACTTATAATATATAACATCAGCTCTCGTTAAAAAAATGCGGCGTCAAGATTTGAATGTAATAGATTTAAGAAATTAAAAATTTATTTGAAATTTTCTTCAAAAAAAATGAGAATGGTTTAACTAGTGTTGCTAAGAATATTTGATATTAGCAATCAGTGACTAAATACCCATAAAGGTTTTTCTTAATGTTCTCCTCAAGTTTATGTTTTCCTCAAAGTTAAAATTATTTTCTAACTTTATCAGCTTTCTTGAATATGGTGATTGCTAATATTGTTTTAAAAAACAGCAAAATGATATAAAATGAATGATTATCTACGAACTTTGTTAATAAATCAAATTACTGCATTATAAATTAAGATCAAAAATTGATGAATTACTGCTTTGAATAAATTCTCTTGATAACCAATATTTTATGACTGACTTAAAGTACATATTTACATTAAGTAAATAGCTAATATCAAATAAAAGTCAATCTGGCTGAACGTTTTCCTAACATCATTTTGAAATAGCATTTTACCAATATTTTAAAAACCCCAGCGTGTGATTACCTAACTTTACCAGGTATTTTATGGTATCTTGATTACAAATTTTTATTTTCAAAGAAGCAAGTGATTTAAAAATTGAGAAAAAAAATGCACAGCAATTCAGAAAGAGGAAAAAATGGTAAAAGTGCTCTGACAATCGAAACGAATTTACAATATTTCAAAGTAGGGATTTTAATGCTCGAGGATTTGAAATTTAGAGTAAAAATACTCATGTTAAATATCCATACTATGCACTATACTCATGTTAAATACCCATAGACTGCGGGGTGCTAAGTCTTCCACTTGTTACCCCGTGATAGAGCGCTATATTTATAGCAAAAGATAGGAGAATTGGATATAGTGTCAAAAACGGTAATATATATTGGCCATTATCTTGAAAAATTTTAGCTACAATAGTTATTCATATTTTCTGGTTAGAAAATCAATGCTTTTTTAAATACTGAAGAAGTTTTTTTTTCATCACAGAAGGATTTGCAAGAACTTATGCATATTATGAAGAACTATGAATTGTGCATATCAATGTACAATTATGCATATTAATGTAGAACTTATGCATATAAGCCCTTATAAAACTCCTAATGCTGAAAAGTAGATAACATAAAAAGTAGAAAAATTGCTTACTTTTCAACCTTAATCCAGTTAAATTATTATTCCTGGAAACGAAGTTTCCACTTGAGATAAAAGATAGATTCAATAAAAGAAAAATTTTTATTGATTAGCATAAAGATAAACTTACAAATAAAACAGATGTTCAGGTTGAAGTATTAAGAATCTTTGAATCTTTTCTTTGGTTAACTTTTCTCGAAGAATTTTTTCTCTTTCGAAGAATTTTTTAAATTCAAAGGTCATCTAACCAAACATTTAAGAAAAATGGATTGGTTAAATCGAGTTGGTATCTCGCTTCATTGCGCTATAAAGTTATGTTATGCAGAATACAAGATGTGAGAATAAAACTTTCAGAACGAAACGGACCATGAAAACCAATAAAAGCGCAATAACATAAAAGGATTTCTTTTCCAAAAAAAAAACGTCTGCAATATTTCGAAAGCAAAAAACTGAATTTTGGTTGTTAAATATATTTCGAGCAACTATCAAACTCCGAGCTCAATGCTCCGAGAATCGGAATAACCAACGGCATTTTTAGAAAAACACTCACTCTTTTGCCAATAATGCCGAAGAAAAGGAAACAAATCGAAACTTCATTGCTTGTTAAAGCCATCGAAAGAGCATTTTTTTCGAATTTCCGAAGATTTTTTCTCGGTTAATGGTGAAAATAAAATAGATTTTGCTAATTAAAATTAATGATCTTTAAAAGATTAATACGATTTACAATGCCTAAACGAACAATTTATATCAATTTCTGAACTTTTTCAAACAAAATTTATCCGCTTGTGCAAAAAAATATGTTTCTAATTTTTTTTGTTACTAAAAATATTTTTAAAAATTTTTAAGAAACGTACAGATAATTTGTTAGGGATGTTATACTATATAAATACTTATTTTAGCATTGAACTATTTTAAAAGACGTATGTTTAAAAGTTTAAACGAAGATTTCATGAACAGCAAACTGATTTTTAAAAAATGATATTAGCACAATACGTGAGATGAAAATGGAGAATTCTTATTTTTAGGTATTATGAGGTAATTCTCCAGGATAAACCCCCCCCCCCCCCCCAATCTTAGAACTGAAGGTTGAGGCTGGGTTTAGGCATGGGGTTTGATTTGAAAGGTTATTTTAGCGGAATAGTGTAAGGGTTATCGTTAATTTGTTTATACAAGAGGAATATTTTTTTTTATTTCTATATTTTAGCGAAAATATTTTCTAGAACCTAGGTTCTACATACGATATTATCGTGATTTAAGTTCTTAAGATTACTTATAGACAGAAACTTTATATTCAGAAATTTACGATAGTTACGAACTATTTTTCTCGGTACATAATTGTGGCCATTACTTATTGCATTAATTTTACTACTGTAAATTAATTTTACAATTGTTATGACCACAGTTATTGGTGGCCACTGTTTTAAACTGCTTCTAAATTTCTAACAGCATTCAACATTTACTCCATCTAACAACAATCATTCAACATTCTTTAATATACTCATACTGTTTAGATTAAGTAACTACGCAACTGCCTTTATAAAATAAAATGCCGATCTCGTTCTTGTCATTTTAGAAATAATGTTTAAAGTAATAAAACAGTAAGAAGTAAAAGACATCCCTTTTTATTAGTTATCTAAATAGGATTTAGAAGCTGAATTAGTGCGGCATACTTACTCATGCGGTGTAATAAAAGTACCTCACTCCATGATGTCACAAACGGCTTTTTCTTTTTAGCAATTAAGAATTTTTTGCTTAAGTGAAATTTTTTCAAAACACACATAAACCTCTTTTTTTAATATTTCTAAGTTTATACCTCTAATATTTTTTATATTAAGGATACAAAAGATAATTATATTATATTGATAATTATATATCTTATATACATATACATATACATACATATATATATATATATATATATATATATATATATATATATATATATATATATATATATATATATATATATATATATATATATATGTATATATATATATATATGTATATATATATATATATATATATGTATATATATATATATATATATATGTATATATGTATGAATGTATGTATGTATATATGCTTATACTTTATAAAAGTATATAACCTATACATGTGTTTGTTTTGTAAATGCTTATACATTAACATAGTTTAATCACATTGTGATTATACATTCTATTAGTATATGTGTGTATGTGTTTACATATATATATAATTATGTATGTATGTATGTATATATATATATATATATATATATATATATATATATATATATATATATATATATATATATATATATATATATATATATATATATATATATATATATATATATATTTAATTGCATATTTAAGTATAATATAAATTCACTTTCTTGGTATGTTCTACAGATTTGTCGGTGGTAACTTTTACCTTGTTTGTAAGTCGAAAATGTCGTGTGAACTTCAAAAAATCTAAAGCTTTCTCATATTCAACAATATTATTTAAAGTAGTTATATTTTTCTTCAATTTGTTGTTCATCAAAATGAACATAATATGTTTGTTTTTTTTTTGTATTCTAAGTTAAGTATATTATGTCATTCTGTGACAAAGTTTAAGACGGTATAAAAACGAGTTTTCTTTTGTACGAATGGATAGAATTTCTAATAATACACGCAAGCTTTTTTCTCCGAGTAAAGCAACTGGTTCAGTATTTAAGTTCCTGTTCAAAATTAAAATTGGTAGCTGTTCTAAACTTATCAACTCAGCTAAAGGATAATATCTGCGAGAATTGACAACCGTTCTTGTTTTTATTAGCAACCTCTCGGTAAAATATCTTTCTTTAGACTTGGAATGTTTTTTCTTGTTAAAGATTACATTAGAAAACTTTCGAGCAAATGTAGTTTTCTCAATTTTCAAAACGTCTCCTTCATCGAAAAAATTGCCATCGTGAGCAAATTTTTGGATCACAATAAAAAAAGGGAGCTTTTCGTTATCTTTAAAGTTAGAAAAATCATAAATGGTGGGAAATATTTCTTTTCTGACTATCGAAACACCTTGTTCACAATTGATCACATCAGCTTTTATCATCTGCTGGGTTTCCGAAGTACTGGTGAAGTCTTTAGAATTCTTTGAGAATTTCCTATTCTCATTAATTGAGGTAATTTGATTGCCTCCATCTTCTCTGTGTAGATTTGATATTTGTTTACTATTTTGTTCTTCGAGAGCTGTTTTATTGACGGTGTTAACTGTTAAACACGTCGTCTTATTTACTTTTTGATTTGAGCTAAGATTATCGTAATCGCTGTCATCGTCGTATGCGGTGTAGTCGATTGACTCCATTTTGAACCTCGTTTGAATGGCCATCATTAAAAATTTTGTTAAAAAGTGCTGAAAACTTTTTATTACAAACTATTTAAGAACTATTAAATTTCTCTTAAAAAAAAAAATTAAGTTATGCTACCGTTTTGATCTGTTTTGAACTACTTAAGTAAATGGATACTTCCGTCGTATACTTTAAAATGTCATTAATTCGTCAACATTTTTATTATTCTTTTTTTTGTCATTTATCAACGGAAAACAGTTATTTTAGACCTTAATTATTGCTTTACGAATTTTAGGTGTTTTTGTTGTACTAGTATTAGTCGGCTTCCACAAAAATGTACCCCCGGGAAATGCTTTGGAAATGCGATAACATTTACGTCTTATAATATTAGTGCGTAAATTCTCATTCAAAACATCTTTCATTCATTTAAATGGAACTCTTTTCAAGTCTGAAGGTTGCCAATATTTATTAAATTTTTTAAATAATAGAAATCGCAGAATCTAATTTAAAGATAAGTTTTATTATCAAATGCGCTTTTAAAACTACAACACCTATTCCCCCCCCCCCCCCCCTTCTTCATTGTCGCCATTAAAAAACTATTTGATGTTTAGTAATACGGATATTGTTTTGGGTTCAATTTTGGTTATTTGTTCTAATTGATAGCTTTAATTTTTTTTAATCATTTAGGGTTCTAAATATTTTTAGAATATACGAAAAGGAAATTTTTTTACATCGGGATACATAGTTTAATATCAGGATACAGAGATTATTTTTTGTAGTTTGTAGTCTAAAATAGATTTGTTCTTTCATTTGAAACCTTCGCTGTTTTTGCTCATGGGAAAACATAAAACTAATATTGCACCTGGTTCAATACGGAACGGTGTTCTCCATTTTTTTTTCCATTTGTGCTCATCAAATTTTGTAAAAAGCTTTTTATATGCGGTTTATTTAAAGAATAAAGTGTTAACATTTGATATCAATTTTTTAACTATGAAGATTTTCTTGATCTTCCTTTTTTCATTTTAAATATAACTGGCAAGCATCTTTATTGTTCAAGCTAATAATAATAAATTAACGTGGTTTAAAATGAGGTGATACTGACCTTCAAATACTTTTCAACTTATTCTCGTAAGTTTTTTAAAATTACCCACTATGCATTACAAGACTATTACAATTAAAATGATTGGCGTATTTTTGGGGAGTCGGAGGGGAATTGCCAGACTTCTGATGAAAGTGTCGAAAAAAATATTTTTAAGGAGGACAAGAAGTTTTTCTTAGGGTTAATTAAACCATCTTATATAAGTTCTTATTCCATTAAAAAGTGAGACTATTAAGTTTTGATTTGTTCTTGAAATTTTCAAATTTATAAAATTTCAAATCAAATTTTTAGCTTTAGCTGTAATAAAATTCGAGAGAGTTTTCTGCATGCGCTTCTGAGAGTTACCTCTATACAATTTACTTCGATTCTCCAACTTTGGCTTCTACTCAGATGACACCATTTCTTTGTTTATCCAAGATGACTTCAATTGTGTTTAAGGAATTGCTTCATCCACTGTCAACCAGTGGAATCGGAATTACACCATTATCCCCTGGATTGCCTGAGTAAGTTTGAGTTCAGTATGGTAGTTTGTGTTTTTATTGAAATGAAAAAACTTCATTTTAACTGAACAATTAGGCGAATTATTCTCCTTAATTTATGCTATCCACATATCCCTGACTTTGTGATCCCTTATGGTAATTATTGTGGCTTGCAGTAAACAATCAACAGTTTAGGCTGAAGTAATTTGAGTTCGAATATTATAGATTTAGTAAATTTAGCCTCAATATCACTTTGCAGGAATATTGGAGCTCCGAACAAAAAAAAAAGATATCTAACAGTTGAAACAGAAACATAAAACTGAAGTTTTTTATTCACAAGTGGCGATTGGATCTAACAATAGACTACGGCATTAAAGGTCAGTTTAACCTTGTTGATAAATAGTCCAAAGCACAACATACGTCGATACAGCGCTCTCCCAGAGGCAGCAGAACAATAGCGATTCTTCGAGACGCCCTGGGAACTTTTGGAAAAATTTGCGTCTCGCTAATTGAAAACTCGGCGTATTTTTTGAAATCATATTTTTTAAACGCAAATCGGAAACTCGGCGTCTTTTTTTAAAATTAATTGAATAATCAGTAAAGCTCTAAATTTTTACAAACTGAATTATAATCTGCTTCGTAATATACTTCAAAAATAAAAGTTTTGTGTTTATTTTTTTTTAAGTATATTTTTCAATATACACGAAGATACAAACAAATAAGCTATGGTTACTAAAAAAATGCAAAAAATTTTTCCAATACTTAAAATTTGTTAATATTTAAACACTCGTCTTTTAATACAAAAATATATACACACACGCATACACACACCCATACGCACACGCATACACACACGCATACACACACGCATACACACACGCATACACACACCTGTACTTCTTTAATTCCCGTTCAAACATATTTCATCAATAATTTTTATCAGTTTAGCAAACAATTTTGTTTGACATGATTGAAATTTTGTCTTATATTTTTAGGTCTAACATTTTCTAACTTCTTTTATTATTTATCTATCTAGTTCAACAAGAATCTATCCAGTATCTATCCAGTTCAACAAGAAAGAGTTATTTAATTTTTATTTTAGTACAAGACTTTTTTTTCAAAATATAAGTTTAGTAAAACTGTATTCAGTTTCCAAACACTTAAACAGAGCATTAAGTAGTCTATTAGCAAAGGTTGATGATGCATTGGGGTCAATAGAAAATAAAAATGATATTATCCAAAATTTTTCTACACGAATATATCAGCCTAATGAGGGTAGTTTTACTTTTTATTTTGAAAAATTGGCTTTTTTTTAAACTCTGTATCCCGATGTTCTCTTTTGGTTTTTGAATTTTGTTTACCTTTATCTAATTCACGCAGAAAACACATTTGTAATCCATTTTTACATGACCAACAAATCCCTGCTTATTTATCAAACTAATAGTAAGGGATAATCTTTTTACTTTTAAGTTGTTGTTGTCAACCCTGGCGTTTGAAAATCTAATCTAATCGCATTTCGAGTTTGATTCAAACTTGATTTAAAGAAAAAATTGATTTTCTTGAAATTTGCATTTGAATTGACAAAAAAAAAACAGTCGCTATGTAATTGATTTCGTCACATGGCTGAAATATTTTTCCTAAAACTTGTCAATTTACGTAAAAAAATCTGAAAGTAGAACACAAATCTCAAAGAACATTTTAAATTTCCTTAGATGTTAAACTGAGGAAAAAAACCAACGAATAATAGTAATTCATTAACTATGTTCAATGATGATTTTATTGTTAAAACTAATATAGATTTCTTGTTTGTTTTCAATGACAAAGTCTCTTTTTACTGTAATTGTAAACAAAAGATAAGCTTTCTAGCTAGCTATAAAAAAGGATAGACCTCTATAATAAAAGGCTGCAAAATAATTGATAAATATATTTATATCATAAGTAATAAAAATACTATAGGATTCAAAACGGTTTTTGAATATTATACTGTTCATAAAACAGGATCGTCCACCACATCTTTCAAAAAACATTTCAATATCCTAGATATAGCTTTTTTAACTATTGCTTTGAATACTTTTCATAATAGTATTCATGATTACACTGGTTAGCGTGAATCTTTGTTTATAGTGGAAGTTAATAAACACATCAAACGATTGATGATAAGGAACGGAGCTAACATCTCCTCTTATTCTTTAACATATCCATTTTATTTATTGAGGTGTTTTACACATTTCCTATGAAAAAGGTACATTGTGATAAACCACAAGTCAACTTTTAAGGCAAATGAAAATTAAAGTCTGTTTGAAAATGGTATCAGTTCTGGACTTATGCCCCTTTCACTTGAAACAAAGCGCAACTGTCAGATGAGACATCACTTAATCAGTTACGAAAATAGAGAATCACGAGCTTTTTTTAGACTTATAATTTTCTTATAAATCTAGAAAAAGAGTGTCTGGTATAACAAACAGTGAAAAATATAAACATACTAAAATAAAAAAAGCTAAAATTTCTAGAGAAGCTCATAAAAACCACAAAGGGAATAATGTGGCACCAAGACATATAGGAGCTTTTTGCGTGTTACTTTTTCCATCTTATTATTTTGTTTATTTATTCATGATTTTTTACCACCAATAATTGGCAGTAAACCATTACCTTGATGTAATAGTATGATTCTCATATTATTACCTCAAGATAATGTTTATCGTTTTCTTTATTTACAGATGTAATTCAAAATAAACGGAACTTATGTCTAAAGATGCTATGAAAAGTACTATACAGTTTGTAAACAAATTTGATAGCAAAACGCCCTAGACACATACTTGCAGTCATAAATTGAAAAGAAGGATACACAGAGAAAATGTTTTAGGTCTGAAGAACCTAAGAAAAAAGAATTTACTTTTATTTATCACATTAAGATAAACGGTGTTAGAAAAAAGGTGTGCAAGAAAGTATTTTGCAGTATGCACGGAATTTCTATGAAACAAGTTAGAGGTTTATGTGTTTTCTTAAAAAGAAATGAGCAGCCTATAGATCATAAAGGTAAATCTGAGGGCTCACGATGCAACGCATTGCTTGGTGATACATTAACTAAAGTACGAGAGCATATTGAGTCATTTCCTGTTACTATAATAAAGATGAATCATCTTATAATTTGATAAACTCAGTGTGAAAATTATGCACACATTATACGAACAAAAATATCCAGATCATCCAGTTAAATATAAATTTTACTTAAAAAATTTCCTTGAAACTTTTAGCTTATCATTCGGTAAAAGCAAATTGATATCTGTGGACTGTGTGAAGAGTTAAACATTAAATAAAAAGTCCATATATTAATGAAAATGCAAAAAGAGTGTATCAAGCTGATATTAAGATCCATAAAAGACAAGCAAATGAATTTTACAAAAAAATACAAGAAGTAGAAACTAAGTGCAAGAATGATCCAAATGTGTATGGGGTTGTATTTGATTAACCAGGAAATTTTTTATCTACGTCAACAATGGCTTAATGAGTTTTGCATGTATGATCTTAAAATGGGTAAATCAGTATTTTATTCTTATTGTGAAGGAGTCGCTAACATAGGTTCCAATTAAGTATGTACTTTTGTGTTGGATTATATTAAGAACTATATTTGCAATGATGCCAAAGAATTGCACCTATTCTCAGATGGTTGTGCTGGCCAAATTCGGAATCATGCCATGATCTGAGTTTTTTTATCACTGGTAGCTGAATTAGGTAACAATATAAATGAAATACAATATTACATACTCAAACGAGGTCACTCATTCCTACCAAACGATAGAATATTTGGACAGCAAAAAGACATATTTGAAAAAATGACAGGATTTACACACCAACCTGGTATGAAAATCTTACAGCAGGAGCTAACGAGAACCTAGAAATAAGAAGAGCTAAAACTGAAGATATTATTGACATAAGAAAATGGTGGCCGAACCATTATAACAAACTAGTACTACCTGTGGATTCCTATGGCAGAGAAATACCCAAGGACAAAAAAGTAATTTTGTTATTTCTAAAGTGTTATATTTTATCTTCCCTAAAACCACACCTGGTCTAGTGAAAACACGTGAATCCATAGGTTGCTTAGTCAGTCATGATTTCCAGCTCTTACAAATGATAAGTACCAGGCCGCCCTAACCATCAAGCAATACACCAGCATATGCTGGCAAAGTGCCAATCAACCGAAAAAAAAAAATTAGATTTGAAAAAGATATTCAATATTCAATAGTAGAGTATCAAAACTTCTATACAGAAGTTTGTTCATGGCCAACAACTTCAACAAACAATAAATACCAAGAAATAAAAGATGATTAAAGATTTTCCTGATGATCTTTGGATTTGTATGTAAAAAAAAAAAGAATTCATTTCGAAAAAAGGCATTAGTTCAGAAGTTTAAGTTAATCTGTCTGGTTTATATATATTTTTTTAACAAATAGAGTTCAAAAAATTTATATATATTTTTTATCTATCTAGTCCTATATTTATTTTTATAAGCACCGTAGACTTTTTTGATAAGAAACATATTTTTGTTGATCCTGAAAAGTTTTTATTAACAGACTTGAGTCCTTTTCGAAATGATGGATTTAGTTAGAATAGCATAATCAAAAAATAAGTTAGTGGTTTCGCTACGGTTCGTAATTAAAAGCTATCTCTCCTGTCTCCGGGAAAATATGTACATAAGTACTTGCCTTTTCAATAGTAAATTTTAACTAGAAAATGCCAGTTGCAGCATCAACAAAAATTTTATTACGGAAATCATTGTTACCTTCCTGTTATAAATCACTTGCATGGAGACCTGTCAACTGTATCAGGTAATCATAGAGTTTATTAAGCCTTTGTATAGGTTAAAGGTACATTTTGCCTAACTACTTTTTTATATTTTACTTTTTGCAATATTCAATTGATATTTAATCCGAAACCTCAATTAAGAATCCTCAAAAAGTTAGCCTGAATACATATGATTTTCTCCAAATAGCACTTAAATAGTACTTGTTCTTTTTATTTTTATTTTGTTTCTTTTTACATTATTATCACTAAGATAGACTTGATAAAAAAAATTATTGCAGCATAATATTTTTAATTTTCTTTTAATTAATGTCAAATTTTAGGCATTATTAATATTTTTCACACAAATTGCGTCATGATATAAAAGAACTTTATCATTAAATCATTCTGTCTTAAACTATATGTATAAAATTTTATCGCTTAATCAAGGCTCTTAAAAATCACAATGTTTCTCCCTTGCTTAAACTATGTGTATAAATTATGTCAAATTAGATTTGAGTAACTTAAAAGTAGATGCTCAGTTGCTGTAAAATTATTATTAAAAAAACTTAGCTAGTTTGCAAACCATAATAAAAAGCTTTGTTATTTAGAACTTCTATTGTTACTTGTGTTGAATACATATAAAATAAGTGGGTAGATATGCTGCCAAGTATGATAATAGAATAAATATAAAACTGTCTACTTTTTTTTAAGCTGTTATTGTGGTATGCTGAGAAATAATAAAAAGATGATATTGAGTCAAAGCATTCAAGTAAGACACTTTCTTGGATTTACTGAAGGTTCAAGAACAAAGGAATATTCAGAAACAAAAGTGTTAGGGTAATTTATTTATAAATTTTATTACTTTGATAAATTTATATCTCTCTACACTGTCAGAAAGTTTGGAGGCAGTTTTCAAAATCTTAAGTGAATTTATTAAAATCTTAAGTGAATAATATTAGATAGCCTTATGGTTGCAGTTTTTTGGCTTTCTGGTTTTGACAAGCCAGGCAATTGAGGTGACTTGGCCATTTATTCTGAGTTTACACTTTTCTTGTTCCCAGAAGAAGAAATCCTCACATAGTTTGTATTATGGTCATTATCTTGCTGAAAATTTAAGGCTTGAACAACAGTTCCTAATTTAGATGATATGATAGTTCCTTTGAAATTTATGAATAATTTTGAGACATGAATTTTTTGTAAAATATTTTTAAAAAGTTGTGAGATACCACCATAAAAAGCAGCAAGAATCATTCCATAGTATTAATAGTTACCTACAACAAAAATTCCATCAATATCTAACTGTGCATTTCAAAGTCGCAAATCAAAAAAGATAATGCAGATCTTTTTCTCTTCTTTTTAAACATTACTTTAAGATTTAAGTAAATGGTTAGCTTTGATTTTATCCCTTTTATATTTATATTGCAATGAAATTTTTGTTTAACTCCTGAATATGTGTTAGATCACAATAAGGTATAAAAATATCTTTCTTTTTTTAAAAAAAATATTAAATTTTATTTAAAGTTTTAGAAAGCTAAAGTATATTGTAATACCTAGTTTAAAAGTTTTTCACTGCTTTCTCTGGATTCTCTGATTTTGACAAGTAAAAGAATTTTTTTTTTTTTTATTAAGAAAAAGTAAAAGAACTTGAACTCAATAAAACTATTCAAATTACAATTAACATGTTTATTGTTGAAGTAGTGTTTTGATAATAGCAATGTTTTTGAAAATGATCATTTTGACTTTTGATAAATATATTTCTAGGTACACAAAAGAACAATTATATGATATTGTAGCAAATGTTGATGACTATAAATACTTTGTTCCATGGTGTCGGGCATCTAGAGTCTTTGAGAGGAGTGAAACACATGCAAAAGCAGATATAGAAGTTGGATTTCCACCACTTTCAGAAAAATATACATCTGTTTTGACATTAGTTAAACCAAGTTTAGTGAAGGTAAATAATAATATGTCTTTTTATACTATGTGAACTAACCTTTATAATGATTTTAAGATTTTTTGTTTCTAGGATTTATGTACTACTCAGTAGTTAAAATACATTTAATCTTCTGAAAATGTTTGTTAACTGTGTAAATTTCAGGTTTTAATTCAATTGCCTTTCTTTTGTTTTGCCTAGTCAGAATGTATGGATGGAATTATTTTTAATCATCTGATTTGCAACTGGAATATATCAAATGGACCACCCGATATTCCAAATTCATGCACGCTAAACTTTTATGTAGGTTTAGTCTTTGAATTGAGAAAAAATGTGAATAATGTTATTTTGATAAAAAATTTTAAGAAAGGGTATTTTTTAGGATTTTTAGCTTGAGTTTTTGAAAAGTTGATTTATTTCTGTAATGATGTTGGCAGTGGTGCAAGTGTTGGTGGTGTCGGTTGTGGTGGTGGTAAATGAAAATAATGATGATATTTTTTCATGCATTTTTAATTTTAATTGTTTTGTTCTCATAGATATCATTTGAATTCAAGTCGATGTTACATTCACATTTATCCACAGTGTTTTTTGATGAAGTTGTTCGCAAAATGATGTCAGCTTTTGAAAACCGTTGTACCAGTGTCTATGGCCCCAGTAGTTTTGATCAATTGAGCTTAATAAAAAGAAAAATGAAAAAACCAGTTTTGCATATTCCCAACAAAAAGGTATGTTGAGTTACCTGTTTTAGGAACTTTAAGAAAATGAGAGTTGTTATAAAATGAGGACTCTTTTTTATAGAACATGGATGAATAAAGATGGCATTTGGTTGAGCACTGGTTTTTGGATCTGGCTGTTTAATGAAATGGCAATTGAATCTACTTCAGTTTAAATTTAGAAAACTTATTTTGTTATTATTAACTTAGAGAACCATGTCTTAAAAATCAATAATGGAGTTGATTTGACAACCAAAGCTGAAACGTTCATTTTCATTTTTAGGCAATAAAATTTTAATTGGTCCTATTTTAAAAAATTAGTTCAGTAATTATATGCATGTTTCTTTTTTTTTCCTCTAATTTTCTATATTAATAATTTATGTATCTATTGTAAATATTTCTTATTCTAGTCGGATGTATGTACATTACCTCAAATAAAATATTATCAAATCAAATGTTTTTTAATTCATTTTGTATTGAATTTGCAGTTCAAACATGCATATGATATTCAATCATAAAATCATGTGTTAATGATGGTTTTAAATGTTAGGTAGACATCAAGAAATGTAATTTTTTGAATGATCATACAAATCCACCAGTGTATTGTTAATTTTTTTGAATAATCATACAAATCCACTGGTGTATCATTTGTTCTTTACTTTGATAAGTTTATCTTAACTCAGACCTAACAAGTTGTATCAGAACTAATCAAAGAATTGACCATCTCTTCTGTCTTGATATTTCATTGATTGCACAGTTCCCTCTAGGATAAAGTGCTACAAAAAGCAATCTCAACAACATGCAGGGAAAAAATCTTCAAGCAATATTTACTTGTGCCTTGGAAAGTGTGGCACCTGAAAAGCTTGTTGAATCTGCTGTACATCGAAATGGTGATAGCTTGAAGTGTAATGGAAAAGAATATCCTCTAAACAAAAATGTCTATGTGGTTGGTTTTGGAAAAGCTGTTTATGGTGAGTGTTGTTTTGAAGAATTTAAATTTTATGATTAACTTGTGAATTCTCATATTTAAGTTATACCTTAAAGTTCTTGCTCTTTCAAAATAAAAGCAAATGAATTAGGGGAGACTGGGGCTAGTTATCACATTATTCATTATTGACTGTACAATAACAGTCAGGATTTGCAAAAGTATTAGGACCAGTTGTACTTACTTTGCAAAACTTCTTGAACTACAATTGATATGACAGTTTTGACTTTGGCGTAATCTTGTCATTTTAAAAAGGCTGAAAACCAATGTGGACCTGCCTTTTCAGAAACTTTTAATTGATTAGGTGCTTTGACCTAAACTCTTGAGCATTCAAATGCTAGCTTGAGTAAATATCTGCTGTTGTTAAACCATCATAGATCTTAGGCAGTTTAACTAAGCATTTAAATTATCAAAATAGTAAGTTTTCCTATTCTAATGAAAATTCTTGATTGGCTTTTTTAAAATAAACTTGTAGCTTTGGCTTGACCTGTTGATGTGCTATCTGTACTTTAAGTACAAACCTCAAAATTTAATAATTTTCTTCCAAAGCATTTAGAATGGATCCAGCTTTTTCATTGATTACAATGGCTGCCTTCTCCTTGGCGAAGCGTACATACATACATACATACATACATACATACATACATACATACATACATACATACATACATACATACATACATACATACATACATACATACATACATACATACATACATACATATTTGTATGACTAAATACATTCATTATCATATATAACTTTACATGTATGATTAAATTTAGTAATTAAAGTTCTAACTAAAGATGCATTATTAAACCAAAAATATATTTTTCTCTACAAATCTCATAAAACAATTTTAAACTCTGCTAAAGTAGTTTAATAACAGCCAGCTAATGTGTGACAGCTTGCTCCATCTAGGTTTTGACAACATGTTTAATCTTTACTTAAACAACAATAAGGTTTTCGATTTTATTTTTCATTATTCTATTTCCTATTTTTTAACTTTTTAACTACATAAAAATAAGTTATTTTAATATAATTTTTGTCATAACAATATAAAAATGACATTTTTTAACAATAGAACAACTTCATTCTAGAAAGCGCATTATAATATAATTTATAAGAAAATTTTTATATAATATAATTTATAAGGAAATTTTTAACATAATTATAATAGAAGTTTTTCTTGAATTGCGTACAGGGTCGCTGCTAACTGTGATATTTATACGAAGTTTTATATGAACAGATTAAGTTGTGGATAGTAAATAATAAAACCTTACATACTAAAAATACTACACTAAGTCTAAGTCTTCAGTGAGATTCTAAAACAGTCTTTATTCCTGTATGAACATGAAATGGTTGATATCGCTGTACATTAGCTTTTTACATCTACTTTTTTTTTGTTCAAATTCTAAAAACATGTAAATAAGTTTAAGTATCATTTTAGTTGTTTTAGCAACGCATGCGTTTGTGAGTTTTATTAATAGTATTAAGTTAACTTACCCGTGTGGCAATTAGCCCTGTCTTTCTCTACTCAGCGAATAGCTGTTTCTAATTTGTTTTATCTACTTGATTTGTTTTTTCTACTCAAAGTTGTCGAACGAAAAGAGAAAAAAAGATTTGGATTAAATTATATTACATGTGTTCTTACATGAAGTGATGTGTTCTTAAAAGAACGAAAATAGTTGTAGAAAGCAAAGCTTAATTATTTATTCACACTGGTGTACATTAAATGCATTCTAATTTACAAGTTCCCTTTTCAGGAATGCTCTGTGGACTGTATCCGTTTATCAGTGATCACATTGTAAAATGCATTCTTAGTGTACCATATAACTATTCTCAATTCCTATGTCATGCCATTGTTACAGATTCAAATGTTCGTATACTGGAAGGGGCAAGAAACAATCTACCTGATCAGAGTGCGCTAAACAATGCTGCGGAAATAGCTGCTCTTGTCAAATCGTTATCTGCTGACGACTTTTTGATTATACTTATATCTGGAGGCGGAAGTGCATTACTTCCAGCACCTGTACCAGATATCTCTCTTAAAGATAAATTAGAGACTATCAACTTAGTCGCTAATAACGGAGGAAATATAAAGCAGTTGAATACAATTCGTAAAAAGCTATCTTTACTAAAAGGCGGAAAACTAATTGACTTGTGTTCCGCAATCAATGTGCTTTCGTTAATTATATCAGACATTGTAAACGATCCCCTTGATTTAATCGCTTCTGGTCCAACTGTGCATGACAATTCCTCAAAAGTTGAGTGTTTTAAGATTTTTGATGATCTTCAACTAAAAATGACTAATGTTCCACAATCAGTTTTAAATTATCTTCAAAAATGCAATAACGAAATAAAATTATCGAGAGTTTGTGATAATGTGATAATTGGTTCCAATAAAATCTTCGCTCACAATGCTGCTTGTGCTGCAAAACATTTAGGTTATTCACCAGTTATCATCTCAACTGCCATCGAAGCTGATGCTGAACGGGTGGGTCGCGCTTTAGCAGACATCGCTTTTGTCATCCTTTCTTCTAAAACTCGCGAGGAAATTATTTCCACTATCAAGAAAATCCCATCAAGTAATGTCACTTTTCAAGAGTCGGGGGATTACTTTAAAGGTTTATGTTTCATAACCGCAGGGGAAACAACGGTTAAAGTAACTGGAGACGGAAAAGGGGGGCGTAACCAACATTTGGCATTAGCTTTCCTTTCTCAAATTTCTCGTTTATATGTAAATAATAATTGGATAAATATCGATCGCATGTGTTTTTTAAGCGCAGGTTCTGATGGTCAAGACGGTCCAACAGATGCAGCTGGTGCAATATGTAACGCTGAAATTGTTAAATCTGTTTTAACATCTAAAGTAAACATTGATTTCTTTATATCGAAATGCAATTCAAATGGATTTTTCTCAAATTTTCTCGGTGGTGAGTTTCTATTAAAAACTGGTTTGACAGGAACAAATGTCATGGACCTACAGTTATTACTAATTGATTAAGTTCATTAAATTTAGAAACATGAATAATTTCATAGAGTTAGAGTAATAAATATAATAGATAAACTAAAATACACTATTGAAATAAAATATTTTTAAACAAATTAATTTCATACAATTTTATTTTATCTTTAAAAGTATTTATTTCGTAAATTTATTGCAAAAAGAGACAAAATTATAGCAAATATGTAATATATTTTATAAGAAAATTTTTAACACATAATTACAATAGATGTGTCTTTTGAATTGCGTACAGGGTTGCTGATAACTGTGGGCCAACCCTTTATATGGACGGCTGAGTGGAAAAATAATAATATTCCAAAATTCGTTTTTTTGGAATATCAAGTTTTTTCTACTCAGCCTATAATATTTTCCACGAAGTCTTGAAAATAATTAAAAATTTATAAATATTTGGTAATCGTTTTTGAGGCAGCAATTTTAATGGTACATTTTTATTATTTCCAAGGTGTAACCCGTTGAACCAATGACCGCGTTTTTATTCCATGCGTTTCTTGTCTAAGCAACTTATTTGCACTTTTCAAAGATTATTTTAATTTCTGTTATCTTGCCTAAAAATATATTTTTTGACTTTCCTAATCTCATCTGTTAGAGTTGTTATTGCTTGCAAATAATAGTAATCTTTTAAGTTTAATTAACAATTTTATTATTAAATCAGTAATTTTATACAATAGATAACAGACCAATATTGTCATAAGTCTACGTAGGTGGAGTTATGACAGTTTTGGTCTGTTTGATGTTACAAAATCTGATAGCGTACTGATATCACAAAATCTGATAGCGTTGACTTTAAATGATAATATCTTACACAAGTTTTAAAAAGAAACAGAGGGATCTGTGGTCTGGAAAATGTATAGAAGAGTTGGTTGTTCTACTGGAAAATGTATAGAAGAGTTGGTTGTTCTACTGGAAAATGTATAGAAGAGTTGGTTGTTCTACTGGAAAATGTATAGAAGAGTTGGTTGTTCTACTGGAAAATGTATAGAAGAGTTGGTTGTTCTACTGGAAAATGTATAGAAGAGTTGGTTGTTCTACTGGAAAACTAGCAGCCAACTCTTCTATACATTCCATTTACTTTGATGGAATACATCTTCAATCATTATTTACTAAAAAGTTTTTTTAAAACTAATTATTTGCTCCTGTTGTCTTACTTTATCGCATGTTTATTTGAATTTTTCGTCTGGCTAAAAAATCTTGATCTTTTAATTCTTGTTAAGCTTAATGATGTCATCTTGGTTGTCTCTTGTTAAACTTAATGATGTCATCTTGGTTGTCTCTGAGGAGACTGAAATTAAAATCAAACGAACAATAACAGAAAAACGACATTTCAAAACGTCCTGAATATCAGACAATTAGCTGGCTAAAGGATTTAGATATATCATTTGATATAGACGTAAGATATTGGATAGAGATTTTTTTTTTTTTTTTTTTCCTTTTGTACATGCAAATATAATGGTATTAAAGAAAAAAATCTGTGAGTCTCATCTCATATACTTCTTTCAATAGGAAAGTTTTAGTAAAAAAAATATTTCTGAACACCTAGGAGTTATAGTCGATATCACTATAAAAATTAATTAAAATTATTTAACTTTATCAAAAAGTTTGTCTTCATTACAGTAATTTACATAATTCCTCAACAAAACTTTTGGTCGTTTTCATTTTAATCGTGTTAACCTGCTCGCGCAGAATCTTGATTGTTTTGGGAACTTTCAAGTGTAAAATTTGCTTACGAGAAAGTTGTAGGAACTTTTTGTAAATGCCAAAGTTTCTAAGTAAGAAATTGAACTAACAAAAAATGTAAATCTGACGAATTTTATTTTCTTACATAATGCAATATTGTAAATTCCTTTCCAGAGTAAGTTGGACCGGGACTCATTCATCTTCTCGATGATCCTGTCTTTGATACTGACATATTAATATTAACTTATTGAATGCGGTCTATTTAGAACTATTGTGACAAATCAAAAACAAATCAAGCTAATAAGTTAAGTGTAAACAACTTGTGTTTTTAATTCAAGCTGCTTTTTCTTTTAAAATAACTTTGAAAGCAAAGTGTTATATGAAGCTGCTTTTTCGCAGCTTATTTTTTAAATATACATGACTAAATAGCTTTTTAAAAAAAGAAGCAAAATTTTCAGAGGTGTTTTGAGCTAAAATTGAATAATTTTAAATGATAGATTTATTTCTTTTTGAAAGGATTTTTCTTTTCCTTTTTTTTTTTTTTTTTTTTTGGTTTTTAGTCATGTTAAGGAATGATTTCCGAAAATTCCTTGAAAGCACTCTAAATGCAGCTCTATGGTTCAAAATCGGACGGAAAACAATCTCCGAATTTTTTTCAATGTTCAGAAGTGTTCTATGCACTTATCTGTATATATTTAAATCCAAAAACAGTAGGAAAGTTTCCTTAACAGCACGTGCGAATGCAAACGCAAAAAATTTGATGTTCTATAATTTTATTTTTTATGTGACATTGTAATTACCTTATATCACAAACGTCTTAAAGGCCGCAATAAGAAAGCTAATTTGTAGGCAATCCACCGATTGACAATAATGTCCGCAATTTCGGAGGAATCTGAAGTATAAAAGGAATAATTTATCACTTTATCTTCGTATAAAATACCTTTACCGATGTTTTTTATCATTTTTCTGTTGTTTTTTTTTTTGAGAAAAGTACAGTAAAAAGCTGAGGAAAAGCTAAAGAAAAGTTTTTTAAAAAATATATAAAACCTAAAACTTTAAAATTTAAAATATGGACAAATTTTTACGACTGCAGTTTTAAGTCCATATTCCTCATGAGAGACTTAACACTATTAACAAAACGCACAACGCATGTGTAGCTAAAATAATTAAAATGATACCTAAACTTATGTTCTAAGATTTTGAACAAAAAAATAGATGTGAAAAGCTTATGTACATTGATGTCAATCGTTTCATAATATTGAACGTTTATTCGGACGCAGGGCTTTATAAACTACTGATTATAAGAAATACAGTAGAATCCCGTTAACTCGGACTCTGAAGGTGTATATATTTTTTGTCCGACTTAGCAAATGTCCGAATTAACCAAAGCTCTCGTTAAGTCGGACTTTTTGAAAATGTCCGACTTATTGAGATTTCGGGACTTATCGAATGTTCCTCGATATATAAATATTATGTACACATATATTGAACAATATAGTCTTATGTGAAATATATATTTTTGTATATATAATATATATTCTATAAACGAAAAAAGTCCAAAATTGATGTTTATTTCAGTGACTCGCACAATTCTTTTTCAATCAGCTTTGAAGCATTCAGAGCTATTTGAAACGACGCGAAAGTAATTAATTGATATTTTTAATTAAATTTAATTTAATTGATATTTTTAGATTTTTAATGTAGGTTAGTTATAGTAGTTATTAACAAATAGAATTTAATCGAAGCTTAACTAAATCGAAAGCTCTCGGTGAAAATGTTTAGCTATGTTTAATTACATTTGACGCAAAAGTATTTTATTTTCGAGCGTTTAGAGTTTGGAATTTTGATTGAAGTATTGGAAGTTTTGTTTTATACGCACTTATATGCAAATACAAAATAAAAGTCCTAGTTAAGCGAAGTTTTTTGCCGAAGGGACCCCAAAAAACAGTACGAGTTAGCGAATGGTCCGTCTTAACCAGGGTACGACTTAAGCGGATGATTATACAGTAAGTTGATAGAGAATGTTCAAGGGGTATTGAAATTCCGTCCGACTTAATAAAAGTCCGACTTATCCAGGGTCCGAGTTAACGGGATTCAACTGTACATTTAGAGAGTTTATTGTCACTACGAAAACGCACGAAACTGGGATTGGGGATTGAAACTTTGAGAACGAACTATAAGTTTTATTTCTTATACCAAGAAATTATAAGTTTTCTTTGCTTAAAAAAAATATCTTTAAAGATTTTCTTTTCATTCTTCCCAAATTAATTGTGATGTATTTTAAAAGTCAAACGTTTTAAGGTGCTGCGCAGCAGTTTCCAAAACGAATAGAGGACGAAACCTTTACGAAAATTTCTTTTCAAAAAGATCAAATAAAAACGACTTGGCAAGATTTGACCATAAATGAAAAAGTAAAACGCAGAAAACTGTACTTAACAAAGACATTGTAAAAATTAATAAACGTAACAATATATTAACATTAGAAGACTCGCGTAGCTCAACACGCCAGCGCGTTTGTTGATTATAGTGTGTATATGTACAATCTATATATGTATATATATATATATGCATTTGAACGTATATATTTGCTATTAGATATATTTTCGTATTTACAAATAAATTAAAATCTGACCAAATAAAAAACCTATTTTTCCGTTATAATTATATCACCTTGAAATAAATAAATAAATAAAGGCACTTATTTTACGGGGGAGGAATTACATATTTTGGGGAAATGCATCATTTATTTTATAATAGCAGTTTATATATATATATATATATATATATATATATATATATATAAAATTTATGAGGGGTTGTATAATATATTAGTTGAAACAAAGATTTGTGTATGCTTGAAACCGTAAAAGATGAAGTAAATCTCAGGGAAAAAAATTGTAAAACAGAAAAAATCCAATCAAAATGCAAGAAATTCGAAGATCTTTCTGGAAAAAGTTTTTTTTAAAATCTAACCAAAAAAAAGAAAAAGAAAAGAAAAAGAATAACGAGCGGTATATAAAATCTAAAAATCAGCGAATGCTTTCCCAATAGCAAAACAAACTTACTCATCAGCTGCACTACGCTTAAGAAAATGAAAAAAATTCCTACTCTTTTGTGATGGGGCGACGCACATCGGTGTTTGATTTCGATGCCTAATCGATATCTAAAATATGAATAACAGTAGTCGTCGGATGCAAAATGTAGATATTCAAGTATCGCTGTCTTGATTTTCAATTAACAACGAATAAAAATACGAATTTCAAAATCAGTCAATTGAAATAAATCGAATTTGAAATAATTTTTATATTTAGACTTATAAAGTAACAAGATTCCAGAAAAAAAATTGCGATGCTCCACATTCATTTTATTTTGTTCATCCTTTCAACACATTTTATCTGTTCATCCTTTCAACACATTGCGCAGAATTGCTATTTAATTAAATCCGTTAAACATATTTTTTAAAAATAACAAATCTTATATGAATATAAACTTGTCATGTTATAAACTTTTATAGAAATTTATACTCTATTCGTTAATTTTCGTTACTAGCGAAAAAAAACGCCCATGCCTAATTCAAATAATTGACAACACTTTTTATATATATATTTAGTTTAGTACTTAAAGGATTGAAAAGGACTGTGAGTATTAAACACCCCCCCGGTTTTAAGTTTGCTCTTGTATCATAAAAAAAAAGGGAATAGAAGAAGTAAAAACTTATCTTGATTCACTCATAGCTCAAATTTTTGTTAAGATAACAAAACAGAAATAGCTTTTTGAAAAGAGTTGTATAATAAAGTAAAACGTTTCCTTTATTTATTTAATATATGTCAAACGTACTTTTAATATTTTCTAAACTATGAGATTAATATTTAAATATTAATCTCATAAAAATTTATTTTGTGTATACAAGTAAGGGAATAAAATGAAACAATAAAGGTATTCATAATTACGGGAGTAGGTAAGAAGAAAGAGGAGGTAGTTGAGAAATGCGGAGAAATATTACCTACTAGAGAGAGAAAAGTAAACTAGTTGAACGGTGTGTATCAAGTTGTATATTGTGTAATAATTTTGTTGTAAAAGTACTCAAGAACATATTCGAGTAATGGGCATTGGATATCGAGTGTAAAAAATAGTAAGATTGAAGGTATTAGAAATTAAAACAAGTGAAGAGTTAATCACTACAAACTGTTATCTCTGCTTAATTAGCAAGACAAATAAGTAAGGCGATATTATGGAATATATTAAAAATGACTACTTAAAGGTACTTTTTGATTGTTTGTTCATATATTTAAAGATTCAAAAAATGTGTTTCTTGCAGTAATTCTTTCAAGTTAAGCTAACAAAAAAAGAAATTAGCTGACTTAAGGTGTTGACAAATTTTTTATTCATTCGAAGTTACTCCTTAGTTTTAAGTGATAATAATATGTAGTAAAAAATATTTTTGACTGCTTGTTTAATTTTCTTTTTTTTTTTTTTCTTACTTTTTTTTTTTTTAAAAAAAAAAAGCCACATGAATTATCTTTGTCTCATTTATTTATCAAATTCTAAATATTTCTTTTAAAATGCATCAAACCTATAGCAAATGTAGTTTACAACTAATCTTTTAATTACTATTATATTGGCAATAGGGGACTTTGATGCAAAAAAAAAGCATTTAATGGAGTGTCAATTTATTAAGTCCTTCTGTTTGTTTTACACCAATTTGATGACAGACGAATAGACAAATTTTAGTGGTGATTCAACTACTATCATTGTGAAATATCATTTGCATAAGATGTATTTGCACTTAAAATTATTTTTTGAATCAAACTGATGGACTATGTCATAGATTAACACAGTAATTATACATTATATTTGCTAACTGTCAGATGTATTTCAAAAATAATATTTAGAACATAATGAAAGAAAAAAAATTAGTTTTTTATTTTAAAAGAATAGAAAAAAAATGAAAATTCTTATGTGGCTTAAAACTTCTTACACTGGTGGCATATGATTTAAGTTCAGTTTTGTGTCACATATACAGATATACAGTACTATATATAAACCTCATAATAGCTTTGCACAATAAATTAACCTGGAATAGAAATAAATAAAGACATCATACCACTGATGGAGCTTGTAGCCATGGCTCTCCATCAATTTGCATTGGAGTTGAACGTTTCACTCTGAAAAGAAACCAAACAACTGGTTGACATCATTATTCCATACATAGCATAATATTTCATTAAACAGAGAAAATAGAACACCTATCTTGGTCAAAAAATAATTCACCTCATAACTATGGTTGAGCATTGAGCTATTCGCAAACCATGTTGACGAACTCCAGCTATTATCTGGCCAACATATAAACTATTTTCTAAACCAACAACTTCCATTTTTCTATCACCAATATCTAAAAAGATTTTAGGAAAAGTAATATCTCTGAAAATACTAAAAAACATTAAAACAAATGTGAAAAGCTTACTTTGAACAGCATTAGACAAATCACTGGAATCTTTTTTATTGCCTTTTTCCGATTCTCCCCATATATTAGCCCCACCATATATACTTGGTATGTTTAAAATTGCTATTCCTTCTAATGGTGGTAGATCAACTTTTTTCCCATCACACTACCAGAAAAAAATCAGACATTAGATTATGTTCATATGTTATTATATGTTTTACAATATATGATAATGTTAGATGAAATGTTAAAAGCATTCTTTATACATTTTAAAATATGTTATTAACACATTAAAACTTTAAGGTTTTAATAACATATTCTCAAATATGTTAATAATATTTTTAATATCTCATATAATGTTAAGTTAGAATTTTTTACAAACAGAATTAAAATTAAATTAAAAATTAAAACAAACTTTACAATTAACTCCACATCATTATGAAGACCTTTACAAGAACCAGCTAATTGCTCTGATGTTCCAGCCTCAAAGTAGCGCAATTTGTTTTTAAATCTAAATAAAAATGTAAATATTCTTAACACTTTTTTAATACAGCTCATTTTCTTAAAGATAATATTATGAATCTTAAAGTTTATAGATTTATAGATAAAATTTGCATGATTCACTTTTCAGTTGCAATTAAAATTGAAACATAAAAGTTTTATTCCACTTTTAATGAGGAAAAAAAGCTTTATTACAACTAAAAACTGCTTGTCAGAAAAAGCAAAGTTGACATCAAAAGATGTTATACTTCTAATCATAATTATATATGGAACATTGCTCCAATTTTTTTAACTTTTGCTAATTGCTTTAGATGTCAAAAGCTAAAAATACTATGATTTTTATCATAAAAGTTTCCTTTAGATCAGGGGTGGCCACAATAAGGCCCACAGGCCAACTCCGGCCCTCAGCAACCTTTTATCCAGCCCGTCAGTTAATTGTAAAGATAATAAAAAAAACTATAAACATATATATTATTAATAAATTATATAATATTTAAATTTATAAATTAATATTTTAAAATATTTTTTGTAAAAAAACAATCGCTTTAAATAATTAAAAATATATTAAAAAAATCCTGCCGGCAATTAATCGCAGGATTAATTTCCAGCACTGCCGGCAATTACCATTTGCATTTTTTAATTGTAAATGGCATCTTCAAAATCAAAACAACGAAAAATCGACAAGGAATGTCGTTTATTTAATGATGAATGGCAAGCTAAATACTTTTTTGTTGAATGTAATTCAGTGCTAGTATGTTTAATATGTAATGAATTGGTTTAATATGTAATGAATTGGCAAAGAATATAATCTAAGGAGGCACTATGATACAAAACATTCAAAAACTTATAATCAGTTTGTCAACGAGGTGCGGAAAGAAAAATCAATTAAATTGAAAAGTAAGTTATTTGAACAACAAGATTTGTTAAAAAGGGGCAACACTGAAACAGAAAATGCTGCTAATGCAAGTTATGAAATGAGTCTTCTTTTAGCTAAAAATTGTAAACCATTCAGTGATGGGGAAATTATTAAGGAATCTCTTTAAATTGTGTTCAAAAACATTTGTCCTGAAAAGTTGAAAATTTTAAATAATATCTCCCTCTCAAGACAAACAATTACACGAAGAACATGTGATATTGCTGATGATCTAAGTTTGTCATTGACCGAAAAAATAAAAGCATTTCAGTATTATTCAATAGCTATTGATGAATCAACTGATATATCACAAACTGCTCAATTAGCTATTTTTATTCGTGGTATTGATAATGAATTTCTTGTTACTGAAGAGCTACTTGACATCTATCCTATGCAAGGCAAAACAACAGGAGAAGACATTTTTCTTGCCATGAAGAAAGTTTTTAAAAACTTGACTTACAACAGATTAATTCCAATTACATCAGATAGTGGCAGCTCAGTGATTGGAAAAAAAATGGGTGTTGTTTCCAGACTGGAAAATGAAATGGCAGAAAACAACTTGTCATTAATTAAGCTGCATTGTATTATTCATCAGCAAAATTTAACAGCAAAGACTATGGATGTGGAAAATGTAATGTCTGTAGTAGTTAAAGCAATAAACAGCATTAAGTCCAGTGCATTACGAAGTAGGCAATTTAAGGCTTTTCTTGCTGAAAATGACTCTGAATATGGTGGTCTGCTTTGTTATACTGAGGTGAGATGGCTTTCTAAAGGTAATATGCTCAAAAGAACTTATGATTTAAGACAAAATATGTTGGATTGTTTCAAAATTATCAACAAAGATTATCCACCAGAGCTAGAAGAAAAAGAGTTTATTAAAAAATTTGCATTTCTAGAAGACTTGACCCAACATTACAATATACTTAACAAAGAACTCCAAGGAAAAGATCAATTAATTTGAAAAATGTACAACCTTATCCTAGCCTTTCAGTTGAAATTAATTTTGTGGGAGCAGCAATTGAGAACTGGAAATTTCAGTCATTTTCCAACTTTGGGTGAGCTGAATCCTGGAAACACAGCGAAATTTGTTACCTGTATTGCTGAATTGAAAACAAGATTTTCAAAAGGGTTTGCAGATGTTAAGAATCATGCAGACAAAATCCAATTGTTCACAGTGCCATTCTCTGGTGATATTGAAACTGTACCAGATAAATTCCAAATGGAGCTAATTGATCTTCAATGCAGCGATACTTTGAGAGAAGCATATAATAAACAAAATTTATTGTTATTTTACAAAAATCTTGACCAAAATAAGTACACCAACTTAGTCAACAATGCAAAAATGATGGGTGTCTTGTTTGGTAGCACATATTTGTGTGAAAGTGTTTTTTCTTGTATGAAATTTGCAAAATCCAAAACAAGATCTGTACTGACAGATACTAATTTGCAAAATACATTAAGAATCGCAACCAGTCAGTTGCTTATTGACATTAAAAGTATTGTGAAAAAAAGGCAGGTTTGTGATTACCAGTAAACTATAATTTGTATTATACCTAATAGCCTTGTGACCAGCATATGTTGTAAGCTAGTAAATATGGGTGTTTGAGTGTTATTCCTTTGCAAGTCAATATTTTTAAATAAAATATTTTAAAAAAACTATATTATTAAAAATCTCCGGCCCCAATTAACAGTTAAAAAGCTAACTTTGGCCCTTATTAAAAAAGTTGTAGCCACCCCTGCTTTAGATGATGTGAGAGCGCTTTTTATCATACAGCTTGTTTTAATTATAAGTATTATTTTAACTTCTGTGTTATGAAAAAGTATCGCACAAGATGTTGACAAGATATGATGGCATACCGAATGCAATTTATGTGTCATTCTAGAAACTTATTGGATGGCCTATATAGTAAGAAATTTGATAAGAATTAGTAAATGCTGAATAGTTATTCTTAATCAAAAATTTTAACTAGACTCAACTTTATCACTCTATGTAATGGCTGAGATACCTCCACTAAAAACAGATTTAAAAACTTTAAATAGAATTTAATTTTTTTTAAATAGGCAGAATACTATGCTTATCAAAAACACAGCAAAACTTGCTTTCTCCATTGCCAAAAACCATCCTAGTTTCCTCTTTATAAACTTTTTTACAAAATATACAATTGAATAAACTATACTTTTTTTAAACAACTTATTATATTTCTAAAAAATACACAATATGGGTGAAAAGTAAAAATTGGCACCTGCTATTGAACTTTTCTGGGTTCTTTTCTCTCTGTAAATGAAACTTTAATGCGACTGACGCATCCTAAACAATTTATGATTTTAAAAAACAACTTTTCTACCTTTTGAAATATATCACAAGATTTCTTAACAAAATCTCTATGCCTTATTCTATGAAATACATATAATCAAGACTTACAACACCAATCGAAAAATAGTTGTTCATAATATTTTGTGGCATAACATCACATTCTTCATTATTATCTATTTCTTCACAGTCTATCTGCCACCTGGTTAAAAATTTTATACTTTTATAGCATAAGCAACCTATTTTGTTAATATTAGCTTAAGAAAATCAAAGAAATCTCAAAATAGTGGTGATTTTTATATTAATTCTGATTGTAATAATAAAAAAAAATACCTATCCATGACAACAGGATTACTTTGTGCAGTTTTGATGAGGCATTTTTCTATCTTTCCTCCATCATAACCTACAAAAAAAAATTAATAAATTTTTAAAATATTCAATTTTTTAAAATTCTTTCTATTTTAAAGAAATAAAAAAGTTAGATCTTATTTTTATAAATTTCTTACCTCCACCCCAACCTAAGCAGCGTGAAAGGTCATTTCCAGTACCTAAATATCCAGAAAGCTCATTTATGAAAACTTTTTTTTGACAATTTGTAGCTTCAATTGAAAAAATATTATAAAAAGAAGTATGGCTCCTAATCTTACATTTACATGGACAGAAATCTCACAAATCTGAACCTAATCTGATTAATAAATGATAGACAAAAAAAATCTTACCCAAAGGAAGAATAGCCATTGGTGGACGCTGCTTCAAACTGGATAAGCGATCTAGAAATGGCACATTTCATTTTTTTACAATTTTATTTGTATTTAGCATGGATAACTTTTAGAAATATCTGGTATTTAAACTTAAAAAAAAATGAGAAAAAATGAGAAAAAAAACCTAGAGTTGACAAGATCCATCCAGCTGTACCATCACCTCCACAACACAGTATACGAAAATTTGGTATTTGTGAGAAGAATTTCAAACCAGGAAAAGGTCCTGCATCAGCTAAGTTAAACACCTGTCTTGGGTTAAGTAAGTATCTAAATTTGTTAAGTAACCTAAAGAGATAATAAAAGAAAAAAAATTGGTGCAAGGGATAATGAAAATGTTCAATTTTGTAGCGATTTACGATTAAAAAAAAAAAATTAAAAATACTCCATATAGAAATTCTCATCAAAAAGTTTTATCTGAGGCTTTACTTTAAGTAACACTTTCAAAGTACTAAAAGAAATGCTTCCTTTTGTGTTATTTAAACTAAACTCTGATGTAAAATCCACCAAAAAAATATCAACATCACTTTAATCAAGTACATAAAAAAACCCTTTAAAATAAGTATTATAGAAAAGTCTGACAACTTTTTATTAATCAAAATAGACATATAATTAGAAATTCTGAAATTCAAGGATGTGGTATTAAGAATTGATATTGCTGTTTTGTATTCATTTACTATATTGTTAAAAAAATTTGTATTTAGTAATTTTTTAATGAAAATATAATTTTAATTCCTATGTTATTGAGTTTTTATTAACAAAAAAAGCATCAAGAAAAAATATCTGCTTACTTTGCACCTTGTCTACCACCACTTTTTGGGTTAACAAAGACCACTAAAGGTTGACTATTAGGAAGTGGAGAAATCATCATTGGTATACCATCGTAACTAATTACAGAATTTTTCTTTTCTCTACCATCACGAGCTCCCCTTTTCTAAAAATTTATTGCATCCATGTAAATTAAAAGAAAAATTGTAAAAACAGAACATGTTTGTAAAATGCATAACTTAATAACACAATGTGTAACATTTAACATACTGCAGTTTGAGGGGTTATGCATATTGGTGGCAAAATATGAACACGATGTTTGCCTAGTGAGCATTCTACTTGCATGTATTGAACACAACGATTGTGTACCTAAGACATGTTTAAAGAAATCCTAAAGCACAGTATATGATGTGTACAACAAACAAAGAACAGAATATTTCTATATTATATGTATAACATATGTATAACACATGTATTATAGCTACAACAAAAAAAAAACAGCATGTTTATACATTATATATCATATATGTATTAAACATACATCTTTTAAAACAAAAAAAAAACATTAAAAAGGTAATATACAATAGTGTTAAAATAAGTAAGATGCAAATCATCTCTTATCATTTTCATTCCCATTACATTCAAAAACTGTGCTTTTATTGTGCAGGTAAGCTTGGAATCATTCACTTACATTTAAGACAATCAAATAACAGAATATTATAGTAAAAACAAATGATCAAAAATCTTTTTCTTCTTTATTCAATTTCAATCAAAGAGACCAACAAACCAAAGTAAACCTGAAACATTTTGATAATCTGCCACCTGATAGTAGCTCTGAAAAACTTCATGAGGAGGAAAATATTAATGTTAATCAATATTTTCCTCCTCATGACGTTTTTTATTTTTATTGGGTAATTCCTATTATTATGTTCAATCAAAGAGACCACCAACCAAAGTAATCCTCAAATATTCTTTACAAGGAAAACAAAAACCAAGAGGCAACAACAAAATTTTTTTGGTGGCATTTTTCAAAAAGATATTTTATCCAAGAACAAAGCAACAAATGATGTACTTACACTTCTGTAGACAGCTTTCTTTAATATTGATTAGGTTTAGATATAGTATTTTTGTGTACTTATGATTAACCAGTTGCCAAGAAAGGACTTCAAAGCATTTACTGCTTTTGTAAAACCACATGTTAAGGCAACATGTCTGGAGTCTATCTAACCCACCAAGGAGATAATTTTTATATGTAGTCACTTACAGGCCTTTACCAATTGGCACTACCAAGTACAATGGTCTACAAGTCCTAAAACTTTTTTGCACCCTATGTTTTTTTTTAAAATGGTCTGCCACCTAATTGTTGCTCTGAAAAACTTTGTGAGGAGGAGAACATCAAGATTAACATCAATATTCTCCTCCTCACAAATTTTTCATTTTTAATATCAATTATTCACCAATTTTATTAAGATTAAAATCAAGATTAACATCTTTATTCTCCTTCTCATAAAGTTTTTTTTCTTTTAATTATGTATTTAATGTGTATTTATTGTGTGTGTTTAATGTAATTTACTGTTACAAAAAAATTAAACAAAACTTTCTTAAAGCTCTTATTTTGTGTTTCTTATTGTTGTACTTCTTAGTGTGTATATCATGTTTCTCAGTTGATTAAAGCAGAATGTAGGATTTTCTTTTTAAATTGATAAATAGGCAAAACTAAGAGTCAATTGTCTTTTTCTTTAAAACCTTAGAAAACTAATACTATTACTATCTTTAAAGTATTAAATATACAAATATATAAATTATTGACATGCTTTTAGAAAATATAAGAAGTTGTTTGTTTTTTGAACACTCTTCAAACTTAAAAAACTTTCTTATTTAAATGCTTTGATTGAAATATGAAAAGTTCAATTCTGTTATTTTAAAATTCATCTCTTACCGTTTACTTAATATCTAATTGATGTAATTTTACACTTTCACTGCTTTACATCATATAAATACCAACTTTCATCAATTATTAATCATGCTTTGTTATACTTTATTACAATCTTTTAACAAGAGTCCCTTTTAATAAAAACTCCTTCCCTCAGCCCTCAAAATCTTTTATTTTATAAAACATAGAAAATTACTTTAGCTTGACACCATACACAATGCAGTCCAGTTAAACAGTTTATTTTAATTGTTTTATTACACTTGGAACATTTGCCTGCACAATTGCCTTCAACCCAATGGTGGTCCATAACCTGAAAAAAATGTTTCAGGATGAAAGTTTTTCTAATCAGAAGGAAAAAGAAAAAATAAATGAAGCTTAGCTAAAAACTAAATGAAAACCTCAGCTGAAAAATTCCAGAATATTCTCATTAAAACTTTTTACCAAGAAATATCAAACTTGGTAAGAAATACTACCTAAATGCATACTTAAAAATGAATATAAATAATACCGTAGCTTTCATTTTTGATTTCGACTCCGTATATGTTTGTATACAAGAATTAGGTACTCTCTTTACACATCTTTCATGGCAGGTAAAATGGCAAACTACAAAAGATCATTAGTAATTCTTATTTCTGTGCCAAAAAACAGAGACCATTATTAGAGGAAGTGAAAGAGGTAACAAATTGGGATTAGTGTTGTTAGTTTTCTTTAAAAAACTAAAACTAAAAAGCTTGAAAATAAACTTAAAGATAAATGTAATAGTTAAAAACTTCAAAAACTTAAATCAATATATTTGTATTACATATATTTTACTACATATATTTTTCTTACAAATGCAAACAAGCCCTTGTTTCCGATGAAATCCAGTCAAAGCACTGTGGCATATATTGCAGAAAGCTTGGGACTTAAAATGCTTCATGTGCCACTAAAAAAAATTGATAAAAACATTTGAATTCGACTAAATTATTGAAAACAAATAATTGCTTAGCAAAAATTAACAAGGAATAGATAAGATTAGGATTTTATGAATAACAAATACAGAGTGTAAATTGTAACTACTATGATTACTTGCTGCAACTAAATAGCTGCAGCTGATAATCATAGAAAGTAAAATAAGCAATATATCAACAAGTAAACAAAAAAATTGTTTAAGAAATTTTATTTAAATTGTACCTGATGTTTGCCCTCTTCATCAACTTTCTTAGTTTAAAAAAAAAAAAGAGAATACAAAAAATATATATAGAAACATATATTCAACAAACATGCTAAATGCAACATAGATTAAAAATAGTTAGAAAAAAATTGCTTAAAAGAAAAACAAAAAAGTAACATACTACATCCATTCCAAGTAAAACTAAAAATGGTATATTATTCATTCCTCCTTTAATAAATTCTTCAATACTAATTTGACCATCAGCATCACAGTCCATATCTGCCAACATATCCATTAATATCTAAAATAATTGAATGACCTTGCACTCTGTTATGTCATTATTTACAAATAAAATACTAGAATAAATAAATTTTGATTTTCCTATTGCTTGAGTAAGAAACTGATACACACTTCTGAAAGAATAATTTTGAAAAAGACATTAAAACTAAAAGAACTATATACCGGCTGAATAGCGGCAGTATCCCAGCCAAGATATTCTGCCACTCTTATCATTTGATTTACAATTGATTCCAGTTCCTTGATAAAATAAACACAATTGTTAGCTAACAAATAACAAGGGGAAAAAAAGAAAAATGTCAGGGAGGAATTATACCCTACACAGGTTGTTTGTTAGGCGTGCAGGTATATGTTGAAATGTTTTTACAAATTCTCCAAAAAAAGATTGAAGATATTTTTGTATTGTTCTTTTTTCAAAACCACAGTCTTAGCTAAACAAAAAAAAACTTAAATCTAACTAATCAATCTCTAGCAATAGCTAAACAAAAATTTGAATGTAGTGTTGGGTATTTAACAAAGAGTGGGAGAGTCTTTTTTACTGATGTTTGAACTAAAACCATGCGCCTGCTAATATAGTAATCTAATTTTAAAAGATTACAGTCTGAAAAGATATTTTCAAAGAAAAACTTCAAAAACTTCGGAAATAGTGACTATTAGATAAAGGTGTCTATTACACAGCTAAAGAAAAATATTAGCTGTGTGAGTCTCACAACTGGGTACCCATATGTAGTAATGTCAATTGACATTGTCATGGAAGAGAGTTCACAAGAATAATGAGAATGTTGATGGGTATATCATTTTCAGGACACATTTTTTTTGTATTTGAAATCAAAGTTTAAGTTGATATTGGATTGTTATCTTGCTTATATACTTTTCATCCATGTACTTAACTAGTGTTAATACTTTGTATCCTTACAAACAGGACTATTAATGTATTTGTACTTTTGACTATGACTCTATACCATCAGTTTCAGCCTAGTTTTTATTACAGTACCACACCTAGTACTATTGTAACAACATTACAAATTTGTGTCTTGAGAACAATAACAAGTATCTGTCAGAAAATTATCACTAACTTATATTGGAAAACTTGAAATTTACAAACTAAAAATGAAAAAAAAAATGTTTTTGAATACCTTAGTAGTATTTAAAAATTTGATCATTTTTTCATTTTAGATCAACTTAGCATTGAATAAAAATGAAAGTGGTCAAATTTTATACATTATGCAGCAAAGAAATTTCCTTCAACCATTCAAACACCTGCTTACTCTTAAACTAGAGCTTGGTAGAAATCTTCCAATCATTAATTTTGAATTTTATCTATGGTTGCATATTCAACAAAACACTATGGTTGCATATTCAACTTTCTTCATGCTTATAGTATATATTTTTTACATTTTAAATACAATATAGTCATTACAAACGGTTTTTACCTTTTGATCCAAATAATTGTTGTTATCACTGTCATAAACTCGAAACACAACTAAAAATTAAAAAAATATAAAGTAGTTTATAAAGGTAGTTAAGCCTAATTCTTTACTCCAAAAAAATTTGTAAATTTCATTTAAAAAAAATACTTCATGAATTGGGTTCCTAATCAATAAATCATAAAAATAAATCAAAAACAGGTTTTATTTAATTGCAAAAACAAATTCAGTAAGATTTCCTCTCTAAGTTAGATAGTTTTATTAAACTGTAAACAGCACCAAAACAAACAAAAAATTTCAGTAATAAAATATTTCGGAATGAAATAAATTACCAAGAAAGAAAGAGAATTTAAAGTATTCACTTAGATCACACTTACAAACCATTTCTTAAAAACCAATAATAACAAAAAGACCTTCAAAAATAATTGGAAAATCTGCATCTTTTATTTTAAAATCATCTTGCTGTATATAAGTGTTTTGGAATAAAAACCTAGGAATAGGTCCCAGTTGAAGTTTAATTCTTAAAAATGCTAATTATGCTTCATAAATTATTTTAGCTCAAATATTCAGTAACATTTCTCAAGTTTTAACTCCTAATGGATAATAAAACAGATATTAACATTTAAATATGTTAAGAAAGAGATCATTTAACTTTTTAAAAATGCCTTACATTCTAGTTTATCTTGCACATCACCACCCTCAAGTAGTGATAAGTAACAAGCAATTTCTTTTATTTCAATCATAGGAACAAGGCATAGATCGTTAAAATCCCTAGGTGATTTAGTAGAGTCATCATTTGTTAAAACTTGATTTTCTGGAGAATGGTTCTCTAAGTAAGAAGAAGTGCGCAAGGAAGACACTTCTTCTAAAAAAGTAAATAATTAAAGTTAATACAAAGAAAAGCCTTTAATAAAAATATTCATGTAACTAAGAAAAGTAATTAAAAATATTGCAAGATATTTACTATAATAAAATACTTTGAATTTAAAAAAAAATTCATTTCCTAAGAAACATATTTCAGAGTAAGGCTGATCTTAAAAAGGTATTCACTTTCTGTATTATAGCCAAAGTAAGTAAAAAAAGATAAATAATTTTTTTATTGTTTCTTTAAATCTTAAAATTTTTAAAAGTAAAATTTTTTATTTAAAGAAGTGACAAATATGGCCACTTTTGATAATGCATGTTAATCTAGAGAATATGAAGTAAAGAGCTATTTTGAACATTCTGAATAATCACAACAATCAAAATGTAAGCGTTGTAAAATTACTTGTCAAACCCCTGGCTCTACAATAAAAAGCTTCATTTGGTTTAATTTAGAAAAGGACATTGTTGCTTCTGTAACCAATAGAGCAATATTAGTAAAAAAAAATTTGAAAAAAAAACTAAACCAGAGCAAACCTGTGACCTTAAGTACTACAAACTGTAATAAACCAATGTTTAAGAGATATTTTTTTGTACTTACAAAAATTACTTTCTAATTTATTAATTTTATTTTTTTTTGCTGTAAGTTAAGTTTTTTTTATATGAAGCAAATAAAGGTGCTGTAGCTATATATGATTATGGTTAATCAAGCAAAAATTTAAATGGCTGAATTTTTATAGTTTTTTAAAAAGTTTTTTAAGTAAAACTCATATTTAATATTAAATAAAACTTGACTTGATTGATATTATGCTAATTATGTTTTTCCTCAGAAAGCAGATAATGCTGTAGTAAGTTAAAACTGCAAAGATCCTACAAATTTTCTATGAATAAAATATTACAGCTTATAAATATTTAAAAATTTAAACAAAAACACTTTGATTTAATATTCACCAAAATTAGAGTTTATTGCCATAACAATCATTTTGTTTTCTATAGAAAGCAGAAGATGTAGTTATAAATGATAAAAATTTAATGTTATAATGTGAAAAAAAAAAATATTTTGAAATAGAGCAAGTTGCATACAAATAGGTTTTTTTCACCATATCTATTTCTAGCACACTGCAGTTCTCTCTCTCTCTCTCTTCATCAAATCATTAAATTAAAAAACATCAAATTAAGGTTGTTTTTTTGTTGTTGTTGTTGTGAAGAGAACCCCAATATGTTTGAGATAAAAGAGTTTTTTTTATGCATTATAGATGAGTGGATCTGAAAAGTTGGAGTGGGATTTTATTTATAATTCTAAAAACTTAAGAATGGATTTAAATTATTGGGTAGTACTTTTTGGTTGCTCATTGACTTTAAATTTAGAAACAGCAATGTTGAATTTAATTTTTCTTTAAGGCAAAACTTACTACTTCAGACAAAGCACTCAGATATCAGCCACTTAATTAGCAACAAATTCATTTTTTTTAAGTCATCAAAAAAGTTACAAAACTTGTACAACTAAGTTTGAAATTAAAAATTCTTCAAACTGAAATTTTTACATGTTATCATCACTTCGTCTTTAATGAATATTTACATATTTTTAGTTTTTTAGTTTTTAGTTAACACATATGGTATACAAATATAGCACATACTGTCAACTAGTCACACTCCTACTATTAACCAACCATTTTTCTACTAGTGACATATCATGGTTTCAAAATCTTAGAATGCTGTATACACTCCCAACTTATGGACCATCTTGAGAGACAGAAAACAACCAGCTAAACAACAATTTAGATTCTGTCAGAATAGAAGTACTGAATTTGCAGCTAAATTGTTCATAGATTCTATCAGGACTTATGTAATGATGCAGGTAAACTAACAGGGGCTATGTTCATTGATTTAAGATTGGCTTTTGATATTTTAAATCACAGCTAGATTATGGTCAGTTTTTTAAATATGGAATGTAAATAAAGAATGCTCCGATTAACTGATCACAAATTTAAAACCAAGATTTAATGTGAACTAAGCTATAAAAACATTACCTGAAATAAAAAGGCATTTTTATATATTCCAAAATCTAAATTAGGACCAATCAGTTTAAGTTTTTTCAATTGTGGATTAAAATCCTTTAAATCCACAATGAAAGAAAGTTATTCAACGAGCTGATCTCTCAATTACTGCAAGATCAGCTCATTGAATAGCTTTTAAAACATTTTATGTAATTGAAAAATACTTTTCCTCAGCAGAGGAATCTAACTACTTAAATTACTTCAAAAACTTTAAGACTACTTGACTATAAGAAGTTTTCATGTTTATAAGAAGTTTTACATGTTTATAAGAGGTTTTCATGTTTATAAGAAGTTTTACATGTGTTGCTACAATTACTCTGTCAACATTTTGCATCAGGTTTTATTTTATATTTAAGTTTTTTAAGAATTTAGCAGTGTTCATTGTAGAAGCTTCTTATTTTGCTTATTTACTATAGTTTATTTTCCAAAATATTTCATATAAAAATTTGTACATTTTAATTTTACTTTTGACCATTACCTACTTAAGCCAATAATGTAAATTTTTACTTAAAAAAAAGGACAGTAAGTTGTGAGAAAATAGTAGATGACATATTTTTGAGATTTTTTGCTTCCATTTTCATTTATTCATTTATTTATGTTTCATCAACTATTTTCATTTACTTATTAAGTTATGAATAACTTTTTTTTTTAACACAGCTAATTGTTAGGAAATATAATGTATAATTTGTTCTGTTATTAATGACATCAATTATGTGCCAACTTTGAGGGAGAAAAGATTTACACCAATATGATTACATATTGATAATAGATGAAAATATTTGTAATACCCAACTACAAAATTGTATTTCCAGTCACATTTTTTTAAGAAAATATTTTCAAAAATGGCACAAAAAGAGAGAAATTTAAAGAATTAAACATCATCATAAAATATAAATCAAAATAGTAAAAGGAAACTGCTATCGTTTCCATGAACAAGCTATACTATTATGCTAAACTGAGTACAAAGTGCTAATCAAGTTGCAGTAGGGTGAATATTTTTTAAATCAAATTACAATCTCATAGTGATTAAAACTGTACTTATTCATTATTTTTGCAAACTGCTGCGTGTACATTTAGTATAAAAACTTGTTTTAGAGAAAAGTTAGCTAGTCACAAAAATGTGTACCTTCCTAAGGTCAGTCTTGAAAGATCATCAATAACAAATATCAAAATGTATATTATAAAACAGATGATATCATCTAAATGTGGAACAAAATGAAAAATAGATGGCTTAACACTAACCTAACTGATGATATTTACCATTAGGTTTCATCTTGTGATGAGTCTCATTATTTACTTCATTTAATGCATTTGCTGAATTACAGCTTGAAATGCTTGGAGTTATACCAGCAACAACAGTTGCAGTAGCAACCAGTGTAGCGCGACGAGCACCTTTGGCAATCCTTGAAAATAGAAGATCTAAATACCAAGAATGAACAAATAAATTTTTTTTAGTTTAGCAATTAAATTGATAATCTAGTTATATGAAAAATGACATCAAAAGCACTTAAGAATTCAAGATATTTGTTTAATTATAACATAAGAACAAAAAATTCTCACTTGGTGTGGCATTGTATATATCTCCAGCTTCTTCATTTGCTCCACCTTCTTCAATAAACTTTCTAATAAGGGCAGAGGGCATCTCAGGTGACTTCACACCCACTTGAGGAACTTTCTTGTGAAATGTCCAAAATAAAGTTTGACATAGTTCATCACTAATACTTTCTCCCAAGTAAGATGACATAAATAGTTTGAAACCTTCATATCCCATTGGCTAAACATAAGAACTAAAGGTCTTGTTTTATTTATAATCTAAACCCTAGCATGCTAACATAGATCTTTCTATAATTTTTGTACAGTATTTGAGAATGCAAATGTTTAACTTTTTATATTAGCATTTTTTTTTTTGTTAGCAAAGAAATCACTGAAATGGTTTTAACTTTTAAAATCATTTTTCCACTTTTGAGAAAATAATTAGCTAATCTTTAAGATATTACATGGGTTCTACAAACTATTAGTCTTGAAAATATCAACTACTTGGTAAAACTTTGTAATGTATTGTTGGGAGTTGCAATCTTTAAGATCAATAAATTACCTCAGTCAAACACAAGCAAGTTTGTTACTTTAAAAATATTTACAAAAATAAAAAAACACTATTATTATTCACAAATATTAATCCTTAAATAATGTTTTCAGAGGAATGTTGTTAGGTTATTACCTGTTCAGTGTTATAATGTTTATGAATACCAGCATGAAACTCAGTTAAAACATCTTTAAGCCTTCTCTTTGAATCTTAAAAAAAAAACAAGCAAAGTAATGTGTTACTAAAAATTCTTATCAAAATTGAATTAACTGAGTGATAACTATTTTAATTTCAATTTTTAATTGTAAATGTACATATAAATACACAAACAATTAAACACATGCCACTTATTTCTATACACAGTATTACTTGTAAAGATTTTTCTATGCTCACATTTTAATGTGTGTGTGTGTGTGTGTGTGTGTGTGTGTGTGTGTGTGTGTGTGTGTGTGTGTGTGTGTGTGTGTGTGTGTGTGTGTGTGTGTGTGTGTGTGTGTGTATATATATATATATATATATATATATATATATATTCTTTTAAATACTAATTTATTTAAAACTAAGAGTGCAATTGTTTTTAGAAACTATTTCTAAATGATTTATAGACATTATGTAAAGTATACTTTACATAAATAGAAATATAATATTAAAATGTATGTGTAAATATTACAAATATTTGTGTATGTCTTTTAACATAAGCTTCAAGGTATTGAGTACACACACACACACACACACACACACACACACACACACACACACACACACACACACACACACACACACACACACACACACACACACACACACACACACACACACACACACACACACACATACACACACATACATTATGTACACAATACCTTGTTTATATATGCAAAATGTATTTATGCACTGTTATACATTTGTAAATTTATGATTACTAATAGACATGTTTTATTATTATTGAATTCACAGAGAGATGCTTAGAAAAATAGATTTACTTTATTGGCTATTAAGCTAACATTAAGTAACAAGGTACCCAATATTGCCCAAAAAAAGTCAATAAGTTAAAGTCATGAAATTTAACACACCTGTAAGAAATTTCTATGGAAAAATTGTTGCTTAATATTTTAATCTTACATTTTGTATACTCTTGCAGCTGTTTGAACTCATGAGGAGGAAGTCTATCCCATATACCTGCGGCCATACTTTATTTAGAATTTACTCTAAATTCTACTATATCAACATAGCTTGCTTATTGGTGCCATTTTTATACAAATAATCTCGTATTTCTCGATAAGCTTTTATTCTCTAATATTTACTTTTACAAACAACAGCATCATATAATTTCACTTATTCTATGATATTAACTGCTAGGAAAAGAAACATATTTATAAATATTGATTTTCCAATGAGTATCTCAGTGTAACTGCATTGCCATGAAAAGCATATCTATTTTCCGTGATCTTTTGTTTTTAATGAAAGACTTTCGATTTATTATTTAAATTACACAAATTTATGAGAGCGAACACTTCTGGAGATAGCCTTTTGAGACTTGCCGAAAATAAATTTAACTCCTTAGTTATACGCTTAATGAATTTCCGAAAAACAGCTGTTTAAACTTATACTTTTTTAAAACCCCCTGAACTTTTCTAAATTATAAAAGAAGAAAAATCATCTAACCAATCGTATAGAAATGAAACTATTACTCGATTTTTTGAAAACATGAATGGTTTAAAAATTTTCAGGAACAATTTGAGCAAAATTTTGCAATAATAGAAGCGGAAAATGAAGAAGAATATCTGAGTTATTTTGAAGGTGTTCTTTCTTTGATATCAAGGCTTTCCATTCAAATTATTATTCTTCGTTTGTCGATGTTTTTGATAAGAAATCAGGGATATCAATTTTACACATTACGTCATTTTTTTTTTTCAAAACCAAATAATACCAATATCAAAATAGTTGTACCTATGTGATATAAAACATTTTAAGAAATGCTCAATGGTATCCTCTGAATGAAACTTTAATACAGTATGCAATACGGTTTAATACCTGAAAGAAATCACAATTCTGATAACACTTAAATTGGAACTTTATGTTTGCTTTTCAGCAGATGATTATGAAAGTTTGGAAAGCTTTTAAATTTTCATCTTTTTCTCTTTTTTGCCATTGGAATTGACTTCGAGGTATCAGGGGTTGTTTTTAGGTAGGAGACCATTATTTTTTAAAAAATTCGGTGAATTCTTTATAAGCTGGAACTCAAACACTGCATTTTGAAGAAATAACGAGTTATGGAGCAATATAAAAAAGCGAAAGATTAATGAGAGGCGTTTAAAATCTCAAAAATGTGATTGCTTCAAGTTACAAACATCGTTAGTGGATTTTTTGTCTAATACTCTTCTTTGAAAACTCAGTCTGTGAAAATATTACAGATACAAATATGCATCAGCCAACTCTTTTTGCAATCGAAAAGTAAACAGAGAACACAGTTATTTAGATAAATTTTGCACGTTGTTGAATGTAATTCTCATCATCTTAGTTTTTATATTTTGTACAAAAATTAAAATCAATGTTTTTCGTTTCTTTTGATATCCATTGAACTTTTAAAGTCAACAAAACAAAGTTTAAAAGATTTTGATATTTTTGCTGTTGTTGTTTACTGATTATATGTGTATGTACGTGCGTGTGTGTGTGTGTGTATGTGTGTGTATGTATGTGCATGCATACATTGTTCTCTTTCATGCAAGTTCTTTAATATTGTATTAAAAATTTATTGGGTAGGAAGTGTTTAATAATGTCTCTTATAAAAGAAACTCCACGTTCATTTTGTCATTTGAAGAAAAAAAAATAAGCCTTTAACATTATACGCAAACACAGCTTGTAAAGTGTTCCTTTTTTCTAGGAAAGTATTTCTTCAAAAATTAATATTAAATAAATCATTTTATTAACTGAGCTCTGTTCAATATGTGGAAACAATGTTTTGTTCCGTAAGATAGGTTTAATTAAGTAATGAAGTAAATAACTTAGTTAATAATAGAGATCATTGTTGTCATTATCATTTTTGTCGTCATCATCATTCCAAATTTTCATTATTCTGATTGCAAATTGATGGTAAATTTAATGATAATAATACTTTCATGAATGTTATGGCAGCTTTAAAATTGATTTTTTTTTTTTGGGTGGGGGGGGGGACTTTATAAATTTCAGGGGACATACACCCTGCAAATGCTAGTAAAAGAGTAAAATAGAAAAAATGCATAAGAATTTGCATAATTTATGAGTAATAAATAAATGAGAAATATTTTTGAATAAATCGCATGATGCGTAGATACGTTTTTTTTTTATAGAATTATAAGATAGTACTTCAAAAAACGAGAGAAGAGTGGGTTTTGGTTTTTATTTTTACAAAAGATTTTAAGATTTAAAAAAGGCCCTTTTTCATGTAAATGGATTAAAGATAGCTTTATTTATTTACGAAAAACATCTTGAACAGTGCTCAAAAATAGACAAAGCGATTTTCTTTTCATCTTCCCAAAAGATAACGACAGTGAACTGTAATAGGAGATAATAAAAGTCTTCATTCTCATTCTTGTCAACGTTTTTTCTCAAAGCAATACGATATATCAAGATATATTAAATGTTTTCGTTTTAACTAGAATTTAAACTTTAAACTTGAATAAGAATTTTAGACATCATTTAAATAAAATATGTACGAAATCAGGGGGTACAAAGTCATTTTTATTACTTTGTTAAACTTTTTGTTAAACAAGTCAAAATTTTTGTTATTCAGCTTATAAAAGATCATCCAATGTTTGGGATTTATTAAATCTTAAGTCCGGAACATTTTTATTGTTAAAGAATTAATCTTAAAATGTTTAGGAAATTTTGCAATGATTTGTTTTTTTACTTTACAAAATTGAGGAGATATTTGCAGATTTGTGACGTTTATGAACTTCAAAGGAAATGTAAATTTGCCAACAACCGGGACGATCCATTTCTATTTTCATCTTTTGTGGTTTCGGATTTTTTATTTATTATTATTATTTTTTAAACTATAGACGGTTTTTCATCCTTGCGACATCCTTTGTTTAAAATTTATAAACATTTAAAGGAGGATTACGTCAGATGACGTATCCTGCTATAAATGATTGATACAGTATTTAAACAAAGGTGCTTAGGTTAGGACCATAGATACTTACCTTTTTTTTTTAATTACAACAGTTAGCTTCCGTATATAAGTTTCCCTGTTAGCGTTGCAGGCGTCTCATATGTTGCATAAGGAACCCTCAAATTAACAGATACGTGATTATTCCTTAATAGTATTTAAATTTATTTTATACGAGTCAAAGCCAGGAGACTGATCCTGTCATTTTCCTGATTTTCATTCACTGGGTTCCTTTTTATCTATATATATAAATGCGTCAAACTAAAAAACTTAAATGTTGAATGAAAATATATTCATATTGAACAATTTTTTTTTACTTATTGAGGTTACAGTTCCTTTATGAGGAATCAACCTTATAAACGCCCATGAAAAAGTCGGTTTAATTACGGTTTTATTACGAACGTTAATGCGAACTCCGCCTTCTTTGAGTTTGAAAATATATACGTAAAACCACTCCAATCAACTCGAGGCAAACTTTTTAAAGCAGTGTTTTAAAATTAATATTTTATCAAATAGTCAATTATCATGTTTGATCCTTTAAGCAACTTTGAACTTTGCTTGTAGAAAAATTTAACGTTGCTTGTAGGAAAACTTTCAATTCTAAAAGTATTTGAATATTTTTTTATTTACTTAACCGAATAAATACCGGTTTAAATTGTAATACAACGTATTTTAAATGTTTTTAACATAAAAAATTAAATTTATAAATGATTATACACAATTTCAGCTGTAAATAAATGTAAGTATAAACTATTTTAAAATATTAGAAGATGTAAAGGTTTATTAAGAGAAGTGAAATTCAAAAAATATTTAAGCTTAAACGCGATTATAAATGTAAACAACCTTCAACTTTGCACCGAGAACTTATTGCTTCTTAAATAGAGGTTTATTTCATTTCCTCTACATAAATAAACTTTATTTCTTTATTTCTTTAGATCTTTATTTCTTCCAGCATCATACAACTTCATCTCAATTTTCTGTTTCAAATTAGTGTTTATGATCCTTATTAATGTTATGCACGTCTGGAAGTCTTCAAAAGAGATTGAAGTAAACTTGCCAATCTTTTACTTTCGGTATTTTTCATTTACAGAGGAAATTTTAAAGCTTTAGACAAAATTTAAAACTTTTCAGTCTCTCGGTCAAAAGTATTGACAAGTTCTGTTAGAATTTAAGATGACACTCATGAAACTATCAGATGGACAATTATATAAAAATTTTTGACAAATGCGTTGACTTTTCTAATAATTTTTCCTTGAATAACTTTTACAATTTTTTCCTTGATGACGTCAATAGTCAAAATGCATCTGTCTCGCCTAAAAAGTAGCGTCAAAGTAATTTGCTGCCAAGAGACTTTTTCCATTACTATTATTAGTATTTTACGGAAACGCCGCTTGCAATAAGACCTGACGTCGTAAATTTTAAACACAAGTCCTAATCATTTTTTTAGTAAGTGACTGCGGCGCTTTAATTTCCGCGTCAGCGACTTCCTTTCCAAAAACGATTTCTTTATTAAATAACACAAGAGTTCAAATGTGAAATGGGACTTCGTGAGAATTACATATATATATATATATATATATATATATATATATATATATATATATATATATATATATATATATATATATATATATATATATATATAAATATATATATATATATATATATAATGCATATATATATATGCGAAACGGGAAAATGATAATAAATGCCTTACTATGGAATCTATGGATGGGAATATATTTTATATGCTAAATAGAAGTGAAAACAAGTTGCAGGAAAGTCAAAGATCTGAATAAGTTTATTTCGCTCGAGAAGAAAAATAGATAACAAAATTTAGGAATCTTAAAGACTTTTTAGAGAATTTATTTTAGAGAGCAGTTACAAAGTTAAGAAGAGAGTTAAGAATAATAATTTATAATTCGTTACAAAAAAGCAAGGACATAAATATTGATATAGTTTGTTTAATATATTGTTTTTCATTTAATGTATTGATCTAAATCAATAATATTTTTTTCTTTCTTTTTTTTCCAGACACTGATTGCTATTCGTAGCTTAAAAAACACCTATAAAATCGCTAGTATTATTGATTACCGAAGACTCGCTACTTCTTGTCCGAAGCCTTATCACACTATATTGTGAAAAAAAACTTCTATTACTAATCTTACGGCAAATCATACGCCTAAAATCGTTATGCATTTTGGAGTATATAAGAATGTTTGTAGCGCTATTTGCAATTTGAAGCACAGTCAGATACGTATTCGCTTGAAGCAATAAATTATAGGCTTCAATGCTGGGTATTGTTTTTGTTATGTAAAGAGTATAAGTAATTGCTTGAAATAAATCTAAAGGAAACACACACAAACTGAAACAACAAACCACGACAACCAGCATTTTTCGTGCTTTACCAGCGCACAATAAACGTTTAGATTTACTCCTTTGATCCGCAACTCCTTCAACGCGGTTTTTAATATATCTACTGGTTTTAAACCCCAGAATAACCATAGCAACAGTAGCTGAAAAATCTCGAACTGTGTTTCCAACGGAGTAAAAATAAAGTTGATAGTACTTTTCATTATTGGGAATGCAAGTATATATGTCATAGCTGTAATCAACCACAATCTCTAGAGTGTCTGTGTACGGTGAAACAAGCAGTAGCGATGCAAAGATGGTCAGCGCAATCCATAGTCGAATGAACATCTTCTTTAACTTCATCTCAAACGGGGTCATCACAGCTTTATATCTTTCATAAGATATCAACACCAAGATACTTTGGGAAATTGTAATCGAAACAGGGAAAAAACTTGATAAAACCTTACAACCAAACTGACCGAAATCCCAACGTCTGTAATGGGTCAAAGTGCCATATGTAAAAACAACAGGAGTTATGAGTGACGTAAAGAAGTCAGTAAGAGCTAAAGGAATAAGTAGCGTTTCGAATCTGCTTCTAGTTCGACGTTTTTTCCAAACAAATATGTAAAGAACTAAGAGGTTGCCAATTACACCAATAAGAAATACAGAAGCAAGACCGAGCAAAACAAAAATATTTGCTGAGTAAAATACATCTCTATGCTTCATATAGGCGTTCATTTGAGGAGTTGCTAAGCTAGATGTATTTTCAACGTTCTTCATACTAGAAAGACTTGGTAGCGATCTAAAGAAAATAAAAATAAATGTATTTCAGGTTTGAAGAGTTTTTTAAAAAGTATTAAAAACAAAGTAAACAGCAAAAACTAATTTTTACTTAAAGGTTCGAGAAATTTATTCTAAAATCAAATGTCATTTTTTCCTTTTCTTATTACTTACAACAGTTTAAACTCTTTTAGTCTTCTCCATCTCGGAACTGAAAGAATTGCCTCAGTCTTCAAATATCAAAAATGCAGCTTCATCTACAAAAGGCGATGCGTCATTTTTAAAGAAGCTATTGCGACAAACCAAGTGAGAAAAACACCGAACAATTTAATGAACTCTGCAAACACCTTTCACGTTTTTAATTTAAAAGCAGGTTTTATTTATAAAGTGGGGCAGAATGCAATGTTTATTTAACCGAACAGTTTGCTTCGTAGAAAATCTGATTTGTTTCATTAGAACAGAAAACAGCTGTGCAAAGTACAACTAAGTTGCTTTTTAAATATCTTTTCCGTATCGCTTTTAATTTTAAAAATAGTTAGGCAGCTTGGTTGAAAATCATTAAATTAAACATTTTACAACTTGTTTTTTCTTCCCCCCCCCCCCCTCACCTACCTCACGTGTAGCAAAAAACGTTTTAAAAAAAAACATTTTTTTTTTTACTTAACAATATAATTTGGCTCTTTAAGTTACTTTTAAATAATTTCGTGTTATTACATAGAACGGTGCAAATTATTAGACCTGATTATTACGATTATCATTGTTAGATACACATTAAAAAAAGTAGCGTTTACTCGTGTTATGCTTTTTTTTGTCAAGTGTAGAAGATTGTAATTAGAAGAAGCTTTTTAATTTGAATTGTCCTAACTATAAAAATATAAAAATGTTGATTACAACACGTTGGATTACAACAACGTCGACTGTGTTTCTATTACTAATGGCTGTTCATTAAACAATAGCATATCGAAAGATGAAGAATACCAAGCACAAATCCTAAATATAAAAATTTTAAGGCACATGAAGAATATTGTGAGACCATTATTCCGATGCTTTCTTAAGATATGGCGAACACACCGATTTTATTTCTAAAAGAACCCTAAGTTAATTATTAATCAAAGTTTAGTTCAAAATTTTTATCCTCGTTAAATCTTGTGGTATTTTTTTAATTTTTTTAGATTTAAAAGGCGAGTATTTAAATATATCGTTTAAATGCATTGTTACCGTGATGAAAGTTGAAGAGATAACCTAATACTTTATATACTGAAAATTAAATAAATTTGATAAAAACTTTACTTACTAATCTGCTTCTATAACGTATAACAGAAAAAAAATTTTCCCTTCTCTTTCTAATTTTTTGTGTAACTTGCAGCTGACTCATTTTTCTTGACCAAAAAAAAGCAATACAAATATATGCTTCTCTGTGGTGTTTAAATGTTGATCGTCCGATCGGAATATGCCAAAGAAGGCTTACTGGTATACTATATTCAAATATTTATAATATGAAATGATAAACAATTTATTGATCCCGAATGCAAACTAAATTAGTGTGGACACAAAGTTTGCCACTTCGTTTTCAGCGAGGCGGGTTTTATGGATTTTGATAATCAAAAAACGCAGTTGTGTAAATATAATAAAACCTTTTCTCATAATTACGCATAATAATGAAGTCCAACAGTCATAAATGGTAATCAATATATCCCTCAGAAATTTCTTGCTAGTAAAACTGACAATCCAAAAGACATAAAAAAAAAACAACGTTCATGTAAAGTAAACAAAATAAAAATGTGTTTTGTTGTTGCAAGTTGTTGAAAAAATCTCATAAAGGAAGCATCCCGACATATTAATGCCGTATTGCACATCTGTTGAAGCGCGGTTCCTTTAGATATATTATTCCTTTTATTTTACTATTTTTGTTGAGCGAGCTTAATTCATATCATAAAGAGTATTAATTTCCCTGCTATTAATTGGTTGTTTTTTTTTATCAGCAACTGCGCTGGTGTTAATCGTAACTAAATAAAATTACATTTTAGGACGTAGACCATGTTTGTTCATTTCTTCTTACAATTCAGAACGATAGATTTTATTGCTAAGTATTTCTTCTCCACTTTCATTTAACACTATTTTGAGAGATTGGTAGAAAAGGAAGGGGGGAATGGGGCGAGGAGAAGTAGAGAAAGGAGTGGGGGTGGTAGATTAATCGGTGTTTTGAATTAATCGATTGATGATTAATTTTCACAAAATTAATCGAATAATTTTCGATTGATTTTTTAAAAATGAATTTTTAAGATTCAAACTCATATGCTACTTCATCTTCTAGTTCATCTTTCCTTTGGTTATCCTCGTAAAGAAATAAACGTACATATTTCTCTCGCTGTTTTAGCAATTTCATTTTTATTTGGGTACTTTAAAAGACTATCTGGTGATTCTGAATCTGATTTATAGTCATCCAGATTATCGAAATAGCAAAGTAAACCAACAATATTACAATTCCTTCTTTCAATAATTCTCTCAGAGACAACAGTAAATATATTTTGACCTATATTAGTATTTTGTTCTTTAAGATTTTGTAGAAAAACAAAACAATTATATCAGATTTTATTAGATAACAGTCTCTATTCTCCAATCCCATAACACTTAGCTCTATAATGAACAATATAAGAGATTTGTTTTATTTCTTCTTCTTTTTAAATCAAATCTGTTCTGGATATATCCATAAGAGCTTTTCTAATAAAATTTTTTAATTCCAAGAGTAGTTTTAACATACTGATTAGAAAATTCCATCTTGTTTTAACATCCAGAATAGGCTTAAGCTTTTTTCCTAAATGAGTTCTATAAATGTTTTGAAGAACATCATTTTACGAACCTTTGATTTAAGGATACCATAGCCCTCATTAAACTGGATTCCCTCATCAACAGAGCTTTTACTTTCTTCATTCCAGCATTCTTTATTGTCATTATCATCATCAGGATCAGCGACTTCATTTTCATTATCCTCATCATTGATTGATTTTTTCCTATAAAGAATATTACATACTGCAAGATGAATCCCATGGCGATGGCAAAATTAGTGGATAGCTCTTATTTCTCGCCCCATTTTCTTCATAACTGAAGCACTATCAGTGCTTCAGTTATGAAGAAAATGGGACGAGACTGAAGCACTATCAGCTCTTTCTGAAGGCATTAAACCATTTAATGAACTGAAGCACTATCAGCCCTTTCTGAAGGCATTAAATCATTTATTCTAATCATTCCAAGACCATAATGACATTTGGTCTGAACAATATAAATTAAGACACAAGTATCTTCTAGTTCCACCTGAAGTACACTCATTAAGAGAAACTGAAAATCTTCCTCCCTTTAACTTTTTTCTGCTGAAGCTCTTGAGCAATTTTTAACTTCATTGAGTTAGCATAGTTCATAGAAATTGCCTTTATAGCATGACGATCATCAGGGATTTTCAGTCCTTGAGCTTTCCAGCCAATTTTGATATTTTTACTATTGGCCAAAGTTATAAACGAGCTACTACATCTTCAGCTTTGTTACCTATTTTATTAAAGTAGGCAGCAGAGCTTGGCTGCATAGTTTTTGACGTTTTTGAAACACCTTTGATTGGCAAAACTTTATGTTTGTGCTCTAAATGATACAAGAAACTTGAAGTTATGAATGGAATTTAAGTTCGACTGAACAATGTTCGCACTTAAATATTGATTTGTCTTTATTTTCTAATTAAAAATATCCGAACTTCAGAACGAACTTTCAGACAAAATTGTAAGTGACGACCAGGCTATTTTTACTGCCGCACTGAAAATGTTCTATTTTTTGACATTTTTCAGCGGAACCAGATAAATGTTTGTTGTCAAAAAAACGCCTAATTTTTTTGATTTTTAAAACGGCGAATTAATCGATTAATCGTTTGGAAATTAACCGATTAATTTTTTTTACATTGATTAATCGTTTATCGGTTACCACCCCTAAAAAGGAGGCGAGGAAAAGGAAAACAGAAAGAGAAAAATGTACCACAAATAGTTGAAAAAGTATTATTGGATTCCAAATAAATAAGTTCTCAATGCAAAGTAGTAAGATAATTGGCTTGAGTCTTATTAATAACGTGGTTTTTTGTTGTTTATTGCGTTTTATCGCCGAACACAACCCTCCATTCATCGACACCTAAATGACAACGTAACAAATCCCAACCTGCCAATTGTAAATCTTTTACGAAAGTCGGAAAGAAAGTCTTCAAAATTCTTTCCATCTCAACTCGATTATAACATTTTTTAGCGATCGTATTTTCTATAAATAAATAGTGAAGACTTCCTAACAGCATGAAGATTTTAAATAAAATTCTTGCTTTATAAACAAGATTTCAAAAAAAAATTTAAATCTTTCAATCAGATAAAACTTATTTACCCCATAAATAGAAATAGAAATTAGGGTTATTGGAATCCGATGCGGTTATCTAAAAAAGTGGCAAAATATTTTAGGTAAGTACAGATTTGAAAGGTCGAGTTTGACTTAAAACCTTTAAAAGTAATTTACGTTTTTATTCAGTGACAAATCCAAAAGCAAGGCCAGAAAAGAGCTTTGCAGAATCTCTTGATTAGATGTATCTTTATAAAGGGCAACATTAATCGTAGCTAAACGGAAACAATAACTAAAAATGGTTGTAATTGATCATTAAAATTAATTTGTGAACCCCCTTCATCTTGTCTAATATATCTAAAATATAAAATTGAACGTTCACCTGAACGTTGCAACATACGTACATGTTTTAGTATCGTAACCCAGGCTAAATCCAGGCAGATCAAGTACTTCTTCACTAAAACAAAATTTAAAACTGATCTCCTTTCTTTATGTAAATTAAAAAATAATAACAAATATACTTCAAAATTTATTTGATAACCTTAACAAAAGTAATGATAACATCCATATTAGAAAAAGATTCTTAAGCGCAAATAAACACTTAATTTGGTATAACAAAGAATGAATTAGCTTGGCTTGCCAAACCATAGAAAACCTGTTAAATGATCTTTAGTTAGAACAACCAGAACTCACCATTTTAAAACATCCAGATATTGACAACCAAGACGTAAAACGCATTTATAACCAGGTCCTAAAATTGTTGCTTATATAAACGTCAAAAAAGTCAAAAGTTGAAAACCTACAGAGAAAATACTAACAAATAACAAACAATAAGTTACAAACAGTAAAATAGAGACAAATATAGAAAAAAAAAGATTTCAGATACAAAATAACAACATTTACTTCGTAAAACAGGATCAACCTTGTTTACTTCGTAGGGCGTTAAAACTTTCCCGTAAATAAAATAATGCTTTATTAAAATATGTAATCTTGGAAGATTGAGCGTTTCCATGATAACCGTAGAAACAGCCTGATAGTTCGCATAGAGGTGTAAAAATGTGAAAAAAAAGAACAAGATCCATGTAAAGCTTAAAAAAATAATAAAAAGTAAAAATTATTTCTTTATAAAATATAGCTCTCGCTTTACTTTAAATACGAAAATAAAAAAAAAAAAAAAAGGTTTAAATTTTATTAACTTATATGCAACAAATGACCAGGAAGTTTGTTTATTATACAGTTTTTAAAAATGGATTTGGGCAAAACCATTAAATTACGGGATTTAGCTAAAGTCATTTTTAGGGAGTTAAGAGCTGGTTGTTTAAATTTACAATTTTACTTATTCATTTATATTATTGCAAAGTCGCGTAAATCATATGAACACATGAACGATTTGCCTGTATCCTACATCTCTATGGTAAAAGAATTGTTTTGCCACTAGTTTATGGCTTTTTCAATATAATATCCAACTAAGTAATAAGTTCGCTGCACCACTAATTTAAATGTAAAATTTTTCCAGAAACAGAAGTTGAGAAAATGAAATTATCAAATACTTAAAAAACATACAATTTAATGTACACAATCATTACTTCTATTGTTATATTTGAAGCGGAAATATTGAATTTTGTTTAATTGAATCGTTTATTAGAATTTCCGAACTCAAAGATTTATTTTCGGTTAAACAGTCGTAATTAATTACGACTGTTTAACCGAAATTTAACGGGGTTCGTTAAAACTGAAGAATGGTATAATATAAAGGTCAAGTTTAATAACAAATTGTAGCCTGGTAATTTAAAGATGCTGGCCGATATTTGGGGGAAAAAAACATTTACTTAGTATTACATGAACCGTTCAGTGCGCAAATTTCCTGTCACGTGATGTAATGTAAAATAGTTATAATCAATGTTCAGCATAGATCAACAGACTTCACTCCATGAACCAATCATTCCCACAAGTTTTCAATAATGATACTGATTTATTAATCAGTATCATTATTGAAAATAATAATCAACTTTTACATCAATCTCTTAAAACAATTCGAATTTTCTGAAGGTTATTAAAATGCAACACTTTATACGGTTTCAGACAGCAAAGTTTTTTGGTGTCATATTCACATTTATATTCACATTTATATTGTTATTTAAAACTTGTCAGAAAAATAAGCTTAACGGCTTTAATCGAATAACAATTTTTAAAGGGTTGAAATAAAATAACATAAGGAATACGAGGTATCGCTTTTTGTTCTGGAATCTTATAACTTTGTCTGTCTAAATATATATAAATTGTTTTAGAATAACAATTGTCTTAAAATAATAAAATAATTGTTTTAGAGTTGTTTTAGAGAAGTTTGTAGTTTATTCGTTATTATTTGTATTAAACTCGTGAAGCCAAACGCCGATGCTCACAAATTAGTTTACCATGTGTATGTGCATTTATATACTCGTGTATATGCTGAGAATTTTAGATAAACTAATAGGTCAAAATTGCCATATCGACTTTTATGCAGTTTATAAAAAATACAAATTAATATTTCATCAAATTACTTTTAACTTGGTGCATCGCTTATTCTTGCATATAAGTCGAGTTCTCATTTTTCAAAATTTTTAAAATTATTTAAATATACCTAGACGCGATCGATTAACATGCTCAATTTAAATGTCTTTTAGACCTCGTAAAAAGCTAATACGAGGTCATTCCAAGTTCATTCTGTTTAATAATTTTTTGTTTAGTGGCAGAAGTTTTGCTTGCGCATATTAGTAAGAAAAAATTTAAACTCGTTAAAGTAATATAAATTTTCATTTAACTGGTTTTAATTTGATTGTTGATTTGCTAATAACTGTTAATAAGTTTTTTTTTTTGAAAAATGAAATGAAATCAAAATTCATGTTAAGCTGATTTAAATTAGGAGTTGTGGAATATTTTGAGATTAATGGTATCTCAAAAGCTGCTAGAGATATTGCTAATGAGAAGCTTTTTCAAGGCTGGAGAAAAAAAAGGACCAAAAACTTCACATGCAAAGCGACGGAGATATTGCATCATTTGAGTATTCGGTTTGGTACCCTTTAATTACCAAAGACAAAATTTAAATAACAAAGTCAGCCATATTTTTCTACATTTAAAGTATAACCTTAAAACCCCATAAACCCGTTACCAGGTTTATGAATCAGAAATCCTTAAAAAGTCAGCAGAGGACAAAAAATTGCAAATAAACATTTGGCTATTTTAGAAGACGATCTATTTTCTTTTCACTCTTTGTATGGGTATAATCTTTCACAAATCGGAATGAGATCCCGATAATGTGGACACAATTGGTGCAAAAGCTGTAATGATCAACACAACTGGACATGAAAAAAATTTCACTACTGTTTTGACTTACTTGGCAAGTTGGACAAAATGAAAACCTATTTTTAAACGAAAAACCCTACCTAAAAGTACCATATTCCCATCTGATTTAAGTGTTCAGGTGCGTCGTAAAGAATGGTTGGATGAGCAAGGCACACAACTCTGAGTATGCAATCTCTGGAACAAAAGGATCAAAGATTAGCAAGAGATCATGGTTGGTATGGGACATGTTCAGAGCTCACCTTACTGATGGTTGTAGGAAAACATCGAAGATCAACTGGCATCATAATGTGGCATCCGTAATGCTTTAGATGGATCGGAAGGTGACGCTTTGTAAATAACAAAGGTGATCTGGAAGACAACTCAAATGATTTGAGATGATTCAAGTAATCATGCAGGTGAAGATAATGATTACACAGAAGACCATTTTTTTTTTTTTTTTGATTGATTTTGAAAAAAGACTAAAAAGAGAAATAGACAACTTTTATTGTTGATTTTCTCAAAAACTAGAAAAATATCATTAATTTTGAAATTGTTTGAAACAAGCTTAACTTAATCATATTCACAATTGCAGCTACAAATTTGTACAACTATACAGTTAGATGCATAAATTCACACACAAAGCTTTGGTAAAATAATTTGGACAACTATACAGTTAGATGCATGAATTCACACACAAGGCTTTGGTAAAATAATTTGTGAGTAGTTTACTTTAAATAATCAAGAATTAGATTTTTAGAAGAAAAAAAATGCTCAATTTATTTTATAAACTAAGCATATTTTGAAATATATCACTTTGTGTTTTTATATCAACATAAAATGTTATAACTTTTTTTTTATATATAACTATAACAATTATAATTAATTATTAAATGTTATGACTAAAAAACATGTCAACTATCAGTTGTTACAAAAAGTTGTAAAAAAAAAAACAAAAAAAAGGAACAAAATTAAGCAACGGCTGAATCAAAAAATCATTTTCAAATATACTTTGTATCATGCAATTTGAGTGTAAAGTGATTAAAGAAAAAACCAGTCTATGGATAAAAAAGAAATAGGAAAAAAAAACAAGAACTTACACAGGGTTATCAGCAACTAAAGGTGTGATTATGAAACCAGCAACTAGTGCCATCAAATTAACAAGTGTTTCCTATGAAATGATGACAATATAGACATATGATATACATGTAGAAGAATTTAACTTTTATCAAAAAAATAAAAAAAGTTCTTTCTATTTATTTTGAAATGCAACTAATTATGAGGATCATAATACTTAAAAGGTTAAAGGTCTCCTGAAGAGTTTTTTTTCTCCTGAAAAAAACTCCAGAAGAGTTTTTTTGAGTGATAGGTTAATGAAAAAAAACAGTTTATGAGAGTAAGCTACTTTAAACAACAAAAATGTTTACACACAACAAGCTATAGATAAAGAATTGTCAAACTGTATTTTTAAAAGTTTAAGATGAGTTTTTTCTAGTTTTGTGAATATATTGCTTATAAACAAAAGTCCATCCACTTCTGAAATATTGAACTGATAATCATAACCTTGGCCATTATAGTTATTACACAATCAAATGTACTCTACACATCTGACATAGTAAGCAATTTAAAAATTTATGTAATATACTAAAGTTCTAATTAAACTTCTTGAATTTCCTCTAATACATCAAACTGGTTAAAGTAGCTCAAAAAGTAAAATCATTCAAAATGTTAGCGAGTGTGAACATACTGCTTTTCATGAAAGAGTTTTAAAAAACTTAAATACAACTTAATACAAATGTACCATGATTCATTTCTGATTGCAAGTCATTTAAAATCTTAACACTAGCTTGATAATTCAGTTTAAAAATACACATAACATAATTTTGGATTGTGTTTCACAGTTTATTGTTTAGCTAAAATTTGTAACAACTCTCACCTGACTTCCATCTTTAGCTGAAACATCAGCCATGTTATTTCGCCGTGCTTGATGTAGTGTTAGTGCAGCACGTGTAGCTCCTCCAGCCACACCCACTATAGACTGGAAATATAAATAGATAGATAATAGTAAGAATAAATAGAATAAACAGAAATAATTGCATATTACATATGTATGACGTGAGGAATGAGAAAAATATATTTAAAAAATTACCCTTGCAACACTTGAAAAACATGCTATCAATAGAAAATATTGCTTGAACAAAGGAGCAATCAAGTCCAACATAATAGCACAATCATTCAAAACATCAGCTATCAACCTAAAGTTAAACTATGTAAGTATAGAAATTTTTTTTAAAACATTTAGAAATATTTTTCCTTGAATGATCTTTAAAAAGACAGTAGTTTGAAAATAATTAATTTCATTTCAAGGTATACAAACAGTTTAAAAAAGTCATCTCTTATGTAAAAGACTGAGAGGAACAATTTCTATTTAGAAATCAGGCTCTAAATAGAAATTGTTCAAAGGGAAAAAGTCCACTGTTGACTGATTTAAAAACTCATCAATTAAACCGTAATTTTCCTTGCTCAGATAGTTTAAAATCAATTTTATTAATTTTAAAACTCCTTCATGTTAATGTATAACTCCCTAATGTATTAGGGAGTTATACATTAATATGAAGGAGTTTTGCTTCTTTTAAATTTTGCTGCTTTTTTCTTTTGTCATTAATAATTCTATCAATATTGGGATTGTGGATAAGATTAAAAAAAAAAAAAACTTGCCTCCATCTTTTTGCATCGCAATCTAATTGAGTACTATTAAAATAAAATACAACTTAATTATAAAAGAATGATAATATTATATAGTATTAATGTTAAGATTAATAACTTTGTAAAAGCAAAATTAATATTAAAGATAATATTAAAGACAAATCAACTGTCAAACTAATACCCTTTTTTCCAAGCAAAAAGAATACGACCAATCATGCCTGCACCATCTTTTAACATCCAAGTGATGGTTGCAGCAGTAACTGTTGCTGTATTATCACCCACACCATAAGCTTTTAACATTGCTTGAGTAGCCAGAGTTCCGGTAATGGAGGAACAAAAAGCCTGCAAATATGTAATAACACACCTTGGCTTTTAACATTTATCAAAAGTTGCATGGATAATAAAACCATAATTTTTTTTGTTATCATTATTATTTAGAAATAGCATGAATGATTTTAAACCAATAATTAAATCATTAAGCCGGAACTAGTTGACTGCTACTGTATATAAATATAACTCAGATATCTGAAAAACAAGGTTTGTTTTTATTATTGTATATTATTCTATGACCTAATTTTGAATACCTTTAATTTATATAGTAAATATCCTTTCTACTTACATCAGGTTCATTATGTTTGGCACACGATAAAATATTGTATATATTTTACTTAGCCATGCTTATACTTTTTTAAATTAGAATTTTTATAAAACAGTTCTGCAAACTTTTACTTTTATAGATGCTGCAATAACTAGGTTAACTGTTGTGCATAACAAACTTTTCTTCTGTTAAATAAATACTTACATAATGGCTTGAAAAATTAAACTTATATTAAATAGAAAACTAAATTCAACCTGCAATGTATCCCACAGCTGATAGCGCAAGTAATCTTCACTGACACTCTCTGGGTATCCTTGAGGAAGAAAAGCATTCTAAAAATATTTATTAATATGAAGGCTAAAGTACATAGATTACATGCTAGAAACTATGGCTTGCTTTTGTATATATAAAATGGTTTGAATGTTTTTGTGTAAAACTTACCATAAAGAATAACTTGATAGATGTGTAAAAACTTATTATAGACATTTTGCTACATATTCTTTGACCTTGAACCCCATTGTCATAGTAAATGATTTTTTCTTCATTAGACCCATAACATTCATAACAAAGAACTTTACCAGACATATTTTCAATGCTAAATATCTAAATGAAACTAAAAATTGATGGAAAATAGTTTAACAAGTAATAAAAGGGATGAAACAACACTCTAAATCCAAAAATATGTTAATTGGAAGATTTTCTAATGAAGATTTTCTTCATTTATATAAAAATACCATAGACATAACATTTTAAAAATAATGATTTAATACAATTTAAAAGAAATATTATTTTAATGAAATTCAAAAATATTAGTTCAATACTATTTAAATGAAATACCATTTTAAAAATATTAATTATAGTAAGTGCAATATTGAACAACAAAAACTTTTAGAAAATATTTTAAAACAATATCTTCAAAAATATATGGTAACTGTTAAAACTCCATTTTTGAATTTGTAGCTTAAAAATGCTAAAAGATCAAAAATCATCCATTTATAAAACAACTTTTTTTAGTCAATTTATTATGATTTTATTGCAATATCAGTTTTATAAAGTTACTTAATAAAGCTAGGAATCATCATTAAAATAAAATGATAAGTATGACAAATTTTTTATTCTTTGAAAGATATTTCCATTCAGTTTATGACATTTCTGATCTTGGTCCAGGACCTAAAAGATTTTTAAAAAATAGCTATATCTACATAATATTACAGCTGCATTTCACATAACATCTACACAATATTACAGTTATGTTTCACACAATATTTATACAATAATACAGTTATATTTCACACGATACATAAAGATAACAGCTGCTTAGAGTTTGTATTAATCAACTCACATAACAAATACAAGTATTACAAAATGCAATATATGAATTTTGCAAAAACACTAATCATGTAAAACTATTACAAACTATGAGGTAAGAGACAAATAGATGTATATGTATCAAAATCATTTGGTGAATATCTACCAAGTAAAATATTGTACAGTTACAGAATGAACTCCTACTACTTTTTTAATACCAATTAATGGGCAGTCACTAATTTATAAAATTTTTTTCTCTTTGTTTTAACCATTTTGGTAATACAATAAATGCCAAAATAATTTTTTAAGCAGTTTTGATCTGTTTAATTTTGCTCATTTAAATCATTCTTATTGTTTGGTATTTATTTAAAGTATTTTTTGTAATGATAACTCGAGCATGCAAACTTCATTCTTTGTGTAAGAAATGCGAAAACTATTAAGGATTGTTTTGCCAAATAATTTCACTTGTTATAGTTATATTAGTGAAGTTACAAATACAACTAAAAATTTTTCTCTGAAAATAAAATACCTGCACTTAAGTCACAAAAGCATTTAACACAACTTTAGCACAAAACTATGTGGTAAATTTATTTTTCAACTTTCCTATTTTCACTTTAAAAAAAAATAATAAATTTTAATTACCCTTATAAGCATATTCCAAAGCACTTGCTATTGTTGTTATATCGGTCTCAATTGTTCTTGCCCAGTTGTCTACATCTCCAAGCTCCTTTAAAGCTTGATTGAAGTTTTCTAGCATGTTAATCCAAAGTTGTGTTTGTTTAGAGAACAAATCTACATGATTTTGAAGTTTCTTTGCTTCATTCTCAAGTTTTCTCTGGTTGTTGTAGGCTTGCTCAACACTATAAAGAATATGATAAATAAACATTCTGCAAACAGATAATTACTGATAGAAATTTGAGAAGGGATCTTGTGTTTACGTTATAATTTTTTAACAAAAATTTGTTTTTTTACATTTTTAAACCACCATTGTCATTATTATAACCATCTATCTGTATTGTTATACTTTTGTTTACTTACAATATGTTTTTAAAGTTATTTATCTATCTGTTGAACATGATTAAATTTAACACCCTTTGATTGTTTATTAGTCATAAACTATTTAACAGATTTTTCTAATTTTTTTTACAGAAGAAAGGTGTTGTTGTTTGATTGTATTGGTGTTAAATATTATTAACACATTCAAGTATAATCAAACTAAAAAATTTGCTCCTAAGTTAATTGTATGGCAACAATTTGCTCTTGTGGTTTAAAAAGTGCACCACACATTTCTTTTAAGATTTTGAGCTTAGATTTGAATATAGGAGAATGCTTTAAAAAATGTCTTTCCCCATTTATTAAAAAGCAAAATAGTGTTGATAAGTCAGTACCTAAGTAAACCCTCCAAATTGTCCTGAGCAGCTAATTATTGTTAGTTATGAAAGGAATTGTATTAAAAAGCAAGAAACTAGCTTCAGATGAAGATTTTAAAAAAAGGTGGATAGCAATTTCAAAAAAAGTAATTACAAAACAAGATTTAGGAGATGATATCAAGAACTTGCAAAAATATTCAGTTTCTATCTGAGCATTCAATCAAAAACATAAAAAATGATTGAAATAAGTTAGTAAATTAGTTAGCTTCATTGTGTAAAAAAAAAATAGAAAAATCTGTTAAGTAGTATTCAAGTAGTTAACACTTAAAGAGTGCTGAATTTTAGCATGTTCAACTGATATGAATGGATAGATTTCAGCTACTAATGCCAGTTTAAGCTGTTGATGTAATGAAGTTAAAGCATACAACACCGATAGAGAGTAAAAAACTTTATTATTTGGGAGAAATAAAACAAAATTTTTAGTACAAAAAATTATCCATACTCAGTATTCAATGAGTCAACCAATTGGTTTGAGAAGTTGCTAATTGCTGCAATAGCAGCTTTCTTTCGTTCTTCTAAAAAACTAAACAACTGTTAAACAACATTTTAAAATAAAAATTTATAATAATATAAACATCAATAACAAACATACTAAAAAAGCTCTAAAATAGGGCCCGTATACAAATCCATTTCAACTTAAATTCTTAATTGGTCTTATACATGCCATCATGTTACACTCCATACAATGAAGCTACATAATATTGTTGTCGAAGTCTATGATAAAATATATGAAAAGTATGCTATACTTGAAGTATAACATCATGTTTTTCATTTACTGTTTCTTATTGTCTTTGGTTTTTACAGATGTTCCTGTAGCATTTACCAGTTGAGATGTAGTTGTAGAATTTTCAAACAGATTTTTACTGTTTAAGTGTAAAACAGACTGTGTTTAAGTGTTAAAACCTGTTTACTTAATTAAGGTAATCTTCCTGATTAATGCAAATGTAACTGTATTATTGTATAAATATTGTGTGATTCAAACTGATTTTCATTCTTGTATATTTTTATGATACTTTAACAGTACTTCATTCTCTTTCAGTAATTAAGTTAACATACTTTAATGATTTGCTTTTGTTATGAAGTCCATAATTTTTTGTTTTTCAGCTGTTGTTTCTTTGCTTTATTTTTTATCTACATACAATAGCATGCAAAAGTTTATAAACAGCTAAAAATTTCTTGTTATAATCTTTTGCCCTTTCACTGAAAATGAATGGAATTTTTAACAATTATTCTTCTAAAGTGATTACATAGTATATATTATTCAAATAACTGAAAATTTGTAAAGGAAGCAAGAAATTCAAACCTTATTGAAAACATAATCATGCAAAAGTTTATAAACAGTTCCATCCCCCATTTAAAAAATCAAAATTTCATTAAGGAAAACATATAAGTATTAAAATTATTTACTAGAGATAATATTTAACTTAAATTGAATTTAAAAAATAATGGGAAAGTCTAAGGAATTGTCACTAGAAAAGAAAAATTTTATAATACATGCTGTAGAGAAGAAGATTCCTTATAAGCAAATTTCTGAGCTTTATGATGTTGCTAAATCGATAATTAGCGTACTAGTTAAGAGATATAGAGATCGTAAGACACTTGAAAACAAGCATCATCTAGTAAGGCTAGAGATAACTACAGAACATCAAGGCAGAATTTTGACAATCAAAACAAGTACCCTGCAGAAGTGCTGTCAAATTAAATGGTACTTTGAGCAAGAATTATAGTTTTAAGTGCAGTGTAGATACTACAAAATGTCACCTGTGTCAGCATAATTTGTTTGGTCGTTATCCTGCCAAGAAACCGTTAACATTATTAAATAACTGCTTAGCACAAATGAAACTTGCAAAAGATCGTTTGCATTGGACTTCAAAAGAATGGTCCAAAGTCTTATTCAGTGATGAATCAAAGTTTTGCATTTTGGTAGTGATGGTATCAAGTACATGAGACATCCAAAAAGTAAAAGATTTAATTCACTTGTTTACAAACTTTTCCACAATTATGTTTTCAATAAAATCTGAATTTCTTACTTTTGTTACCAACTTTCATTTTTTTTGAGTAAATTATACTATGTAATCACTTTAGAAGAACAATTGTTAAAAATTCCATTCATTTTCAGTGAAAAGGCAAAAATTTATGACGATAAAAATAGAAAATTTTAGCTGTTTATAAACTTCTGCATGCTACTGTACATTACATACATACATACATACATACATACATACATACATACATACATACATACATACATACATACATACATACATACATACATACATACATACATACATACAAGGGAAAGAGAAAGATTCATTTTAAAAAATTGATATTGCACATATGTATACCTTGGCTTTCTTTAAATGAGCTATTCTTCAAATTATGCTCTTTTAATGCTGCGGATAACATTGCTTTTTTACAGTCTTTAGCTCAGTTCATATTTAAAACTAAGAAAAGAGAAATTCATATAATAGCTAAAGTGAAAATTTTTTAAATTGGATTTTAATTAGACTGATGTGATTTATTAACAGGAGTGAAATAAAAATGAATATGACTAAGAATTTTAATCTTTAAGTATAACTTTTTTTAAGATAATATTTTTTAAAAATCTATAGTTAATTCTTTTAATTTGAAATAAAGAACAAAATAATTATAAACAAAAAAAGACATCTCAAAGAGGAGTGCAAAAAAAAACAGAAATACATATCAATTTACAGCTAAAATTTAGTGTCTATACATTAGTTTGTTTAAAGTTGTATATAGTTATATAAATATCTTTATACTTTTAAGTTTATAGTAATCTGTTCTGTTTTATTAAATAATATATTATAAACTTCTTTCTTCATTTAAAATCAGGGTTAAACATGTTTCACTTCCTCTGATGTTATCAGTATTGAAAGCATGATCAGGATTATGCACTTTACCTTCTTGAGAAGTTGTTTCTAAATTACTATTTTTTGATTCAATATTTGAAACAAAATCTTCAGAAGAATTTATTGAGGAATAATCGACATCTGATGTTGTTGAAATATATTTAACATTGGGCATACTATCTATGCTTTGTTCAATGATTTTCCCATCTGTTTCAAAGTTGACTTTGTTATTACACATTTTAATGTTAAAAGGAACATGCTCTAAACAAAAATTTGATTGTTTTTCTGAATTAACAGCTAACTTTTTTAAATTTTCAACTTCACATGTTAGTGCATAAACTGCAGCAACTAAACTTTCTTGATTCATGAGAACAGCTTGTATTGACTTCTGGTGCATGGTATCTTGATAATTTAGACGCTGCTGGAGAATTTTAATGGGAAGTTCATATTTAAACTTTTTGATTACTTTTTTATTAAGATTTCTTACTGAATATCCCCTCCAAACTGCTTGTATCTTAATGGCAGATTTATGCCTTAGTAAAATTACCTTAAACTTTTTTTGTTGCAAATACCTCTTAATATTAACTTGTAGCAAAGATGCTGCAATATTTAAAAGCTTCATTGCTTCTTCTCGAGTCATTGTGATAGGAACAGGCCCAATGTTCTTATTACAAAAATTCTTTTGTCTATCTATCGAGATATCCAAGTGTGAGTTATCGTCATCAACAGAAGTTATGTTAAATTTCGTATCATCATTAGCAGCAAACTCACTGGAAGTTGAGTAATCATGAAACTTAAATTTTGATTCAGAAACGTCAATAAAGACTGAATCAGAAACTAGCAATGAGGAGTTCATTTCAAATTTTGTTAAGCTTGAAGAGGATAGAAACAAAACAGATAATAGACATGTAGATGCGGTTGGCGCGATATATAATTAAAATAACAAAAGTACTTCTCGGTTACAAATCGGCAGCGGTTGCCGTAATTATAGTTACTTACGCTTGTTGTCGGGTAAGCATGTTTATTGCATCAAAAAAGCGCATTTTTAAAAACAAAGCTACATGAGCTTTATTTTTTCTACAAGCTATGAAAGTGGACATAAATTAAAATTAGGGTGATGTTTCCCTAAAAAAAATCTTACTTGATATCATTATGTAAAGTAAATTATTGCAAAGTTTTTTTTGATTTCTTTTGATTTCCGAGAAAAAAGAAAACACTAAAAACAACAACTATTCATACATTTATTTTTAAGGTTTTTTCCCAATACCTATTCGAATTAAAACTGGATCCAAAAAAAATTATAGAGCTTGTCAAATATTTAGAGAGCCCGATTTACTTTATAGGGTAAGGTTGCCAATATTGTACCCCCTAAGACAAAACTAAAAAATGTAGGTAAGCTACTGAGTGAAAACATGGATTTTCAATAGGATTTCATAATTTATGGATTGTTTGTTGTAAAGATGTTAAAAAAACTCAAAATTTAAAAAGCGTTAAGTCTCGAAGAATCAAATTAAAAAAATAGCGCTAAGAATACAATTAAGGAAACTAGATCCTTAATTGTACCATGGTAATCCAATATTGTACCACTTTCTTGATTTCAATTACTTTACAGCTTTGCAAATATTTTATGATTTTAGATTTAAGGGATTTAAAGAACTGATTAAAAGGAATGGTTTTTATAGAATCAGCAATTGGAAATATTCTGATATAACATAACATAACATCTAACTGCCCATAATATAATGAAATGAAGTTTTTTATTTAACAAACTCTATGCAACTTGAATTTTTTTCTCCTGGAAAATGCCGAAAACAGGTATCACCACATATGGTACAATTTTTATTTAAGTTGTATGTTTATCAATGGGTTAGCTAAGATTAGATTAGAGGAGGAAGGTAGGTATTAAAGAAAGTTATACTAAATAATGTAAAACAATATATACTATATCTGTTTTAAAAACAACCACACTAAATGTTGTAAAAAAAACTACATAAAAACATTATTTTTGCCAAAAGTTTCAGATATATTGTGTCTGTTTTTGATTAACACCTGCACAGCCATAATGACACCAGCCTTGACATATTGGTAAAACTGAACTAGAGAGTGCATCTTTTTAAGGACTGCTTGTCAATACAAGAGTAATACTAAAATTTTTATTTTTTTTGTTTAAGTGGTGAAGTTCGTATTGTAAGTATGGATATTTCTCTAATTGAAATCTCAAGAGGGTTTTGTTAAACTTTACACGCGTTTTTTTTAGCGGTAAGAATGGTTGCGTCGGTACAATTTAGGACATGCCTTGAGGTACAATTTACGCAACTAATCTGACATTCAGTTAATTAAAAAATTTGACAACTAAAAATAAAATTTTTTTAAATTCTAAGTATTTATTTTAAATTTAGATAAATTATGCTTTAACATAAGTACACTGAAGAAATCATATCTTCTGCTTCTTTTAGTGAAATACGCTTAGCCATAAAAACCTAAAATAAGAAATCTTCAATAACAAACCAACAAGAGCTTATTCTGGGTTTAATTAAGTTGGATGACAAAAAAAAACAGTTCACTGCTTAATTTCATTCAGCAAAGATAAAAAATAAGTTAAAAAATTTTTTGTGGGTTGTAAAAATAACGAGTTATGTTAAAAGTACAATATAGGCATCGGTACAACATTAGCAACCTTACCCTATGAGTTATGATCATAAAAAAACTAAACAATGAAGAATTTTTCAATCATTTGCAAAAAAACTACAAGTTTGAATTAATAAGTTTGCATTTCTCCACAATTAAAATAAGCTGATGCATATATACTTCAACTTTACTTTTTGCTAATAACATCCTTATGACATAAAACACTTTCACAAAGAAAATCCATTAAATCCTCAATAAATCCATTTAAAAACTTAAAAGATAAAATTGAGCTCGGTAAAATGAACCTAAAAAAAAAAATTAAAAGTTTATCGCCATTCAGTTGAGAAGCCCCAACAAAGGAAAATGGACAATATAAGTTTTAGTTTTGTTAGTAAATTTTTTTTAAATCTTGTTTAAAGCTTCGTTATTGCTGTGTTACATATAAAAGTTATTACTGTCCCTCGCACCTTTTAAAAACTTTTAAGATAATTATAAAACAGCTTTAACTTAAAAACCTTTATCATATATATTATTATATATGATATATTTATCATATATATTATCATATATACTATTTGTTAACAAATGTGGAATATGCTTGTTATTTTGTTCTTATTTTTATGCTATTCTTTTAACTATTTTTTTTATATGAATACAAAGCAGTAAAAAAAATAGTAACATTTCAAAACAAATGGAACTTACATCTAAATACTGTTAAATTGTAGAAATTTATTCGTAATCTAAAAGGACAAACAAAGAAGAGTACTCCTCGTACTAGTTGTAAAATTATTAGATACATGAAAAAGAATCCATTTGCTAATGCTAAAGATACAATTTGCATACTGGAATTCAATATTTCAGAAAAACCTTTACCTCGACATTTAAATGATGCAGGGTAAATTGGATTAACAATAGTTATGTTTTTTTTCAAATGAGGTTTTAAAAACTTGATTATTTACCTACCTACCGAATCGGAATATTTGATATTCCGATTTACAGGTGCATTAGCAGGAGTTCTTGGTGATGTTTTAACTTACTTTATGACAGCAAGAATATTATACTTAGTCAAATTAGCGTTTTAAACACTGAGGATGAACAGGACACCTTCTTCTAGGCATTAGTTATCAAATTTCTTGTAGAAATGAGGTATGCAAGAGAGCATTTTTTAAACAGCTCAAAATTGCCAATAATTAACTTCACAACGGTCGCGTAAAATCTGCAGGGTCTAGAAGCAACGTTGTGCTACCAAAACCTTGTACATCTTTTATACTAATAAGCCGAAAGAAATCTTTTGCTATTTCTTTTTTGAAAAACGAAATGAACAACGAAATCTTTGTTCTGACGAAAAAAAAAAAGATGGCTGTGCAACATTCTTCAAGGATTTTTGGTCTATTCCTCAAAACTTTCAATCGATTCCTTAAAAATGAACACAAAAGTTGAAACAATATATACTAGCAAAGCTTTCTAATAACTGTTGTATAAATCTTTTTTAAAATTTAAAAGAAAATTATTACAAAATTAATAAAATCCTTCTTTTAAAGTTAATATTCTTTAAATACATAACAATTCATTATGAAAAGAATAAAATCTTGAAAGAATAAAAGCTGCGCTCTTATGGTTTATCTGAAATTCTGTTTTTTTGCGTTCACTAAAAAAAAGCTTTAAAAAATCCCTAATTTTTTTAGCTGTTTTTGAAATTCGTAATTTAGTTAAAAAATTACTCTGGCAAGCTCCAGAAAAACCCTTTGGTAGGAGCAATTTTGAAACTTTCCTGATCTCAAAACTATAAAAACTGAAATCATCCATCACCGTCCGTGGAAGAAATTTCATTTTTAAATTTTTGCTTTATAAAAAACAGCAAATGACAGCATTAAAAGTTTTTGGCATTTTTACAGGAGTAGTAACCTTAAATTTTCATATAGTAAACAATTAAAAACATATAATCTGGTTAGAGAAACTAATTAGAGTCTAAAACTGCAAATAATTTCATTTTTACTAAATCTGAGGATGAGCAATTGTTAATGATTTACATAGCTCTTTTGTTACGTTAACTTTAGATATTCAGTATAAAACTTTGCGATCATTAATTGAATATTGTTTGTAACTTCCATGCTGTAAGTTAACCAAAATTAAAAAATAATTTTTAATTTTGAAACTATATTACTTTTACCAAATCCAGGAAACAGCAAGTATCATTTTTAGATTTATGCTGTTACTCAAATTTTGAACTGTGTACTTAAAAAATCTACATTTCAATATTGTTATAGAAAAAAAGAATTTTTTCAGTTTCTAAACCTAAATTGAAGCAAAAAAATGTCAAATCAAGCCAAATTACACAATGACTGCAGAAAAACCGTCTGTTTTCTCTGCATGAGAAAGAGCTCAAGGTATTGTGTTATTTTTCCTTTTTCTTTAATACTTTGATTTATTTATAAAACATTTATTTCTTCACTTGAATATTTAACGTAAAATTCTTTTGATATACATTATCTGATGAGCTTTATGTAATGTTTTCAGAGTTCTCACAAAATCTATGATGGATGAGGTATTGAGCATACTTTCACCAAGTCTTGATTTTGCTGACAAAATAGTGCCTCTTGGAATATGTGATACTTGGCGAATCACCATAGGAAAGAAGAAGAATGGAGCAGAAGTCGGTTTACCACCTCTTTTTGACTTCACATCTGTCAAAGTTCGACCTTCAACAAGAGACAACAACTGTGACTGCCTAATCTGCCAGATTGGTCGAATTTAGAGTTAAAAAAATTTAATAGCATTACTATGAATGTCATACAATCAAGACAATAATGTGATGTAATGATAACTTTCAGATTCATCAAGAGCAAAAAGACTCTTTGGTGATGCTCCTATATTGAGCACTCAGGATCTTGTGCAGTGCAAGTCAACACAGGCCTGTCAAACACAAACATGAAGAAGTTTGCTTCAACCATCAATTATGTGTCCAAGGGTCAGATTTTGGAGCCTAACTTCCATGAAAATCTCCTCTATGATGTTCTGTTGAAAAGACAAATCTATTCATCACACATTTTAAAGCTTGGCCTTGATGGTGGTGGTGGTTTCTTGAAAGTAAGTTTAGGCATTCAAGAGGCAGAGCAGAGCATGGAGGCAGGGTCACCACCAAGCAAGAAAACTTTAGCTACACCAACTGCCAGGGACTGTGGAGTCAAGAAGCAGCTGCTAGTTGCAATTGCTGAGGATGTGCCTGAAAATTACAGTAATATTAAAAAGATCCTCAATCTTCTTGAAATCGAGAAAGTTGACCTCCTTCTCTCAACAGATTTGAAGTTAGCCAACATTGTTTGTGGCGTTCAGTTACATGCCAGCTCTCACCCTTGCAGATGGTATGATGCCTCTCACAAGAATTTAGCCCAATGTGGCAACCCTCGAACATTTGGCTCTTTGAGACGATGCTTTGAGGATTTTATTGCAAGTGGTCAGTATTTGAAGAAAACTAAGCTATTCAAAATGTTGTCAACTTGCCACTTCTAAATGTACCAGACAGCACACTTGTCTTGGACGTCATTCCACCAATGGAACTCCACTTACTACTGGGTGTTGTAAACCATCTTTACAATATTCTAAGGGAGTCTTGGTAAAAGTCTCAGCTTGGCTAAATGATCTACATATCAAACTACAGCCTTTTCATGGTGGGTAGTTTGCTGGAAATGAATGCAGGAAAATGCTGAAGAATGCGGATCTTCTTCAGAGAATGGCAGAACAAGATTGCGCATTTGACATCTTTGATATAATTGAAACACGACGAAAATTTGATTCTGTGGTTTCTGGATGCTTTGGAAACAAATTGGAGCCTGACTATGTAGAAAGAATTGATAAATTTCACACTGCATACTTGTCTCTGACAAGAGGAAGCATCACTCCAAAGGTTCATGCAGTACTTTTCCACGTTAAAGAGTTTATTGAAAAACAAAGGGAACCACTAGGAAAATACAGTGAGCAGGCATTAGAGGCTTTGCACTACAACTTTAAATTACACTGAAGTAGATACAAAAGGCCAATTGATCATACTGAGTATGGGAAGTGGCTGCAAACCTGTTCGGTTGACTACAACAGCAAAAGCTTGTAAGAAAGAGAAAAGTATGAATACTAGAAAATAGTGCACATTTTCTAATACTTCAATGAGAAAAACTGCTTTTTTCACTCTTGGATATCTTGTTGAGTAAAAGCTGTTTACTCAACCATAGCTTAAGGATCATTGATGAAACTTTCAAAGATGCAATTTTCCATTGTAGTTTCTTCTGATTTTGCAGATTATTTTACAGCAACTATTGAATATCTTTTGTTTTAGAAAAAAATAGTATTTAAAAACTTGAGTTGTTATATAATCTTTTGAAATTTTTTGTTAAAAAGTTACCTTTTGTGTTTTTTATGTCAATCTAGAATAAAGAATATTTATAATACTGTAAAAATGCCAAAAAATATTGAATGCTGTTATTTTAAATTTTTTAAGAATTAGCAAAATTTTAAACGCACTTTTCTTCTGCGGACGGTGATAGATGATTTCAGTTTTTATAGTTTTGAGATCAGGAAAGTGTCAAAATTGCTCCAGCCAAAGGGTTTTTCTGGAGCTTGCCAGAGTAATTTTTTTCTTCTACCAATGGGTGTGTGATGTAAACTTTTACAAAATGTCAAAACTTTATCTCACTCTCCTTTATCAACGACAGTCGTGCATTTAGGATATGAGTCTCGTAGCGGGATTTTTTTGTTATTATTCTCGTAACATTTTAATCAATCAAATTATTAGCTTGTTTTTTTTTCTGTCAAACTCCGTTATTAGGATTTACTTAATAACTGAGGTAACATAAGAGTTGCCAGGTTTTAACTAATACTCGTCAACACTAAAACTCGTCAACAGCGAGACTCAGATTGCATCTGAAAATTTTACAAAAATATTATATATAACCTAACCCTAACCCTAACCTTGTTGATTTTTTGTCTAAAATCTTTCTGAAAAAATAGAGAAAAGGGTGCTTCACTTCGCAACAGACAAACAATTAATATATGAACAACTAATTGTTGTCGATAAACATGGCGCTGTCCAACAGCGCCGTTTTTTACTGATTTGTGAAGGATTCAAAATAATTACAGAAAGACTGGGACCAATAACTAGCAAAAAAAAAAACAAACCTAAACTGAGTGTCATAATGTTTTCAATTGTTTGACGGATCAATAGGCACTAAATTTACCTGCATTCACCAATTTTTCAAATGACTTTAAGTAAAATAAGTCTGGAGATTTTTACTACTCAAATAGTTTTTAAATGATACGGAAGAATCATTTAAAAACTCATTCAATTTATGAAATAAATTTTTTTTGAGCAAAGCCTTTTTTCAATAAAATTTAAACATTTAAAACTGGAAACGTGATTGCATCATAGTCTTTTTGAATCCTTTTTCAAAAATATATTGAAAACTAGTGATTAAGTTGTTGAGTAAACTTCTTTTTCTAATCGTTTTTTACTTTGCATATTTGAAATTTACTGTTAGAAATTTATTGCAATTTTATGGTATGTAGCAGTTAGCTGTTAATTTCATCGCTATCTTTTCTATTGTGGTATTTCACAATTTTTCTATTGTGGTATTTCAAAACTTTTAAAATCACTTAAAAGAAATTAATACATCTCATTACAGCAAAGAAAGAAAATAGTTTTTTCAGTCCGAGGAAATTTCCTTAATGAGGAAATCGATGGATAGAGATTTCCTTGGTGAGGAAATCGATGGATATAAACAATGTTTTAAATAAGCATTGGAAATAACGGTGATATGAGTATGCTTTGAAGATTAGAATCGTTATAATGCTAAAAACATAAGAGATGAATTGATCTGTTTAACGATTAACTCCTTGAAGATCAAATTAAAAACAAGTAAAAACAGATCAAGTAAAAAATTCGTATTTCAATTCTTTAGTTCATCTTTTTTGCTGGGAATTTTGATAATTGTTTTACTTTTTCTGATTTAGTAATCAGCATTCTACCTTGCTTAGCCAAAGAAACTTTCTATCTTTAGTGCGACTCAAGATTAAAGAGATTAAGATAAAAAACAGACAACGTCATGCCTATTAAAAAAGCTAAAGAAATTTCCAGCATCATCACAAATACTTAGAATTCGACTGACAGGACGTTGAAAGTACTTTAGTCCATCAGATCTAAACAGCATAAAATATCACTTTTAGAATACATTGTGTGCCTGGATGAATCTGAACCCTGATGAAAACACCCCAAAAAACTTTTTTTTTTGTTGGGAAGTTTTTGAGAAATGGCCCTTTAAAACTCGCAAAAACAAAAAAAAAGCCATAAAAACAGGATAAAAACTACTTTTTTTATCTAGAGTGTTGAATTTTAAAAATATACATTTTTTTCCCTCCATTTTATTACATTTTTTCAGAAATTTACTTCCTTTAATTTATTGTTATAGCTCCGAGTTTCAATAACAGAGCATTTTAAGCCCTAACTAGCAAAAAAATGAGCTATTATTTAATAGTTTGATTTTAAATATATATATTTTAAATTAAAACATAAAAACAATTAAATATATAAAATTTTATTAGGTTAGTAAATATAACTAAAAAATCAAACATTATTTGTGAGCTAATTACAATGCCTCCAAAATCACACGATGAAAACCGTGCACAAGTTTGTGCGATTTGCTTTTGCACAAGGGGAAAAAAAGCAAACAGACAAGTTACTAATACACAAGAGGTTGAATTGAAGGCTCATTTGGTGTCAAACTATTCACTGCAAGATCCAAGGTTTCCATCTAGGCTTTGTATTGACTGCAGATTGGACTTAAACAAGATAAAAAATAGAGATTCTACAGTCAATCTATCAATAGCAGAGAACTATGGCCTAGAGCTAAAAACTATAACAAGGTATTTATATATAAAATTGCAACTTATTTTTTAACATTTACCTTGTTAATTTTTATAGAAAATCTATCTTTAGGTAAGAGGTAGAGGAGGTAGAGGAGGTAGAGGAGTATTTGTTGTTTACTTTGTATTATTTTAAATGAAATGTTACAATTGGTTGTTCAAGTAGGGGAGGTAGGGGAGCATTGGGCAATCCCAAACTGGCTGAACAGAGCAGCTATAAAACAATAAAATAAAGAGAGAATCAGGTAATTCAGTCATCTCCATTACGTCCCCTAATGGTGGAAAACCTTTGATACTATTGCCGGAAGAGAACAAGGAAACAATAGCTGAGGGATTTCTGACTGCAGAGAATGTCTCTATAATACAACAGGAAGCTATGCTGACTGATCGTCAAGTTATTTCAGTTCTGAAAAACTTGAGACTTAAATGAAAAAGAAAATAAATTTCCAAAGATACCTTTCTAATCTCTCATAGCCTCGTATAAAGGAGGCTATGAGAGATTAGAAAGAATAATGTCATATGCATCGAAATATCCATGCTTATACTGTGAGTCTCCAAATGGTGAAGGAAGTGAAGCCTGGTAGACAGATGCTACACTTAGAACATTCGAGAATATTAAAAACCACAAAGAGGATTGGAAACCTCCGGAGGAAAAAAGATCAAAGCAAAAGAGTATACTGTGTGGCGACTCCTTTGCTCTTTCTTGAAGATGATCCTGATGACAGCTTGGTGATCCTTAAGAGCCCACCACCAGCTCTTCATCTTAAGTTGTCCCTAAATCATGTCCTTAAGGAGCTACAAAACATTTGGCCAAGACTTCAGGATTGGTTAGCAGGACATTCTATTCTCTTCGAACCATACGATGGTGACACACTGGAAGGCAATGAGTGTTTTAAGTTTCTAAGACTCCTTGATAAATTGGAGAAAGTACTTCCTATGGAGCTGTCTGATTTTTTGGATTACATGCATGATTTTTCAAAGGTCATTGACTCTACATTTGGTGTGTCTGTAGATCCTGATTATAAAAATGTTTTAAAAAACCTAAGGATGTCTTTTAGGTCTTTACAGGAAGAGTTTGGAGTGTCTAAAACCCCTAAGCTTCATGTAATACACACACATTGAACAGTTCATCAATATAACAGGAAGGGGACTTGGTCAGTTTTCAGAACAGGAGTTGGAAAACTTACATTCAGCATTCTTGGAGGTTTGAGAGCGACACTTGATAAAAGACATTTCTTCACCTAGATATATGGAAAACTACTCAAAGGCTATTCTAAACTTTAATGCTAATAAAATTTAGTTACGTAGTGTGCAATTATGTATTTTATGTTTTTATATCTAATTAAATTGTACTTAACTGTAAACTATACTTTGCATCACCTTAAAAAAAGATTTTATACCTTTTTTTTATATTTGCGGGTTTTTAAGGGCCGTTTCTCAAAATTTTCCCAACAAATGATTTCATCTTTATAATTTTTATAACTAGTATATGTATGTCAAAGAATGACATAATACATCTTTTTGGGTGTTTACATAGAGGTTCGGTTTCCCCCAGGCACACGGTGAATATTGAACCTATCTTTTGATAACGAAGGTGAAGATTGGCAAACTCAATTTAGGCAATGTGATTTTTGTAGGAAACCGATGGTTTTTTTTTGCAGGACGCTTCCCAAATAATCCTGAATCACGCAGATGTCGTTTTACAGTTCCAACATTACGACTGATTCTGTTTTCTTCGCACAATTATTAAAAAGATTCATTAAAGCGTAATGGATGAATTGTTTTAATTCGTGAAGTTCTCTTTAAATGTGTTTTAAAATTGTAAAATAAAAATCAAGTATTAAGAACTACCTACCAAAAAAATTCTAATATTTCTATTATTAAATTAAAACCAAAAAGTGATTAAAAAAGAGCTGGTGTCATCCTTTTGAAACTTTTTATACTGATGCGTCCCCTTTAGATTTCAGAACTTTTTGAATGATAAATATGCATATAGATACACAGAAATACGACTCAACCGAAGCTTGCGGTTAAGGATACATTAAATTTAATTTAATTCATCTTTTTCCTACACAAAAAAAGAAGAGGGGAATACGAAAGAAAAAAGTTTTCAAAGAAGAGAAATACTTCAAACTCATAGATTTAAAACAAAGGTCCCTTCTAAACAGTTATCTTTAAAATAAAACAGCATTAAACGTAGAATATATATGAACATTAGACTCTACATATTATTGACATTATCAGAACATTCATCATGTAGACTTAGTACATCGCATTAAGATTATTACAAGGGCGAGGTTTCTTTATTTTCTCATAGTTCTTTGAAACCAAATCCAATATGAGAAGCTAAGAAGAAAAAAAAGAACTCATTATTTAAAATTAGATTTTTAATTTATCAATTGTTAGAAATTCTATTTTTTTATTTTATCGAATCGACAAAGAATTCTTAGAGGCTTGCAACAAAGAGATCGAAACAGTTCGAATTAGTTGAGGTCTTCAATGTTGATTTTAAGAAACTTTAAATAGTGCCTTTTATCTAGCTTCCATTTTCTCTGTTTACTCAATTCGTGTATACACACTCAATGTAAATAAAGCGAAATATTATAAACGCATACAGACAGAAATATTTTGAAATACAAATACATTACAGATGAATTATTATTATAAAATTACAGATGAATTATAATTATAAAATACATATATATAGACGAAAATATTATAAAATACGTAACATGCATACATATCATAAAATACATATATATAGAGAGACGAAAATAACATCAAAACAAGTACTTACATAATTGCTTTTCAATTCATTTATACCAAATTGAAGGCTCATATATTCTTTATCATCTATTTCTTTAACTGCTCGTCTATAGTCACTCTAAAAAATAAACTCAGCTTTTTTTAAAAAATTTAGATTATCATTTAGACTCGATTTTTAATAGCATTAAAATATATATATATATTCTTGATCAGTTTAACACAGTTTAGTTCCAAAAATCTACAGCACTCCAGCAAATAATTTTTATTTGATAAAGATAATTGATACATCTGTTGCAAAATGTTGTAAAATAAAGATTTCAAAGAATAAAAGAGACTTACAAGGAATGGGTATTTAACAATTTTTGAAGCAATCTTTGCTCTTGTGATATAATAGCTAGAGAATGAATTATTAAACATGTATTGAGAACATTTTTCACAATTTCATTATTTAAAATAACATCTAATTTAAATGAGCAAGAACATAAATTGTTCTTGAATAAAAAAGTTCATCATCAAATAGCTGAAAGAAACAAATCAAGGCTGCATATAAACAGAGCATATATTTCTTTTTACATTTATCATGTATAATTCATTATGTTAAAAAGAAAAAATAATATATTCACCGTGCAATTGAGTCCAAATAAGTTACTGAATCACTTTGTATCCGATGAATTTCATTTAAAACCTCTTCCTATATATATATATATATATATATATATATATATATATATATATATATATATATATATATATATATATATATATATATATATATATATATATATATATATATATATATATATAAACTATTAAAAAATATTTAATAACAAAAAAATATATATATAACTTAAAATATTAGCAAGAAAATTAGAAAAATAATTTAGCAAAAAGAATAAAATAACTTCTATTCATTTACTTGAATAGAAACTCCAAAGTTATTTCCATCTTCAATCCTTGGTATTAAAAGCTGAATCCACATCTGCATCTAAAGAAAAATTTTCTAATTTCATAATAAATAGTTGTTCCTAACTCTTATTTGCTGAGATATTCAAATGGGTGGATAATTTTTTGAAACTTTTAATACCTTTTCACAGATTTCAACCATATCTTGGACTTCTGGTTTTATAAGATCTATTAACTTTAACAGCCTCTAAAATTTAAAATGCTTATTAAAAAAAAAACAGTCCCTAAGATTACATACATACATACATGCATGCATACATGCATGCATGCATACATGCATACATGCATGTATGTATGCATGCATCCATGCATACATACATACATAACATACATACATACATACATACATACATACATACATACATACATACATACATACATACATACATACATAACATACATACATACATACATACATACATACATACATACATACATACATACATACATACATACATACATACATACATACATACATATAAACACATACACAAGGTTTTCACAAGAAGAAAAATTGGTTTGACTACATTAAATTCCAGAAATTTGATATATACACTAAAATGATTGATATACTAAATTTCATAATAGCCTAATATACAACTTCATGACTTGATAACTTTTTGAGTAAATTTTAAACGTTCTACTTTTGCCAAGATGTAATCATATCAGATCATAAAATTGGAATTAATTTACTTATTTAACACTAAGATCTTTTGGAAAAAATAGCTTTACCTTATTGCAAGGAAAATTCTTTTTTATATGGGCAAGGTCTAAAGAGAATAAATGTAAATAAAAAAAAACTTAACAAAATTCTAAAACAAGTGCTATAAGAAAATCTTTGCATGCGAGGAGCAGAGCATTAAGAGAGTGGTGAGAAGTGGGATAGTTCACTTTTTTATCTTTTTGGGGCCAAAGTTATGACATCATTTTGAAACATACTTCTACCAGAACTTCAGTTTTTACTTCATTTTGGTTTCTTTAGATTTGTTTGTATTGAAAAGTTATCAAAAGAAGATTATTTTGCCTTTTCCTATTTGTTAGTCACTTTTTCGATCTTGATTAGTATAGTGTTAAGGTAAGCTTCTCTATTTGCTGATGTAATGAAGTTATTAGTTTTTGATTTGTGCTCATAGAAATGAATTTGTAAAGGATTTAGTATAATGAATTAGTTTTGGTGAGAAGTGGGACAAGCAATTTTTAATGCAAAGTAGTTATGATCAGTGAAAAAATTGTGTTGGTCCTTAATTTCTACGACAATTTTTAGGTTGTCATTGAATATCTTTTTTTCTATGACTGTTCACTTCTCCTCTGACTGTCCCACTTCTTACCACTATATACAAAATGTTTGTTTTGTAAACTATTACAATAAAACATAAGGTAAACTAACATGTAAAACCATAAACAATAACATGTTTAAATTATTAAAGAAGTTAGAGATTATTTCTAAATAGATGGAAGGTAAAAAATGCAGTTTTTGTCGATATACAAGTTCTTTGTCCCACTTCTCACCACTCTCTCCAAAGTTTTAAACCATGAAACATTTTTTTGATCAATATTACCATCTTGATCATCTTCATCTAGCTTTCTTTTTTTGCAGTTCTAAAAATATTTTTAAAAGATTTTTTTTGTCAATCAACATAGATACTTTTGTAAATAAGTCAATAAAAAAAAATCACTATGAATAAAAATAAGAAAAAGAATTATAACCAATAAAAAATCTGTAATAGCTCAATTTAATTAAAACAATAATTTATTAAATAATCACCGAAGTGATGCCATCATTAATATAGTCGCTATGATTTGAGTTTGGGACAAGATTTTCATAAGGATCCAAATCTAAATTTTGTTTCACAATATCTTTCACCACCAAAAATTCTTCCTGCAAAAAATTTTTCATAACAAATCTCTAAAAAGTTTCCATTGCTCTCAATAAAATGTTGTTTTTTTAAATTTGATATTTTGATTGTTAAAACTGTATCTTACCATTATAATTTTATCCAGAGCAAAGATTTTGTCAGGTATAGCATTTGTAACAAGTTTTTCTGTCTTTAAAGAAAATATTAAAGCTTTTAAAAATTTTTAAGGACAGACAACATTAATTTTGATTGTAAGTAATAAAAAAAAAAATTATTCTGAAGGCTAACTATCTAATAATAATAAAATTTCTTTTATCAGCAGCTAAATGTTGAGGCACATTGCATAAAAATAAGCTGATTCAATATAATGAAAAAAAAAGCTGTTTAAGATTCTTGTTCTTTAATAAAAAATTTTAAATACCTTAAATCTATTCATTCAAAACATCCATAACAAATAGGAAAAAAAAACTCACATCAACAACTATCTGTGCTGCGTAGTCAGATACCTAGTTTTAAAAATGCATAATTTTATAATACATGATCAAAATTTATATTTATTTTTAAATATAAATTTTGAATAATGTCTTTATCCATGTTTTTGAATAATTTTTACCTGAAGGTAGACAAGGATTGTTTTTCATATAAAACTAATGCAGTATAAATTATATAAAACATACCTCTTTTGCATTCTTCAGGTTCAAATTTCCAAACTATAGAAATCAGTATATAAGTAGAGATAAATTTAAAAGTTCTTGTCATGACTTGTGGATAGAAAAACAACTTATACCATGATAAATGCTTACAAAATTAAACTCTTCACAATAATTAAATAGAACTTTCTTTCAAAAAAAATTTCAAGTATCAATCAGAAAGTTTGCAGCTGATTTATTACATTTAAAAATAGCTCTTCTAAATTAAACTAATTAAATCGTAGATTTCATAAAAAGCAAACCAACAGCTACAACTTTTAATGGAGCATATGCCCAGAAATATTTTGTTAATTTTTGTACTTTTATTGAGCTAAACATTAAAGTGATAACTTAACTTTAGAAACATTTTTAAAGGGGAGAGGCATGGAGCTCTGTAGTTTTAGAAAGTTCAAAAATTCACCTTAAGCAAAAACATCAACTTTTTACCATATGACTATAAAACTAATTACATCACAAAAATCTTCTAACAAATTTAAATACTTTAAATAATTTACCTTGTAATCGTTTGATGACATGGCATATATTTACAAATATATATGAAAGCAAGTATATATGTACAGACACTTGCTGAATACTAAAAATTGAAAGCTGAAATTAATATTCTGGTTTCTATATATACATCAATAATACAATTATCAACTTCTTTTTTAATCTTATCACCTAGAATTTTAAATGCTTTTAATGACACTAAACTAATAACAATTAATTAAATACAATAATTATACACCAACAAAGTTAAGTTTTATGCTTTGCTGAATAAAAATTTAAAAGTTATATAAAATTTATTTAGATTTTTTCTTAGACAATACTTTGAGAGAATACAGCTGTGTTTGAAAAGAGTTACTTTTTTCCTGGTTAATAGAAAGAAAAGTAAATAAATTATTGTATTTTTGAAATTAACTTAAACAAATAACTTAAGTCGCTTTAAAACTTAGTATTAGTATTTAAAGTATAAGTTCTAGTAACTTTTATGTTAAAAATAAATTGACCTTTTACTACTCAGTTAAGACAACTTACGGTACTTACTATTGCTTATTTTCTCACACTATTTAAAAAAAAACAGAGTTAGTTATTTGCATTCTAAGGTAATATTAAACAACTAAAACCGTTTAGACTCATTAGATGTTATTAAAAGAAACTATTGTTTTTTATAATACTTTATGTCAGAACTAGGCCATGCTTTATTAACGACGCCATTCTTCAGAAAAATGAAAATGAATATTAAACAGAACAGAATCTTATATTTCAACGCGGGATATTCGTTCCTGTTATTCGATGGCTTTATCTAATACTAACCTTTCCCGAGAGAATAGTTAAACGTTTTTTTCCTCTCTATTGATGCCTTTCATGAAAGATCACTAACTGCATAAAACTGAGCATCCTCAAAGAGTATTAAAAAAAAAAACAACTTAAATTGGATTGATTTTCATACGATAAAGCGATAGGTCACAGCTCAGTGTTAATACGTCGAAGTTTTCTCAAAAACGTTATTTTATTAGCGCTAGTGGGGTTTCAATCGCTTACACTTTTATTTTATCAGTAGCAATAATTGCAATAACCTTGTTTAAAATGGAAGGTTATCTACTGATAAGAATAAGTTGATTTGTGTTAGCATTACATATATTAATATAAATTTCGTGCCAATAACGATAATATAATACACAAGTCATTGCGGATAGTAATTATTGTACTAACTGCAAATAAATCATATAATAAAAATAGAAATTTAGCTGATTTACATAAAAGTAACACAAGTAAAATAGGATTTTAAAAGAGATACTAATAGCAATCAAAAATAAATATGAACTTATATATACACGTGTGTATATGCACACAAAAAATTAAAGGTTAGAAATTAACAATCAAGTTAATCGTAACGTTTTGGTGGAAATAATGGGGGTGGCTTTAAGATTCTTGTACTTAAGAACAAAATGTGTTAAAATAGGTTACACTGTATATATTACAGTGTAATGAAGTAATGAAGTTAACTCTTACGTTTAATTATCAACTCAAATGGGATGGTTAAGTTGTTAGGTGATTGATCTCAAGTTATGCCCACATCTAGTCATATTACTAAATTATTTATGAAGAATGGTTGGAAGGAGATTGTGTTGTTGATCCCAGACAAATAAACAATTAATACGTTTGATGCCGACTCCGTGTAAACTGATATCCCAAAATTTATAAGGCAATAGCTACGAGTTAAGTCGTAAAACATCCTTTGCCACATATGGTTAAAACCGTAGAAGTTTATGTTCTTTGAATGTATCAAGCGTCAGGGATGAAAAATAAACACAACAATTAAGCGCAATTTTAGAGATTTATTATAAATTTATAAGTAATTAGAAAATAAGTACTACATAAATTACTTTATTGTAAAAGGTAATAAGGAAGCTATTTATTTATTACAGTTGAAACCAATATATCTTATTTGTAGTAAACTTTAATTTTCGACACACAAGGCTTCTCAGTAAGTATGGATTAATGATATCTTATTTCTCTTTGTATTTTTTAATATTTTAATTCAATAAATTGACGTTGTGGACCAGTTTTTTGAAAACGAGTGTTTTGAATGAAAGTTCCCATCTATTCCAACACCATGATAAGTCTCATTTCTTATAAAGTTCAAATTATTAGAAAGGTTGTTATTAGTTTTCTTAGAAAGGTTAGTAGGGGAGAGGTGGGTAGCACCGAATACTTAAGAATATCAGAGATATTACCCATAAGCAAACGGAAAATATAGTAAACAAATTTTGATTAAAGTAGAAAAAATTTGATTAAAGTAGGAAAATATAGTAAACAAATTTTGATTAAAGTAGAAACACCTATTTATCAAATTAAAAACAATGATAGAGCACTTAACAAAAGCACAAAACTCAAACTAAGTTATATAAGAAAATCAACAACTTTCAAAAATGGAGGTTAGCCCCGGACACAATCTTTATACATAACTTCAACTCTTTTTTTACCAATGGGCATATGTTTATTTATAATTTAAGTTACATAATGTTACTCAGCCATCCCAGTGATTATAATCTGTGGTATTATAATATTAAAACGAATAACTTTTATATAACTTTTATGCCTAATATCTCAGGATTATGGGAATATTTTCAGATTCAGGGTTGAGGGGTTATAAAAGTCATGAATATGCGAAACATTAAGTTTAATCTGTCAAATTTAACGCAATCTGTATCCAAATCTGTAAGAATTATTTCTGACAGTTTTTTACCTTCTTTTTTTTCTCTCAAAAAATCCCCACTCAGTTCTCTGCTAAACATGGTTGGCATATTATTTGGGATGCATTCATTTTCAAACCGCCATCGTTTAGAATTATATATATTAGCCATTTACTAATTAAAAACAAATTGAAAAAAATTGAGCTTGAAGTTTTGTTGTTTATAAGTGAATGCCGCTTTCTAAGTTAACTAAGTAAAAAAAAATGACGAAGTACGATATTCAAGTTGAATGTAGCCCCAGGCATGCACATAAATCCTTCACTTATAAAATCATACTTTATCACTTCATAAATTTCATTATGTGAAAAGTTGTAAATTTTCATCAAAGGATGCGGTAGCGATTTGCAAACATTTTAGAACATTTTTCAAAATGAGTTTTTAAAGCACTAAAAAATTATACTCATGGAATATAAATTAAAGAAAAGTTAAAGATAATACTTTTCACACCTTAACATTCAATCAGGTCTCCTTTTTTTTTTTTTATCACTGCTTCAAGCCTATGGACAAAAGGACTAGCAGGTGCTGATTATATAGTCCCTTAACATTGAGTTCCAAGCACGATTAATTGATCACTTTAGTGACTTGAAACTTGAGTGGGCATTTTTGCAATAAATACGAATCACTTTAGTTGTAGGCCAACCCGCGTGAATCAAATTTAAAACTTCAGTCCTTATGGCTTCCAAACTTTTAACAAAAATATTTTTTGTTCACAACTTTATTCAAATCTATAACGCTCATTGAACATTAACCAACAAAAACAAATTTCAGAAGTTTTTTTATTTACATCACAAAACTTAGCCAAAAATTAGTTCGCGAATCGCTGAGGCACCCTGTATGTGAAAAGGTGTCCGGAGGTAACTTCCAAACATGTGTCCAGTAACACCCAATTATACTTAATTTACAAAAAAAAATTACTTTTATAAAGTATTGTGAATTAAATTTGATCACAAATTAATGAAAAGTTAAAGGTATAAATAAAAATTAGATACAGCATTAAGTAAATCAAATATGATGATACGTAGTTCTTCTGATGGTACCAAACAATATTTCGCACTCCTAAAAGAGTGCTTTGGTGCAGTGGGATAGATATTTTGCATATGCCACAGCTTTATTAAACGAATCTTTTTGTGGTACTTAAGATTAACTAACTTCTTTAGTTTAAGCTATACGTTAAGTGTCTAGTGTTACCCGCCGTCCGGGGTACCCGCCTCTCCCCTAAATTGGGTCTTAAATACTACTATTTCTCTTCTTTTTTTTTAGTATTTAATAAGGTTTTATTTGCTTGAAACCATTCAGCAAGAATGGCCATGTCCTAATTAATGTATTTATTTAGTTTTTGAGAAATTTATTTAAGATTAGCATCACAAGCGCGTTTGATAATAAGAAATAAGAGAATAATGAATAGAGCACTTAAAAACTAAATAAATATGTTGATGACTGGGAAGGTATGGTTTAAATCAATGTAAGGGCAGTAAAGAAATTTTTAAAGTGGTTAATGATAGGTTTAGTTAACTTTGTCGCATTTATTATTAATGAGTTGGGCAGTTAGTTTTATAAAAATTAATGTTATCTCTTTATAAGAATTGATGTCATTATCTCTTAGATTCTTTTTAAGTGTTTTTTATATTATGATAATTTGACTTAAATATTTTTAATATTATGACTAAAAATGTTTGTGTAATATTTCTGTTTCACTAAAATTTTAAAAGATTTGTTTATGCCACTACAATATTGTTTAAATTTTGTAAAAAGTAGATTTTTCTACAGTTTTCGATTTCATAAACTTTTTATGAGTTTTCTTTTTTTGTTATTGACTCCTTTATTTCAATTTCTTCGGCTAATAAATTTAGATTTAAAAATTTTTTTTGAAAGATGTCCGAAGATCCCACTTAATTTAGAATGGGAATCCATAAAAAAGCTCTAAATGTTGAGTATATTTTAAGACGCGGGAGGATATGATTGGCTGGTATAATTAACTTGTGAAAAGCTGATTGGTTAATGATGTAAACAAATGGCTCCTTCCACGAATTCAATTTTGTTAAACCCGCAGACTATTTTAAAATACAAAATGGTGAATATCAAAACGTGTCTCTGTCTACTACTGTTCACTTTGTTTTCCTCCACTCAGTGCGAAGATGTAGCTGGTAGTGAAAAATCTGAGGAAGCAGTAAAAAATATAAAAAATGAATCTGATGAGCCGACAGAAGAAGACCATGTAATTGTTTTAACAGATACCAACTTTGATCGTTTTATTAGTTCTCAGAAATTAACCTTAGTAGAGTTCTATGCACCATGGTAAGCCACCCACTAAGTTTTTTTAAGAATCAAGTTGGTTTTAAGAAATTGATTTCATAATCTATGTAAACAACCTTTAGCAGTAATATATTTGTATATGTATGTACAATTTCATGTTTTAGTTGTGTTTATTACATTATTTAGTTGTGTATTACATTGTCTGTTTAAAAAAGTGGTTTTTAAATTAGGTTTACCACAAATTTGGTTATTTTTGACTAGGTGTGGTCATTGCAAACAGCTAGCACCTGAATATAGTCGAGCTGCTGAAAAATTAAAAAAAAATGACCCTCCAGTATTACTAGGTAAAGTGGATTGTACAAAAGAAAGTGAACTGGCAAATCGATTTAACATACAAGGTTATCCAACCCTAAAAGTTTTCAAAGATGGAGAGCCATCGGATTATGATGGTGAAAGAGATGAAAAAGGTAAATAAAATAAAGCTATTTGAGTTACAATCTAAGATCTCTGAAGTTGTATTCCTTAATGTGAAATTGGCTCTATTTTAGGTATTATAAATTTCATGAGTCAAAGAGCTGATCCAAATTATGTTCCACCCCAAGATTTTGTTGTTGTACTTGGAAAAGATAACTTCACTGAATTAACAGAAAAGGAGGAAATCATGCTTGTTGAATTTTATGCACCTTGGTAAGTTTTCTATTTCAATAGTCATACTAAATATTAACATTCAAATTTGTTTAAGTTATTTTTATTTTTATTTTACAATTTTTGTTTTGTAAAACAAAATCAAAGAGATATAAATTTTTTTCTAAAGGTGTGGTCATTGTAAAAAAATTGCTCCACAACTTGAGAAAGCAGCTTTAAAGTTACAATCAAGAAACCCTCCTATACTAATTGGTAAAGTTGATGCCACTATAGAAAAGGAGCTAGCTGAGCAATATGGTGTTACAGGATACCCTACTATGAAAGTGTTTCGTAATGGAAAAGCAACAGACTACAAAGGGCCCAGAGAAGAACCAGGTATCACTTTAAAATCAAATTATTGCTATAATTTGCTGGTAGTTTCTGCTTCATTTTTAAGTTTCAGTGATAATTTATGTGAATAAGATAATCAGGTTTTTATTTTGTTGTATTTTATTCACTTATCACTTAAAAAGTTAAATAATAAGTATAAATAATATTAGTAGGTTTTTTCTAAATTATCATTTACTATATTCTGTTAAAAGGAATTGCTGAATATATGATAAGTCAAGCTGGTGATCCAACTAAACTTTATGAAACTATGGCTGATGTCAAGAAATTCCTTAAATCTAACTTAGATGAGCCAGTAATATTAGGTGTTTTTGAAAGCAAGGAAGATCCTCTTTTTAAGTTGTACATTGATTCAAACAATGCTGTACGAGATGATTATAGTTTTGGCCATACTTTTGCATCTGATGCTAAGCATTATTTTGGATTAGAAGCTAGCAGTATTTTAATTGCACATCCAGAATACCTTCTTACTCAATATGAGCCTAAATATCAGCTTTTTGATGTAAGCTATATTTTCTTTTTCTTAAATAATATCTTATAGATGGTTTCTCTTAAATGTTATTCAAAAAATGTTTCTTTTTAAAAAACTTTATCTTAGGACGTATCAAAAGGTGAAAGCCAAGTGCAAGCATTTTACAGAGAACACTGTGTGCCTTTAGTTGGTCATTACCAACAGCATACTGAATCAAGATTTTCAAAGCGACCATTGGTTTTAGTATTTTACGATGTAAACTTTCAACCAGAGTACAGATCATGTAAGTAATTTATGCTTAGGTGCAACAGGTAATTTTATTAAATTAACTGTTGCGTCTACCTTATGTTTAATTTGTTTTTAAAATGAAGATTCACATGTTTTAATGGAGCATATTTTTCAGTTTCAGTACTTGTTTAAATTGACTTGTAAAATTTTGAAGCTTTATTTTCATAGTGACACAGTTTTGGAGGAACAAAGTTGTGCCTGTTGCAAGGAAATACCCTAATGCTCTGTTTGCTGTTGCTGACGAAACCATGTTTGAACACAAACTAAAGGAGCTTGGTCTATCTGATTCAGGAGAAAATGTCAATGTTGGCATTTACAATCAGAAAGGGCAGCGTTTTGCAATGAAAGATGAAGAATTCAATGAAGAAACATTAGAGGAATTTGTTAGTGATTTTTTTAAAGGTAACCTTTGGTTTATTCCTTTTTCAGTTTTTCTTGTAAAACTATTTGAATTGTGCTGTTTTTAATCACTAACAATTTTGTGTTACAAGAGCCAAAGTGAAAATTGCTGACCTGTATGCTAAGAAAAGACCTGTTTTTATTAAGGTAAATTAAAACCTGTGATAAAATCTCAAGCTGTTGCAAAGAAGGCACAACCAGGCAAAGTCCAAGTTGTTGTTGGCAAATCATTTGACAATATTGTTATGGATGAATCAAAAGAGGTTTTCATTGAATTTTATGCTCCATGGTGTGGACACTGTAAAAAACTAGTAAGCTATATTTGATGTATAACTATTTTTACTTTAGCAAAACATTACTATGTTAGTTTGATAAATACCTTTTTTAAAGATATGGTTGGGTTTTTTTAAAATTTGTTTGCTAAAATCTGTATACAGCCACAAAATTAAGCATTTCAATTCTTTTTTTTTTTTTTTACAGGAGCCTGTTGTTGAAAAATTAGCAAAGAAATTCAAAAACGAAAAAAATATAGTTATAGCTAAAATTGATGCCACTGAGAACGAAGCACATGCAGCTTATGAAGTGAGTGGTTATCCAACTATTTATTATGCACTTCCTGGTAAAAAAGATAAACCAATTAAAATGGATGGTGGAAGAGAACTTAGTGACTTAGTTAAATTTATTGAAGATAATTCTGTGGTTTTGAAAAAGAAAGATAAGCAAGAACTTTGAACTTTTTATAATCTTTAATTAGAAAGAAATGAAGACCTTACTGGTAAAAATACTTTAGTCACACTGTTATCAAAATGAAATTTAACAAGTCTTAACTGGTTTTTTTAAAAAAATACGAAAGCTTTAAAATACTTTTGTACCTTTTTTAACCAATCCCTCTACAGGCTTTCCCAAAACGGTTTTTTTATGTTAAATGCTTTACGTACTAAGGTCTTCAATTCTTCTTGTTAGACCTTTAACTGCTAATGAGAATATGCAGTACTGCCACAAAGTCAAGGAACAATTTATAATATCTTTATAACTCACTCACAAAAGAAATGTTTTTTTAAATTTATTTCAAAAAGTAATCAATAGCTCGTTAATTAATTAGCTGATTACTGACATGATATTAGGGTAGCAACAAAGTTGTGTGAAATCTGATTGTGTAACTATAGACTAATGTATATAGCTAAACATACAAGGCTAAGGAAGTTCTAAAAAAGGTTTTTTGATTAGTTATATCTTTAGAAAAATAATCGTGTACAACGATAGCAAGTTACATACACGCTCAAATCGGCTTTTTTTGTTGTTTAAAAAGGGAGTTAACAATTTATCGCATTTTCTTGTTTATGAGTGTCCCTTAACTATTTGAAATGTTATTATAAAGGTAAATCTAATTAAAAAAGAAAAGACACTTTCATATCTTATGAGTTAAAAAAATATATAGTTCCGTACTTGAGTTTTAAAGCTTGAAAGTTGATTTTGCAAAAATGAATGCGGCTCTCGTAACAAAGTCTCGCCATCGCTGTAATATTTCGCTCACGTATTCTAAAATTTTACTCGTAATTTTATTCCGAAAAGTACTAATATAACCACATTAGTCCCAACTTAATGTTTACTAAATAACAAATGCTCTAGCAATAATATAGTAGTTTCTTCAGTACACATAATAAACAGGTTTCGTTACTTAGGTACCATTTCTCTTTGTAAGTTATTATGCGTGCATTTTTAAGACCATATGTGAATAATCACAGCTTTTCCTTAAAAGTCATATAATTAGTGGACAGTTGTATGAATAATGCGTTTCATTTTCTTTCAAACGTGCTAGCCATTCAGCTGGTATAGCTTCCCTCCTTCCACTTTAGCAGTAGAAGAAACGGTCATCAATGATTAGTTAAGAGCATGAGATCTTTGCTAATCAAGCTTCCCGCTCAGGAAACCACACTTCAGCTCATCATCATGGCTGTTGTGGTTGTCTTTGTTGAATCACAAAGACGGGACGCATACTATAGAAAAGATCCTAGTAAGTACGGTCTTGTGTAATTAAGGTTTTGTTAATTTTTATATATATCACATATTCTGTTACGCTTGTGGTTTGTTTAAGGTACACTAAACAAATATAAAACACTAAATAAATATAAAAATGAAATAAACCTCCAAAATAAAAATACTTTTAAAAATAGTTTACTCAAAAAATTTAAATAAAAAAAAACAAAAAAAGATTTTTTAAAAAATACCATTAGGACCATAATGGCGGAAAAACTATCAAAAATGGGTTTTTGGACTAACACCAAATAAATATAAAAATGAAATAAACCTCCAAAATAAAAATACTTTTAAATATAGTTTACTCAAAAAGTTTAAATAAAAAAAAAACAAAAAAAGATTTTTTTGAAGATAGCATTAGGACCATAATGGCGGAATATTTCAAAACATAATATCTAAGACTATGCATTATCATATGACCTGATATTTTGTACTCTTAATCTAAACACGATTTTCTTCCATTTAACAGATAGATTTTTTAAATATTAAACTAAATGATGAGTTATTTAGATTTTCCTCATATTTCATTTATTTTTAGACGTTTTAGAGAAATCCAACACTATAAAAAAAAAAAATTACTGATCATAAAAAAAATCTATCTGTTAAATGAATTTTGTAGGTATTTCGAGCAAGTGCTGAAAATTTCAGATCAAATGAACATTGCTAACTCAAGAAACTGTGTTTTGAAGTTTTAGCAAAAACTAAAAAACGCGAACTGAGATAAACAGCTTTGAAAAAGTCTTGATATATTATTTATATAATTTACATTCATTTATATCTTAAGAAAGATAAATTATTTAGCTCTGAAACTTTGGCTAAACGTTCTTGGATTGATTTAACACATATTTTATACAAAATTGAAAAACTCAAAAAAATTCATAGTTTCCTTGTTTTTTTGGTGTTGTAACACCTTAAAATACCAAATATTTGTTTTTCTTTGTTAAGATAATTTGGAAAAACCAAATTCTAAAATTGAATTTTTTTAAGAACTTTTGTTAACAAGAAATACCTCAACAACTATTATAACATGAGGAAATTAACCTAAGTTCACAAACACATCAGTTAGATGATATAGACCTAACCTCCATTACTTCATATAACCCTATATTTTCTGAGATTGTTTTCAAATATCTTAATATTAGGTACTAAACGTCTATTAAATCAATCTTCAAAATTTAGCAGCGTCATCTTGTATTCTTAATTTAAAGCGAGAAAAACAATGATAAATGTTTAGGTAAAAATTAGAGGTTTTTTAAAACAAAATAAGGGAAACTAGAGATTATATAAAGGGTACGGAAAAAGTTCTGGCAACTTTGTATTTTGCTGTTTTTAGTATAAGTATAATGTTTTTTAGTCACACATTTTGATTTCAGTGGATTTTAGTTGAAACTTTGATCCAAAAAAGTATTATTAATCTATTTGTTTTTAGTTGTGATAACGTTAAGGTTCATGAAAATGAATGTATTTCAATCGTGGAGTTGCACAAGGTGGGGATACGGACGGCTGACATTGTTCGAACAACCGGGGTTCAAACAGCGAACCATCAACAACGTTATGAAAATTTACAAGGACACAGGAGAGACTGCGAACCGTCCTTGAAGCGGCCGTCCAATCACAGCGACCACTCGGGAGAACATCAACAAGGTGCAATGCCGAATTCGTCGGAATCCTGAGACGTCAATGCACAAGAAGGTTTAAGATCTCGATGCCTATGAAAAAACGTTCGTCACATCGTCAAAGAGTGGCTGGGACTTCTCAGTTTCAAGGTTGCTTGTGTCCATTTCCTAAACGAAACGATGAAGGCGAAACGGCAGCCGAAATGCTGCCGAATGCGTCGGCTGGTCGTCGGCGGTCGTTTGTCTTGGGTGCTCATCATCGACGAGAAGATCTTCACGATCAAGCTGTTCATAACTGTCAGAATCAAAGGCAGCTTCTCAAGAAGGATTAGTAGAAGACCGTGGAGGCAAAAGTCATTGGCCACAGTCATTTTCCGGCCTCAGTGATGGTGTGGGCTGGGATCGACTACCGGGAAGACGCCGCTGGTCTTCATTGAGAGAAATTTCAAGATCAATGCCGCTAACTACTAACAGCGAGTTTTCCGCGACGTACTGGACTTCTAAGCAAAGACGCACTTTAGCCCAGAAGGTTTTGCGCTTCATCAGGACTGGGCGCAGGTGCATTCTACCAATTCGACAATTGCCATCTGAGAGGAACTGTTTTTCGGCTTTTGAGGTAAAGAGGTCTGGCCGCCTAATTCGCCAGATCATAACCCGATGGACTATTCCGTCTGGTCCATTCTGGTGAAAAAATTCTCGGGAAAACGATACACCACGTGGAAATACTCAAAACGGCTCTGAGCATAGCCTGGACCACATAACGGCCGAACAATACGCGACCATCGACGAAGATTTTCCAAAGCGTGTAAAAAATATATTGAGGTTGACGGAGGCAATTTTGAGTATTTGTTGTGATATTTATCGCTCTAATAAACTTTATTATTTCTTGAATTGAATTATTTCGTTATTTATACAGTATTTTCGTGCTTTTGTAATTTTTGAAAAAATTGTCAGAACTTTTTCCGCACCCTTTAAAAATAAAAAAAGAATCATATCTGTAGTATTAAATGATGAAATTTTCTTCAATTTTTATTTCCCTTTATAGTAATTAAATAGAAATTTTGTTAATCAGGAACCTTGATTCAAAATTTTTTAAAGTTGACAAAAATTTTAAAAGTTGACAAAAGTTTTAAAAGTTTAGAAAAATCGTTTCAGCCAGATCAGAGAAGTTCATTTTCTTACACGCTAATAAATGATGTTGTTGTTAATTAGTTCCAAGAGAGTAGCTAGAAACCGTAATAAATATAGTGTTAATTGTATAACGCTCTTTACCTAATAACAAAATTTTGTTATTAGGTAAAGTCTAAATGTTTTATGACTTAATGTTTAATGACTTAAGTCTAAATGTTTAAATACAAATAAATAATTTTACATAGAAATAAATGCAAATAAAGTTTATCAAACTTCAAAATAATTTGCACCACAATTAACACAAAACTAAAATGAACGTTTCGGAAATTTAAACTATGAGTCAATGTTCTATGCCAAATAATGTTTTTAAACTTTATCTAGCCGGGCGGGTAGCTCGTAAGGGCTGTCTGCCCATGTACCTGAATGGAATAACCTAACCTCTGTAATCCTCACTCACTACCTAAAAAATCATGCGTTTTCAGCTATCACTATTTCTATTAGGAAAAATGTCGTTGTGACCCTACTTTGCATAAGATATAACAGTGATTAATTTTTCGTTAAAATAATTTAGTTGCGACAAATTCAACACAACGAACAACTTGATTTTTAGATGTATGTAGATAAAAACTTCTTAACTCCAGTTTTTCTTCTTAAAGCAATTTTTTAATTTAGTAATAAATTGATTTTTAACTATTTCAAGTACAATTTGGTACAATATTTAATAATAAATAATGTTAAACATTTAAAGCTTCGTAAGCAAAAAAAATATTTAGATCTACAACACCATTTTAAAAGTCTCAAAACGTTTTGTTTTTTTTTGTTGAAATGATCGGTTTATAGAGCAAATGAATTCTGCAATAATTTTAAAGTAATTAAGTTCTTTTCATTTTTTCAAACATAACTGCAACAACTGTATCTAACACCTCTCTATCAGCAAAACAATTCACAAGGAAATCGCAATCAAGATTCACATTGTCACAAAAATGATTTAGAACATTATTACTAGTATTAACCACAGCATCGACATTTCTACTTGAAATTTCAGACGCAGGGTGATTTTTTTCTTTGGTATTTTCTAGCATATTTACTGATTCTTCTAAGTTTTGTAAAAAATCAGACTGTTTGTTTACGGCAGTGTATTTTTCGCACGCATTGTTCCGACATGCTTCGGAGTCTTTTCCTTCAAATACTTGCGTCTCTAATGACTTTACTTTAATAGAAACAAGCCGTTCTTTTAACGCGAATTGTAGTAGCTCCAAACAATCAGAGAAAGTCTTAGGCAATTCCTGTATGACCAAAAATTATTTTATTAGACATAGTTAAACAAATTACAAATTTCAGCTATTTTCTATTTAAAAAAAAGCAATAAGTTCCATTCAAAAAAAAAGGTGACTATTATTCTCGAAAAATATTTATTCATCAGAATCTGCTTTGTACCGATCAAGGTAATCTCCCTCAGATATAATACACTTGTACCGTCGCTTTTTCCAATCCTCGAAACACTTCTAATATGAAATTTTTGGTATGGGCTTCAGTTCTTCCGGCAATTCGGTGTTGTCCTTCCCAAAAAAGGCAAAACGCAGTCCTTTTATGGCTTTTTTCAGTTTTGTTTTTGGCCAAAAAACCACTAACAAGCAATGTTAGAAAGCGGATTGTCATGATGCAAAAGTCATGAACTGTTTTGTCACAAATCCGGGCGTTTTCATCGCATTGCTTCAAACAAACGGCGCATAACTTGAAGGGAATATTCCTTATTGACTGTGTGATCTTCTGGCATATCTCATGATGCACCACACCATAGTACTCGAAGAAATCAGTGAGTGAAACATTTCATGCCCAAAAAAAAGCGAAACATTTCGATAGCAAAAAACATTCGATCGAACATGACGTCATTTTTTCTGTCTTGGTTCTTTTTGACGCTTTCATTGGGATGATTGAGCTTTGATTTTGACGTTATAAACATATACCCTTTTTCGTCAACAGTTACGACCCGTTTGAACGTCCTCTATAACCCATCTTGATCGTCATTGAAGTCATTCGATATACCGACATGCTAAGCAACTTCTCTAATAGTGATTCGACGATTCTCAATAACAATTTTATTTACAGCTTCAATGCTTTCATCGGTCGATGACGTAGTAGGGCGTCCAGGTAGGGCATCATCATTAACATCTTTGTACCACTTAAAAACTCTTCCTTTAAGTAAACTCGCGAAATGCACCAGTCAACATTTTTAGTGCGTTGGAGCACTTAATTTTATTTTTCATACAAAATTCAATACAAATTCTTTGATTCATTTTTTTCGATAGCAAAAAATTGCCGAGCACCTTTATATCTGTCAAAAACAAGCTAAAAATGCAAAATGGCTAATCATGTCAACATATGTTGGGAACATGTCTAGCAACATAACAGCAACAAAAATCGAGAATCGAATGTAAACAGCAACAAAAATCGAGAATCGAATAGTTCGCGAAATTCGAAGTCACCTTTTTTTCTGAACATACCTCAAATGTATGTGTACACAACTCACTTCCTTAGGGTTTAACCACTTATCTAAAGATGTTCCCTCGCATTTTTTCATTGAGAAAACCTAAAAAAAGAGAAAATTATGAACTTATTTTATGCGGGAAGTTCTGTAAGTAAAGAACATAAATGAGTTAAACTTCATTCATTTTTCAAAAAACGTTAGAAGTGTTATACTTGATGTAACTTACCACGAGCTTTACTAGAGCTTCACATATACGATCGTAGCTATCACTCTCCTAAAATAATGACATGAACTCCACGCAGTTACCAAGATTAATATAGACATGACTGTAATGCACAAACATACTTAATAGAAAAACATTTTTCAAAATTGAACACAGACATCAAAAATTATTATTGAAACATAACATTTATAACATAATTTACGAAATATATTTAAAAAATAAAAAAAAAATATATTTATATAGTAGTTAATGAACTATAAAGAAAAATGAACACCTGTTCCAACCATGTGTTTATGCTAATGCTATTTGTTTCATTTTTGACATAATGCCACCAATGCTTTGGTACATACAGGACTTCACCAGGTTGTAGACGAATCTAAATATTTTCCTCAGAAAGTTATTTTTTTAATGCTTATTTTGTTTAATATCAGTATTTAAAATTTTAATGAGATCTTTTTTGTGTTGGTTTTTAAAATTTAATGGGATCTTTTTTATGTTAGTTGGCAACCAAAAAAGGTCACTAGCATTTTATGATGCATGTTCAGTATCAATCAAAACAGTGAATCAACATAGAATCCAAGTACAGTATAATGGAAATGGTATTGAAAATGCTTTAGCAATTTTTAAAAATATTTTTGAATTTTAAAGGGTAACATTAATAATTTAACAGTCCTCAAGTAAATTTTAGTTGAAGCTAAGATCTGAATGCAAAAAACTATAAAATTACATGAAGAACCTGTATAAAAAAGTTGATGCCTGTCTTGAAACTGAACTTCCAATTTAAAGTATTATTATAGTTTTGCTTAAAAGTTAAGTCATTGAAATTCATAAATTTTTTAACAAACAATTTTTTCCTCAAAACATTTTTTCAACCATTATCTTTAACTTTTGGAAATTTCACATTAAATCATAAGTAATATTTTTTATGTTAATCAACTATTTATGCGTTCATATTTACTGAATCATAGCAACTATTTTTATCAAACATACTTTAACACCATATTGTGAATATGATGTAACATCTGTCTTACTAAAGATGGTAGATTCTTCGTAAGGTATACGAGTTGGCTGCAAAAACTTTGAAGAATTTGGAGGAAACAACAACCATTCCTTAATACCCAAAACTTGTGCAACAAGATTTGTTCCGTAAGTATCCTGGTGACAAGGTGTAAACGAACCTATACTGCCAAACCAAAAGGTGGATTGGGAACCATTATATTCAGGATAGCCAAAATTTCCCCAGTTAACACCTTTCAGAACATGAGGGTAGTCTTTGAAAAACTCGATCATGTAGTTATAATCAACATAACCCCAATAATTATTGCTAAATATTCAGTAAAAAGAATCTTCATTAATTATCCCTTTTATTGATTATATATCTAAAAAAAAAACAAAAAACATGTCAATCTGAAAGATTTAAATCATCTTTATTGTATTTTACTCATCATATGATACAGTATATACATGTATACTCCAAATGTAATATTTTACATAAATATCAAAAGAAGTTTACTAGGAGAATGCAGCAAGTTCCCCCTCTACATCTTTCTCCATTATCCAGTGAACAAACTGTCTAATTGAACACTTAACATGAAAACAATCAGTTTCCATTACCACAACAGAATCAAATTTTTGTTTCTTTGAATCAGATTCTGAATTTCTTTTGTAAATTTTAACACTTGTCTCTATATTCCCAAAATCTTCAGCGAATTTTTCAATAGTCCAATTTATCACCGGCCAATTCTCTAACATATTTGTTATCACAACAGGTTTTTTATGAGAACGAAGGAAAGTTTTCATCTGAACTCCTGAAAAACCTGCTCCATTGATATACTGTACAGACATTTTATATATTATTTTACATATTACTAATATTTCTATTCAAAATAAAAACATCTATTAAAAAAAAAATTCTAACATCTTCTTGCATAGGTAATGAATATTAAAAATACACTATTGCAGATAAATAATATTGCAGGCTAAAAAGTGCTCATTTTAAATAAAGTGACAATTTCATATAAAAACAAAAATAAAGCAAAAAACAGCAATATGTAAAAACATATTTAAAAAATAGGGTCTAATTTAAGAAAAAAAAAATTCAGATCTGACTCCACTATTCTATTTTTTAACAATTAACACTAATGGACCATGTTTCATTCAATTATATTAATATCAACTGTACCCTGTTTCAAATATATCAACATTTACTGGTAGGTCAATTAGGTCAAAAGTTGTAAAAAGATATTTGAATTTTTTTCCACGAAAGTAAATTTGATTCATTCTATTTACAAAAAATTAGATATCATTAATATCTTTTTTTATAATTTTAGATCTTTTTTTTTTATGATCTTAGGATTAAATTAGTCACTAAATAGCTATTATAGTTAAGTTGTTGTATTTGCTGCATTGTTGATAGCTCAGTATCAAAATTACCTTTTAGGTTTACACTTGCAATTGTGAAGAGAATTACAGTGATTATAGGATTGTTTATTCTCCATTTTATTCATAACTAATGATATTAGGGATTGTTAAAATTATTGTCATACTAAAATATAATCTTTTGCATGATGCCATACTAAAATGTAAATACCATACTAAAATGCAATCTTCTGCATACTTTCACACCCAGTAGTTGTGCACACTATACTCATTAATCATTTAGTATAGAATATTTTAATGTGACATGGCAAGTAGAAATATGGTCTGTTAAATAAGAATTGTAGACTATAGAAACTAGAGAAATGGTGCCTAGAAGTAAACTTTAACAAGTATTAATGCATTTCTTTTATCATTAGGAACAGATAGATGTTAAGAATGCATCTTGCAGAACTGACTAACTGATGACAGTTAACTGAAAGATTAGAGGATCTGTTTGATAGGGCCCATACAATAATCTTGTTGGGCTCTGACAATAATCTTGTTGCCTTTAGATAGAGCTCCTTGCACAATTTCTCAAAGAGAGAAAAAGAGAGGCATGGTAGCGAGAAGACAGTTGATCAGGTATTGGCACAGAAAAGCCTCTGTACTTTTATGCAAAGTTAATTGGGATGGTATGCATTTAGATGTGCACTTGTTTTGATTACTTCACATAATGATTTATAGCAACACTATGAAATTGAGACCACAAGAAAATTCACAATTAATGTTATTTAAATGAAATCCTTGTCAAATTAATGTCAGCATTACAGCTTTTTAAAATAAAACAATATCAACCTTTGGATAAGTGCTTTTAGCAGCACAAAACAACAGAAAGAATTCTCTGACTTTGTATAATCATGAACCAGCCAGCTTTTGTATTGTTGAATATTTTTCAATATAAAACTCACCATCCAGATAAATGGGCAATGAAAAAAAGCTATGTTGTTGGGAAAGTAAAAAAAAAGTAAAAACTTTGGAAATTGTCATTGATGTAGCTGAGTAAGGAATAGCTTTGATTTACATGATTTATGAAATCAGAGAAACTTGTGCACTATCACACTTTGCCCTCTTTGTTTTGTTTTTTTTACATTTTTCATGTAAAACAAAGGGGAAAAAAATATATATATTTTTAAAACAGGAAAAAAAATATCAAATGTATTAAAAACTATTTCAAACTGTTGCATTATACTGACAAATTTAAGATTACAGATTTAAACATATCTTTTGATTTGAGTAAATACTTTAGGATATTTGGCTTTGTACTTTCTTAACTCTGTTGAAATGGGTCCTTTGATCTTTCCACCAAGTGGTACTAGGTTGTCATCAAGCAAAACTATATTATTTCTGTCATACCTTGGTATCATGTCTTGTTTTTGTTTCCTTGTTGTTACAACCAAAGCTTTGCAAGGTTTTCCTTTCACAGCAACTCTAATTATATCTCCAATATCTGCAGTTCTTCGTTTACGATAAAATCCAATCAAATATGGTTTTCGGTACCGTTTTGTTTGCTGGCCCAGCTCACTGTTGTCAAGACAATTAAATTCTGTGAGTAGAAAAATAGACCTCCTGCTAATAAGAGAATTAATTCCAATTGATTTAATGAATGATGTTAAACAGTTCATTTTGCTTTATCTATAAATATTTAAAAAACACATTTTCATAGATAAAACAAATGTTTATATTCAAAACAGAAGGAAAAAATCATATAGTTTATGATACGGTACTTTATAAATATCTTATCATAAAAAAGATCAGACCCTTAAAATTTTTATTGAACTTACAAATATTTAGTGAAATTTTTTGTTATATTTATAACTATTAATGTCAATCAAAAATGTGCAGATGAAGATAAAACTTTATATCTTTGATTAATCATTATTGCAAACAGTTATTTAAATCAACATAATAAAAATATAGAATATACTAAAATTTAGTTAAAGAAATCCTTTGTTAATACAAATACATAGTTAAATAATTAAAATCTGAGAATCAGTAAAAAAAGATATCTTAAAAAAGATAATTGAAAAAAAAGAGACTTAATTATTTGAAATATATTAGTAGTTTTTATTTCAATGAAATAATGCTAATAAAACCACTTAAAAATCAAACCATGCTTTGTTGTAACTGAAAAATATAACACTTGCTCAATCTTGAAATAATAGATGTAAGCAAACATACAATAGTCAGTCCATTTAAATACAAAACCCACTCATTATCATCTGACACAGCATGTTCATTTATAGGATATTCTTTCATGAGCATTGCTGTAGAATTGTCAAATAAACCTATGACATATTTGTCAGAAGCAAACTCTTCAATTTTAGTGTAAAGCACAGCCAATACATTTGTATCATGGCAGTAATCTAGCGCATGGATAACTTCTGACTGTAATGGTATACAGCCAGAATTGTAACTTTGCTTTAAAACACGACCAAACTTTGAAATATGTGGTAATGAGGTTTTGTTTTTAGCATTTGCAACTTGAATGACAAGGTTAGTTTTAAGTTTAAACTCTTCTTCTTCTATAACTTTGTAAAAGCTGTAAAATAAAAAATGAGCTACCAAGAACTTTATAATGACATTTCTATTGCACACACACAGACACACAAAATTTATATAAAAAGAAATTACACACAAACCCACACATGCATATAAAGAAATAAAAAAAAAGAATACCACACAAAATCTATATGCTAAGTTTAATTTTGACAAAACAATCAAAAATTAGACATTACTTTATACTTTCAGACTGAACATGCAAAATATGACCAGAATTATCCACATGGAAATAGGCAGGTTTTTCGTCTAAAGATCCACTTTTTGTATCATTATTTTCAAAAACTGCACCTAGTTTTCCATCTTCTAACCTAAACACTTTTACTTGGTTTTTATCAAAAAACAAATAAGCCCATGGAAAACCACCAAAAGAAAGGCTATTAAAATTTGAACATGGAATTTTCTTGAGAATTTTTGGGGTGTGCTTGATATGGATATTTATAGGTAGACCATATGGAAAACTACCAACAATGATAGGGTTTGATGTGATACAATCATAAAACTTTGAAATGGAGCTTTCTTGTAAAGTATCACCAATGTTAATGTTTTGAATTTTAAACTCATCTAAAATGTTCTCTAAATCATACAATGTAACCATATTTTTCAAAGAAACATATAAAATCCCATCACTTATAGATGCGTCCAACACTTTTCCAAACACATTTTCAGATACTTCAAAAATACCAACAAACTTAAAAGGAGCAGAATCAAATATGGCAAAATAAAAATGAGCATTACATTTTTGATTAACAGAATGATGTTTTGACTGGGCATAAAACCTATCATTAATTTTATCCCAATTAAGATGCAAAAAACCAAATCGTGAACCCAAATAAATTTGATTAAGAATGTTAAATGTACAATTCTTTATAGAATAACTAACAAGAGTTGATGGCAATGCCAGCAAATACAAAATTTCTTGATGAAAATAGATTTTTAAATTTCCACTTTCTGAATCTTTTCCATATGGAGAACAATGAAATCTTAAAAAGTCAAGAAATCGTATCTTTGAGGTTGATTTTTGAATTTTAGTTTTAACAAAGTGTGGTTTGTTGTTAATATAACAACCAGTAAAACATTTGTTGAAATCAGATAAATATAAATTCCCATCATAAAAAACTTTACGATCATTTTTCTCACAAAATTGGAATTTTAGTTCTCTAACAGGAGATATATATAGCTGCTGTAACAAACTTTTTTCATATGATTTTCCGGACAGCTCTCTTTTTTTTATCAAAGAAGATACTCCGTTTGTCATGATATGTGCTTGTATGTATAACGTACGAATATATTCATTAATACATTTAGGTAGCTTTATAGAGTTTTATAAATTTCTAAAAACTGAAATTTTTATCATGTGTTCATCTTATCAAATTGCAATAATCTACAATAACCGAAGAGTTTTATGCTTCTCCGCAGAATAACGGGATGTCGAATCTTGGACTGCAAACCGCATGTGAAAGAGATTTTTTTAATAGTTAAGTAATTAAGCACAGATATCGATATGACTACAATATCTCGAAACTATATTGATCCCCCACTTTTCAACAAAAACAGAAAAGAAAAAAACTTTTTTTTTAATAACGATAGATATTTACAAGAAGATTACATCATGATGAAATGGTACACCGTTTTCATCACTTATATCTATGATTTTCTATCTATGATATTGCAACTGAAAGAATTATATGCCAATAACATATCTACATTCTTCATTTACTACGAAAAATAGGGTAACGGAGATTTAGGTTCTATAATTGAAGAACTTAAGACCAAAAAAAATCCAAAAAGTTAATGTGTCCAAAATTTCAGTAAATGTTAGTAAAACAAACTTACTGGTTGTAATAAATATTGTAAGAAATATTTTAATAAATGTAATAATAAATATTGTAATAAGTATTCTTAAAACAGTTTTAATTGCATATTGTAAAAATATAGACGGAGTCATAGGCGCCGAGTTCACGGGGGCAACAGGGGTAGTGGCCCCCCTGGAAATTTATACTAATAATATATTATCACAGATTATCATGAAGGCGAGAGTATCTATTCGCCCCCGTAATAATCCGTGATTATATATTATTAGTATAAATTTCTGGGGGAGGGGGGCCCCACCCCTGTTGCCCCCGTGAACTCGGCGCCTATGGACGAAGTGAAATCGAAACTGGTAAGTAGATATTTTCATTATGGAGGAGTACAACTTTGAGACTCATGACAATTCTATAGCGTAAGAAATCAGCTTAAATGAGGCGACCAATTTTTATACTCACCAATTTTGCATCCAAGATAAAGAAAACATGTAATGCTTTCTTTAAAGTGGTGTAATTTTTTTTTTTTTTTTCTGATTAACAAATGTCAATTTATCACAGTTATAACAGAAACTATTACTGAGTAGGGTACTTTTTAGACAGCGTTACTTAATATTTTCTATTACAAACATACAGAAACTTTAAAAAAAAGTTTTATAAAATATATATTGTTTACACTTTATTCACGTTTCAAAAAATATTCAAATTTACAATTATAGAAAATTAATTATTAGGATATCTTAAAATCTTGATTTTCTTGTAAATCTTATTTTTGCTAAAAGCCACCTAGCCCTGCTAGCACACAACGTTGAAAAAACGTTGAAATAACGTTGATCGACGTTGATCAACGTTGTTACAACGTTGTTTCAACGTTGTTTCAACGTTATGTGCTTGCTGGGAGGTGACCTCAACTGATTTAACTCGTCAGCTCATGTGTGTTTGAATGAATATTTTGGTGAAATCTGCTTTTGGACAGGAAACTGGAAGACAAGTGTAATCAGAATATCTACCTCGGTTAAACTTGACTTTCCCTAATTTAATCTATGATGCAATAAACATAAATTATAATTACCGCAATCACAGTATAAAACATTTTTTAGATTTTAATTTTTTTATTGCGATTTTACTAAATATAACTACATAATTACACTAAGCTATTAATAGTATTCGGTTACAAATTAGAACTAATTCTACTTATGCGGAATGTTCCACAAATACCAATAAACCATTTTCTACTATTATTTACGTTTGCTACTAATTATTTTGCTATTCCATGGGTACTTGTGAAACCTGTCGGCAATAATAAGAAACTCATTGTGATTTAATCCAACCCCGATTGCTCCCAATGTCATTTCGCACAATTTTTAAAAATCGAAATTTCCATTTTTTTGCAACATTTGAAATTTCTATTTATTCAATTGCAACATTTCGATTGCAGGTTCTTAGAGAAAGCTACAATACCAAGGTTCATGTTTTTAGGCTTACAAAATTTAAATTGTTTTTCTTGTATTGATAAGTTTAAGTCTTAAGTCCTTGATACGAAAAGCACACGATTTGAATAAAAGCTTATGAAAAGGGAAGAGAGAAAAAGTAAAATCAAAGAATTTAATCATATCATACTTGGGAAGAGATTTAAATGGGCATAATACCCGAGCAATTAGCGTCTTTTGAGTGATATAGCTGTCTAAAGCTATTAAAGCAGCTCTCAATTTAGTTGAAGTTCAAATCTTGTTTCAATAAAATTTTCAAACCTTGAAATTTTTTATAACAAACTTCAATTAGCATTCGTCCTTAAGTTAACAAATCAAAAAAGAGCTAGTTTTATTATTTAATTTGATGAATTCCGTTTTTAACAAAACAATTGTATTGTTTTTCAAGTTTTAATTTTTATTTACAGTCAAGGTTGGCATAAACTCACCGTAAAAAAAACCATTAAATCTACCTTCAACGTCTTTTCTATAAAAGACATAATTATTATATTAATAGAACATCGTAAAAATGTAGTTATGGTTGGGAACAATTACCACAGATCACAATATGCCACGTTGTCGACATATAATAAACCAATAAACAACTAAAGAAAGTTTTAAAACCATTCTTTAGTCAAATCATCAAAGTATTTTAGTAAAAGCGAAAAAAGAAGATTTTAAAACTTGAAACAATCCCTATACACAGACATGCACACGCGCAAAATTATACTGCGAAAAAAGTTCATTTTTCCGTTAATAACTTAATAATAAAAAAAAAAAGAAGTGAAATGTGAAGTTTTGAAGTTCATTATAACAAAACTTTTAATGAGTTAAAACAATTAAAGATTTCGATATGAAAGTTTATGTTCATGCAATAATTTGATTTTGAAAAATAAATCTAACGAACTCCACACGCCAATGCTTACAGTATAATATTTTGTAAACAAGATCTCCTTAAAAATGATATTTGCACGTAAACAGTGATGGAAAACCTTAAGCAAAAAAAGCACATGGTTAGGACCCCATCTAACAATAGGGCACACAAAAAAACATTTTTTATGAGTTTTCTGGTTTGTTTGTTCATATTGAAGTATTACTAAAGTTATCAAACTTATTCTAACTCTTTCACTGACGCAAGTTACTACTAGATAAATATGAAGAAATAAACGCAAGCACTACAAGAGAAATATGAAGAACAACAATGCAGGAAGGATGGCCTATCTCTATTATTCATAAAACAGATCTGCTAAATAAGATTAGTTTTGAGGATTTGAATAATGACTATGCAATAAAAGTGAAAAAAAAAAATCTTGCAACATTCTGCACGTTTTCTATCATTTCGATAAAAATTTTTATGGTTTATTATTTTTTTTTTTTTTAATTATATTTTAATTATATGAGGTACCAAATCTTTTACGTTCTAGGGTTTTCTAAGTGTCTTAACCCTTTAGCGCCCGTGTAGCAGATCTGCTACATAACTTCAGAAACCTTTTATGGCCATCCTGTCAACACAGTGATCTCAAAAACACCTTTTGTAGCATATTTACAACATATTTTTGTTGATCTGATTTAGCTAGGTTAATATAATTAGATAATCAAGACTTAAAAACACATCAAAATTGTCTTTTTAAAAATCGGATGATTGTTGTCAGACAAGGTATTTTCAAAGAGAGTTTTTTCCTGTTTTTTTACGAATATTAAAGCTTATTTGTTTATTTTATTTTAAATTAATAACACGTGTAAGTTTTAGAAGTATTTAAGAGAGTTTCCTCTTTTTGAAACTATCACAAAATGCTATCTGAATTTATATGTATCACATATGCTACAATGACAAAATTGGGTTTGCTAGTGAAATTTTAAAATTTTATTTTTTAATTCATAATCTAGGCCCTAAAACAATTGCTTTTTGAAGTTTTTGGAGTTTTTTGAAAATTTTAAGCCCTGGTGGGCGCTAAAGGGTTAATCCGGTCCTGCATTTATGTAATACATTGAACTGCTAATTGGACGCAATATTAACTAGAACCAACAAAAACAGAAACAAAATTCCTGGGTACAAAGTTTCTGAGTTGATTGATTTGGATAAAAAAAACACGTGCGTGTGCAAAGTGTTAGTATGTTTATTTTCCATTTTGAAATCGTTTTATAAAAATGTAAGCTACCTATTGCAAGAAATTTATTTAAATATTTTAAATATCATAGTTGTATTAAATTTAAATTGTACTTAAGATGTATTTTAGGTCCAATAACCTGCATCTATATAATAGTTCAAAAACGTAGACTGCAGCGCTGCTACGAAAACAAAGTTGATGAACTATTCGAATAGTTGAGGTAAATTTAATCAAATTGCTCAGTAAACTGCATAAATAAGGAATCTCGTACGAAATTTTGACAATTTTTATATATAACTTTGCACATATATATACCATTAAACAACAAAAACAATGATATAAATATTGTTAATATTGCTAATCTTTAAGTTATATTATGTCTATATACAATATTTAATATTTTTTTCAGATCAAATTATCTTAACTAATAACGAAAGATTTAACAGATATGCTAAATTCCTTAATTTCATTCGAGAATTATACTCTGAAATATACAAACTTTTTAACTTTTCACATTTTTTCAAATTAGTATCTGTAATTTATCTACTCTTTTATGTGTATTATGTAGATAGAATGAAATACATTTAAAGTATGAAGTTATGTATCAATAAGGTTCCTAAGATAAAGCTAGCATATTTAGCAGTTTTTATGTCTTCCATTTTTAGTGTGCTACTTGGTTTTATTAGTTCTTTATACAGAATAATAGTAACAATTGGTACCTAGTTAGTTTATAAACAGATAATTAAATGGTCACTACTAGAAAATTCCATTTGATGGTGAAAGATAATTTTATGTGCTCCACTAACTGTTCTTAACCTAATAAAAAATTGAACCTAACATTTTTGGCTAAATTTCTCAGAAATGTAAGTATACATTTTGATGTATATATCTATTTCACCCATGAAAATCAAATCAATTTCAGTGTTCTTTTTCTTATTTTTTAACAACACACTAAAGGCAAAGGTTCATAGAAATTTCTGTTTTAATACCAAAGAATATATTGGCCAACTTTGTATCAAAAGCGATGACATACTCCTGAGTATATTCATGAAGTACAATAATTTTCTTACAATAATAAGTTTAAAGATATTTTTCCAGTTTTTAGTTGTTAATTTCTGGTTTTCTTTGCAAATTTTTAGGGTAGAGATTAAGAAAATAAACATTCAAAACTTATAAAAAACAGAATGATGTTGTTAAGCATTTGTTCAATCAATTATTGGCATACTTTGAAGAAGAATACAATCCAAGAGAAACAGAATCTGAAAAGACAAAACATAATTTTAATGGTATCCTTTCCATTCCAGGACTATTCTCTGTAGGACTGTTTAATGTAAAAAGGGTTATACACAAGTGTAAAAAAGTAAAGAAGCATCTAATGGTGTAAATTCCCATAACAGTGTTTAAGGAATAATTTTTTCAAATTCATTTTTTCACTTTTGTTGTTTTTCTGTTTGGTATACTTGTCATGTCAGCTATGCTCCTCTTATACCTTCTTTATTGTATTGAGTGTTTCTATATGTGTCACATCAAATAGATTTTCAAATGTAAAACTAATCTTCATTAATTGTTTATAAAGGAATATGTTGCTTGCAAGTTTTCTTCAAGCTCTTCCATTTTTTAAATTATACCCTTATTTTACTAATAATATATTTATCAGCTGTGAAAGTCTCAACATAAATAGCAAGATGTTCTTTTGAAATTAAATAACTGCTTTGTGTATTATATATTACTGTGCTCATACAAAAAATGTAAAGGAACCAATTTATTAGATTAAAACATTGAACTAGTAATTCTTGTAAACATGTTTCCTACAGCCAAATACCACACTTACTATTAGTTGCCATAATTTACATTTTTTTTTTGCAATTGTAATGCAGTTATACTATAGTATATAGCCCTAAAACCTCCATAAAAAAGATACATTTACATTATAAGCATTGGTATTTGTTTAACTTAATGCAAATGTAATTTGAGAAAAATTTAGCTTTTAATTAGCCTATAAAAAGCTTATGAAATTGTATATGAATCTGTTGAAAATAAAAAAATTTAAAACAAATTTACTTATAATTTTGAATAATTTTTAAATATTTTATAAAAATTAGATTGTTGCATCTTTTATGTGATTGCAATCCAGCTGGATTCTTTTGAAATGCGAGAATATATTTTTCTTAAAAATATATTTTCATTTACACTCAAATGCATCCAAATCTTTCTGCTCGTTTTAAAATAATCCAGCTTGCACATTAATTAAAAATGCTCTATCAGTCTTAATATTTGTCACTGACCATTAGTTCAAAGGTGATTTGCTCCATTTTTGGAAAACATAATACTGTTTTTGTGTCTCTGAGAAATTTTTGTTTAAAAAAGAAGAAATATTTTTAAAATTTCTTTAATGTAAAGAAATTTTAAAAATATTCTTTTAATGTCATGTTCAAACTTTGTGCCATGACTAACTAATCATATTTGCTGCAAACGTCTCTCTCTCTCTCTCTCAATCTATTTTAAAGTTGATACCAACACCAGGTATATTGTTCTAGTAATGCTAGTATGGAATCTGGATCCATAAACTACTCACAGCCAAATGTTAGTACCAACTTTTAATAAATTTTTTACAACCAGACTGATAATTCAAAACACCTTATATTTACTTAAGTTGATAATTTTTCATATTCAATGGATAATTAAATTAGAAGAATACCAGATGACTGCTATTACTCAACACTGCTCTAAGCCTCTTTCTTGGAATTCTTTACTGAATTTTTTCTCCTGGAAGTGTTTATGATGGTACATTGATTATGATAAAGGTCCAGAAAAAACTTAATTTGATTTCTATTAAACTGGCTTGTTAGTGTCTTCATATTTGTTATACTTCAAAAATATTTTAGTTTTTATAAAAAGAATGCTTCCATTAAATTTTGTGCATTTTCATATTAAGTTGGTTATTAAATTTGCAACAAATATGTTATTAATTTTTATTAATTATATATTATATATATATATATATATATATATATATATATATATATATATATATATATATATAATTTTAATTAAGTTCCTATTCATATTAAGTTTTTAGTATTAACATTATTTTGTGAATTTCTATTTTTTTTTCAGGAATTTATTCTTAAAAGATGGAAAATATATCACTGGTACGTCTTTTGTACTAGTCAAAACATATTTGATATATTTACACAGAAATGACAGTATTGAATAGACACCATGATGAAATGTAGTTCAACTCTTATGTATAATGTGAATAAATCTTTATTAAAATGATAAATACCAAGATTTTATGTTTCAGACTATATATCTAATTGACTAAGCATGTCAAGACCTAAAAGAGCAGTGGGCTTGAATGAATGAGGCCGTATTATTGATCACATGAAGGTGGACAAAAAATATCTGAATACTCTCAATCTCATTTTCTGCTGTTAATAGAGTTAACAGCAGAAAATGAGAAAATGTTATTTGAGTGATTATACAATTTACCAGAGAGGGGAAGGAATGCAAATCAACACACCCAAGACCTCATACATAGCAACAAAAGCTGGTGTCAGTCCCAGAACAGCTGTCAGGTATCTTCATAAGTTAGGCTACTATGGTAGAGCTGCAAGAAAATGCTTTTATCAAGTGCAGAAAGGATTGAGCCTGTGAAATCGCAGAGAGACTTATGGGATTTTGGAACTCCATCATATTCTCTTAGGAATCAAAGTTTGCATTATTTTCAGACAGTGGGATAGTGGGAGACTCTGCAGTTAAGTATTGGACATCAAAGATTTTAACCAACATTAATACATCGTAGCTTTTCAGTTATTGGGGTGCAATATGGAGTGATGTTGAGACTCAAAATTGGTTGAATCAAAATGGGATTTGTCAACCAAGTATTAATTATTCACATTGTAATCATATAAAAAATTTTTTATTTAATCATTTGTCATTTTCAAGTAAAATTTTGGTTTATCAAGTGTCTATTCAATTCTTTCATGTTTGTGTATATGGTTGAGTTGAGTGGGAGAAGATTGATGGAATGGTGATCTTCCTTTCAAATATAATCAATTTTAAAACAGTTTGGCAAAAATGATTGTAGTACTAATTGTAATAGTATTTTTGTAGCAATTGCTATAATAATGAAGAGATGTAAAAAAATAACTGTTAAATCAGAATGTAAAATTAAAATGATATCAACCCTCTTAAGAAATGATGTTGTAAATCCCACATTATTGATAATATATTTTTATCTTATTGCGGCAACACCAATTCCAGTTGTTTTGATCGCCTCTAAAAAATTGTAATGTTTGTCATTGTTATGATTACCAGTCATTGCAATAGGAATTATTGCTACAACAATCTTAGATGTGAATGTCAAAATCACATGTTAGTGATCACCACTGCCACTTAATAACTTACAATCAGTATGTTCACAAATAATCTTACCATGGTCAGAATAACGATTTATGTTTTTACATTAAGTTTTACAATCAAGATTTGAAGTGGTAATGTATAGCTCTGACAATAATTCTTTTTGTTTATAAACATCTTTTTTAGATGCCTGCAATAACTAGAACAGATTCATTTCCAGAAAAAGGAAGGTATTTCTCATTCAACTTTTAATATGTTAAACCCAAGTTGTAAATAAACTGAGAAAACCACATTATAAGTAGATTAAAAAATCTTTCAGATTCATATGCATAAATAGTTTATTGTAGCTTTACAAACTCTAAGTGTATATAATTCTAAGTATAAATAGTTTTGTATCTATGAAATATAAAAACCTAAAGAAGTAAAAAATGTATTAGTAACAATTTCATTATATATATATATATATATATATATATATATATATATATATATATATATATATATATATATATATATATATATATATACTACTGTGATCAAAAAGTAAGGTGAATTTTTAATATAAACGTCCCGCCTTATTCGAATCGTCCAATCTTTTTTATTTTTAAGTTGGTAGGAATGTCATTAACATTTGCGCCAAATTACATGTCAAACTCATAATTATTTTTTTTGTTTACGCTTGTTTCTGAAGTACCAAAAGTGCATTCGGTGATTTTCACGATGTCTAATTTTGTTGAGCAAACAAGTGCTATTAAATTTTGTTTGCGGAATGATATTTCTGCTGCTGAAACGTATCGAATGTTGCAAAAGGCCTTCGGTGAAGAGACTATGTCTCAAAAAAATGTTTACAAGTGGTACAAAGACTTCAAAGAAGGCCGAGAACGTGTTGATGACTTGGAACGCTCCGGACGACCATCGACTTCGATTGATGATCGCCACATCAACAAAATCAAAGAATTGGTGCTTGCAAATCGTCGGTTAATTCGAGACCTTGTTGACATGGTTGGAATATCATTTGGGTCGGTGCAAGCGATTTTGAAGGATCATTTGGGCCTCAGAAGACTCAAATCACGTTTGGTGCCGAAATTTCTCAATTTCTTTGAAAAAGAGCATCGCGTTAAAACGTGTGAAGCAATGCTTTCTGACTATCAAGACGTCTACAAACAAATTATTACTGGCGATGAGACTTGGGTCTACGCATACGACCCTGAAACAACCGACCAATCGAGTGAATACCGTGAAAAAGGCGAGCCGAAACCGAAGCAACCACGTCAAAGTCGCTCAAAAATCAAGGTCATGTTGACTGTTTTCTTTGATTATTGTGGTGTCGTGCACTACGAATTCCTTCCAACTGGCCAAACTGTCAACAAGGAATATTATTTAAGCGTTATGCGACGTTTATGTGAAGCTATTCGCAAAAAGAGACCGGAATTATGGGCCAATAACTCTTGGATGTTGCACCACGATAATGCGCCTTCGCACACAGCACTGGTTCTTCGTGAGTTTTTTGCCAAAAACTCTACCCATGTTGCTCCACAACCACCGTATTCGCCCGACTTAGCACCGTGTGACTTCTGGCTATTCCCAAAGCTCAAGAGACCACTCCGGGGAAATCGTTTTGAGTCCATTGAAGAGATCCAACGTGAATCGGCACGCGCATTGAAGGGTATCCCTACCGAGGACTTTTCGTCATGCTTCGAAGACTGGAAAAAACATTGGCAAAAGTGCATTGGGGCCGGGGGGGATTATTTTGAGGGGGACGATACAGATTTGGAAGAATAAATAAAGATTTTTCATTTTATAAAAAAATTCACCTTACTTTTTGATCACAGTAGTATATATATATATATATATATATATATATATATATATATATATATATATATATATAGTCATTATTTTTCATAGAATTTATGAAGAATAGGATATTTTTATGTCAGTTTACTTATTAGTTAAATTATTGTTTTAGGTTTCAGTTCAATTTGAATTTTAAAGAAGACTCAAAGCCTCCCAGCAAGTCATGTTCTTACACATATTCTCATTTATTAAATAAACTTTATGTGCAGCCTAATCATGTTATTGAAATTCCTTTTTCATCCTTCCATCTTGATTCACACAAAGGTTGGAATATTCAGAGTTTTTTAACATTTAAAAATATAGTTCATCGACATGAAGTGGTAATGAGATGTCCTAATCACCTTGAAAAAGATAAAAGTAGGTCTTTAAACGAAAAAGATAAAAGTAGGTATTTGAATGAAACAAAAAAGATTTTTTGTTTTGCTGGAAAAACAAGTGGCAAAAATGAAGTTTAGAAGTTCATAATAAATATATAATTTTCAAGTAATAAAAATCTTTAATTTTCTTTAGCTAAAGAAATGAGGATTAAAATTACTTGCAATATTATTTTGTTTTCTTTAAGGATTTAAAATGTTCTTTTTTTTAGATACTTATAGGAAGCATTTTGTTCTTCAATGTCAAGAGCCAAATGCTACATTTTGTGAGCCAAAAGAATTAATCTTTCCAGAGACTAAACATTATGTCAATATTCTACCTGTAGAAGGAAACTCCTTTTGTCTTAAATTCACCTTTACTTGTTCCAATGTGTGTCAGGGGGGCATTAGCAGGCGGCCTTTAAGACTCATTTTTAATTTATGTGCAAAGTGAGTAGATGGTGCTATTCTTTTACTAGAATATTGAGCTGTTTTCAATTGTTTATCAATTTAAAAATATTTTGAATATTTTTTTACATTATTTATAAAATGTCAATTACTTATAGATATTTCAAATATAAGAAGAATGAAGAGTTTTTTTTTGTTTTTTTTTTTCTTTTGTTCTTTATAAAAGGTAAACTTATTAATTTCTTTAAATTTTAAAACTTTTTTTCTTTTCTGAATTTACAGAGCGGTTGTAGTTGATCAAGTGATTCTAGATGTCAGTATATGTGCCTGTCCTGGTCGCGATCGGAAAACTCAAGAAGAGAAACACTCAAATTATAAGTTAACTGCTGTAAGTTCTGACTAGAGTTTTTTCTAAGTTTAATTTTTTAAATTTGTTCATAATTTGCTTTAATTCATATTTTAAACAACATTCAAGCTTATTGTTTTCATTTTTTATAAATTGTTTGGGAAGTTAACTTTGTTTATCCACTTTTTAAATTTTATTTTGAATCACAATAAATTATACTAACTACAATAAATTATTCTTCCTTTAACTGCATTATCTTTCTTCAGATAAACAGTATATTTAATGACTGATCAGTTGCGAAATTGTATGTAAACAAAAGAATACCTTTTTCTGGGTAAATATTGGGCTTTTTTTTTTGTGAGAAAAGTGACATGTTCCAATGATTTGAGGCTAGCTTTATCAAATCAATAGAAAAGTTTAAAATAACACCATATAACTCTACAGTTTATATTTTTTGTTTAACTTGATAATAAATAACTATTGATTTGGTATAAATCAAAAATTTATAATTCTTTTTTTGTAGCAATTTAGTTGAAAATCCCCAAATGAACTTCTTGAAAAGATCATTATTAATTCAAAGTTACTTGCTGATTGAAACAGATCAAATCTCTATCATAATTTATTTTACACAAAATAAAAAAGAATTATTATTGTGGAAGGGAAATAGTCATAATATTAAATAGTTTCACAGTTAAATGCAAAATGTAAAATATTTTACTAACAACAAGAATTTAATTTAAAAATGAAATTATACAACAGAGACATAAAAGTAAAGTTTTTGTTGTCATGTTTTCATGTTTATTTGTCACTCATCAGAACTCAATTCAGCTTTCTTCTCCTTGTAATAGAAATATTGATTTTTTGTTGATGGTGATTCAAACAGCAACCTTGAATGTTTGGCTTAATCAGCATTTTTCCTGATGAAAATTATCAGACATCAATCATCACATGTCAAGATGAATGTCATCAGTTTTTGGTTGTTCACCAAGTGCTTAACAAATGCATTATGACTTAGCATTTTTACAGGGTGTGGAACAAGTTCTTTATAAAAAGCATATATTGGCTCATTAGATGTACTGTACTCTTTAGGTTACATTAGTTTTGCTGAATTTTGGCAAAGATGCTTCTCCGTTAGTTAAGTCTTGCAAAGATTTTTCTGGTTTTGCCACATCTCACCTCTATTTTAAAAGATTTAATTTGTAAAAATTGCATAAATGTTGAAAAAAACTCATTTTAAAAAAGTTTTACAAATGCACTTTCTTATCCTAGCATAGTGCAAATCAATAAATAAATTATGTTAAAGTTAACAGAGTTGAAACTACTCCTCGAGTTTGTCTTTGCGTCCAAAAACTAACAATTGTTTATATGTTTCTAATAGAAATGCTGTAAAGTTTTTATGATTAAAGATCTTTATTTTTTTGTTTCTTTTTTTTAGCTTTAGCCTTTTTTTAATTATAAATTTAAATCAAATAAGATTACATTAAGCTCAAAGGATACTGATCAATAAATTGATTTTAAAACTTTGACAATAAAACCAGATTATTTGGTTTCACGTAATTATACAGTATGTTCTCTAAAATAATTTTTATTTTTTATATTTGGTCAGTAGAAATAGCTTTTCACAATATTTTCATTATGAAAATCATTCTTCTAAGTTTTTTAAATTTTTTAGTTATATTTGTTTAAATAATACTTATTATCAAGTAAAAAAGTCTTTATTCTGTTTTTTTTGGTTATATATGAAAATATTTTTTAGATTAAAAAAAATAATAATCAAAGTAAAAAGAGACGTTTCTCTGAAGGTTGTTCAGAAACAGCTAGTGAGTTCTTTTTTTTTTAAACATGGAGTTTTTGACAGATAATTTTATCTTATTATTAAATTTATTTTGACTTCTTACAGATGATTTAAGCAGTAATTTGCAGATTCATGAGAAAGAATTTTTCATAAATCTTGAAAAGTTAATCAGCAATTTTTAGGCCTCTTAATTTGATTATTTTCCACCAGTTTGTTGCACTCATATTAATTATGTTATCCTTGAATAAAGATTGTTGGATCTCTTAGTTTAAATGCATAGTAGCCTGTCATAAATTCTAGATAAATCTCAAACTTCTCCCTTTTTTCAAACAGCTTATTATTCAAATATAAAGTGATTTAATGACTAAAACTTTAAAAGTTAGATAAAAGCATTAAGTCATTCAGATTTCTTCAAACCTTCAAACTTTTGATCAGCCAGGAAAAAAAGTTTAATAAAAATTTCACTTGAATAGTATTAGTCTTATTTATAGAAAATTTAGGTTATGTGTTATACTGAAAGAATGATATTCCTTTTTCAAGAACAGCACAGGTCAGCAGTTGTTCTTTGCTTTTTGTTTTCTTTCAGTTAAAAAGCATGGTGTTTTACATTAAATAAGTTATGTAATAAAACAAAAGTACAGTATCAGCCTATTTACCCCATTTAAAACTACAGTTGAGGTCATATAGAATGGTAGGTTATCCAGAAATGTTGGGTAAAAAGATTAGGGATAATCAAGTTATGCAACCCTTTAATTCATGTTTTTTTCTTGTTTTTTTAGGAAGTAAGGCCACATTTTGTAAAGCATCATGTTTGGGTCCCTCAGATGATATTAATGATGATGAACAAGCCTATGAATTTGATAATGAAGATGATGATGAGGATGAGGATGATGACGAAATATACACAGTAAAAGTATATTAAATTTTTAAATAAGTGTTTGTACTTTTTATTACTGATTTATTATATATTAATTATCTAATTATTAACATTGACAAACTCTCCTGTTTAACTATCCACTTTTTTAAGCTAAAAATTTTTTTTAGATCATTCATTTAAATTCCAAGGTCTGATTCCACAACAAAGAAAATTAAATTAAAAATAAGTAACAAAAAATGTCATGAAATTAACAACTAATATTAACATTTGAATGCTATCAGGCTTAAATAAAATATTAGTGTCAAGTTGAGGCATTGAGTTTAAATTAATGGCTCTTGAATATACTGAGGACAATAGTACAACTTTCATTGCATAAAAATTCAACATCCTAAATATTTACAAGATTAAAAAAATGAAGATTAATTTGTCTCCTGTAAAAGAAAAACTGGTGAAAAAGGTAAGAAAGAAACTATCCAAAGATTGTGAGCAGAATTAAGATTAAAGGTATCTTAGCTTCATTTTTACTTTGTTGTTTAAACCTTATCAGGCTTTAGATACTTATGATTTTAATAATTTCTTTAGTTTAATAATTTCTTTAGTTTAATAATTTATTAATATAAGAAGTTAATTTTTAAAGATATAAATTCTTTTTTTCTTTTATTTTTGACAAAAGTGTAATTAATATAAAAGGATTTGGAAAATAGACTTCAATGTTTTGGTTTTTGCTCCACTAAAAACATCTGTGGCTTAGAAAGATCCTAAAAAGTAGGTCATATAGCTGATATTATTTGCTATGACACTCATATATACTTCTTATGAACAAAGTACCACTATGGTTTAGTAAGGCTTATAAAAGGCTAGTGTCCATATGTCTTTACACTAAGTTTGATTTTCAAAAAATTATTTTTAATGTATTCAGCTTCCTTACAAAATTTTGTGTTAATTTTAAGTTGTTATGAGTCTTAAAAGTAGCACTTTGACAAAGTAATAAAAGATTAAAGAGCATTGAAGTGGATGAATAAAAGAACATTAAAAAGTAGAAAGGTGTATACAAATTTTGCAGAGCAAAAAAACCAGCTGAAAGTATTTATGAATATAAACGAAACCAAAGATAAATTTTGGAGAACAGTCAATAATCATTTAGAAGAAACTTTTTACCAGTTGTGTGATCCCAATTTAGAATTCAAGATCAGATCAACCATTCTTTAAAACATTGGTCTTGCTTGTTTATAAAATCCTTTCATTTTATCTTTAATTACCTAATTGCTTCATTTTTTAGGCTAGCTCAGAGAGAAACTTGGTATTACTAAATGATTTAGCTAGATTAATGGATATAACAATTGAAAAATACCCTTCTGTTTTTGAAGAGATGCAGAAAAGGTTTTGTAAATGCTACATATTTCTTTCTTTTTTTTTTTCATATAACTATTATTTTTTATTGAGAGATCAACTCTGCATTTAAAAATAGTTGTCTACATAACAATACATAATACTAATATCAATTAAAAAATACTGTTTGAGTAAAATTTGAGGAATAATTACCATATGAAGGCAGTTGCTAAGATTTCATTAATTTTATTTTATTCTCGCTACATTTGTTACACTAAAATATGACTTGATTCCAGCTTTTGTTTTTTTTTTTTTAAAACAAAATTTACAAGCTTAACAGGCTGCATCATTCTACAAATCATTATAATTTTTTCAAAATTTTTATTTATTGGTAATGGAATCATAGATTTATTTATTTTGACAAGTAAATTTTTTTTTTTTTTAGAATAAAAAGTAACACTTCAACAAAAGGTTTGTTGCAGCTGATGTTAATATTTTACTATTTATCTTTTTTAAATTTTATTTTCATCATTTGTTTTAGCAACAATAAATTTAATTTGTAAGGATTCAATTTTGAAAAAAATGGAAAAATATTAAAAAACAATGATGGTCACAATTTAAAAAGAAAAGCTTGTGGCGATGTTGACCTTAAAGAGATTAAAAAAATATGTCATCACCTTGATAAACTAAAGGTACTTTGAATTATTATCTTTTTTTTTAATTGAAATTACTCTTGGTAAAAAAAACATTTCAAAAGAAGAATTATTTATACATCCGTTTTTGGTTTTTAACAGGGCTATAAAGCTGCTTTTTGGTGGTCATGGCCTAATTCAGAGCCAAAAAATAAAGACCAATTGCAAGATACACCTAATGTATGTATAGAAATGTTTTTTCTTTAAGTTCTAAAGACTAATTTAAAAAAATCACTATGTAAAGCAGTATACAATAATAAACTATTGAAAATCGTAGTGATTATATTACTTTGAAACGAAGATTGGTGACAGGTATAACATTTTATGTATTTCATCTGTTTCCCTACGTCACAAACCGCTATTCGAATTACTGAGGCTGTATTTATTTTAATTTGTGTGAATAAAAAAGAGAAAAAAAATTGAGTTGTATGCAAATTAACGTGAATAAGCTTTTAAATATTTGGAAATTATTTCATCAAAATTATTTTTGAATACGATAATGTAAAGTAAGATCCAATCAAGAGATAAACTTTTTTGCTTCATCCTTTAAGCTTATTACTGTGTGCGTGTACATATTTAATATATCGTTACAGTTTTGTGTTACATCACATCATCTCAATTTGCTTCATATTTTCTTGGTTTAATTTGCTTCATATTTGTTCGGTTTAATTTCACGAACTTTTTGTATTTAGGACGATAAAAAGGTTGATTTGCTAACAAAATATCTTCAAAAAGCGCACTTCTTTTGCTATTGGTGTGCAACATTTTATAACAGTAGGTTGATAAATCTATTTACAAAATTTTGATATTATTCTAGTTTTGTATTTTGAATCTTTTCTGCCCCTTTGGGTGCATAATTAATTGGCAAAATAAAATTTAAGCCCTGATATGATGATATATAACACCTGCTATGGATTGTATTTGGTATCCGTTCAACATTGATAAAAAATAGAATCAATTTAGTAAATTTGAAGTTAACTGTGCAGAACTTTTTTCGTCCTCTGAAAAAAGTTAGCGGATTTTTCTTTCTAGCGTCAAAATAGAATATCTAGTGAAATTAAACGTTATTCAATAATTGGAGAAATAAATCTTGAGAAATTCGGTTGAAAACAAAAGCAGGTTAAAATATCGTTCTGCTGATTGATCAATTTCAGCATATTTAAATAAAATTCTTGTAATGTATACAATATTGTTGTTATGCATATAGCATCTCTATGGATGCAAATACGTTCTAAATATGGTCCCCTAGCCCTCTTTCTGTTCCCCTCTCCCCATACTGCTACTTTTAAAAATGCTTTCACTGCCACCTTGTACTAGATTTCTTTGTTAAGTTTTTAGTAACTTTTAAAAATCCCGTCTGCATCTTTAAGAATGAAGAATTCATCAGGAAGTTTATTGATGAATTTGCTAAAAAGTTTTAACGTAATATTTTTGAGTATGAACCTATAAATCTTAGAGAATTTACATGTTTGAAAGTTTCAGAAACTCTTGTAAAATTTCTTTTGTTTTGAATGCGAAAACTTGTAAACTTTCTTTTGTAAAATTTGTAAAATTTTTCTTTTGAAAACTTTTAAAATTTCTTTTGTTTTAGATGCAAAAGATTTAAATTGTCACTGTCCTGGCAGTTCAACGATTGCTCACCAAAAAATTGAATCTGTTTCTTAATATCTACACCAGTTTCTTTGTAAATATGTCGTTCGTTTTAATAGAATTAATTTTTACTTTTTTACGTTATAGCTATTTTTTTTGTTATATTTTGTCCTATACTCAAAAAGCTGAAGCTTTTCCTACATAATCCTAACAATTTTCCTGTTTCCTATTGAAATCTAATAAAATGTTAAAACTCACAGTCAACATAGACAACTTTAGTCCTCTAAATATGTTAAAAAAACATTAAAACATTTTAAAAAAAACATAGCCTGAAACATAAAAACAAAAAAAAAATAGTCTGAAACGTAAGAACGTAAAAAAATCATAGTCTGAAATATAAAAACAAAAAAAACATTAAAAAACAAAAAAAAAACATAGACTAAACCAAGAGAGTAGGGTTGTTTTTAGCTTCTTTTTTTTCTTTTTTTTCTTTTTTTTTTTTTTTTTTTTACTTTTCCTGTTAAAGTAAAGTTTCCTAGTTCTTCCTCCTCCTTCCACCCTGGTGGTTTGGGTGGAAGGAAGAAGAAAAAAACTAACGGTTGTTTGTTTCCTTTTCAAATAATTAGAAGCGACTGCATGAGAGTCAACAAATTTAATTTATTTAGTCACAAATTGGAAAGCTTAATAAAGATGATACAATATATTGTACTCTAAAAAACCGTCACACTGTGATCAAAACAAAGCATTTAGACGTGAAAAATGTTTTCACCCAAAAGCATTAATAATACCAAACGGAACTAAAATTTAATATCTTTTGTGACGATTTAATTATTCGTGGTGATTCATACATTAAAACATCGTATGATTATAGAGGTAATTTTATAATTGCATAAAAGTAAAATAATCATACTGTATATCAAAAAGTTAGTTTCTTTAGCAAATTATTTTGAATCGCTTTTATCACTGGTAATATCATCTTCGCTAACCTTAAGTGAAGTAAAAGATTGTGAATGGTTTGGACCATATAATACCAATAGCATTCTCTTACATCTAGTTTTGTAGAGACGATGCAAAAAAAGGTTTTTAAATCCATAAGAAATCCTTTTTAAAATTATTGCAAATCAACATTTAAGTTCTCCCTTTACGCTTCTGATATGGGATGTTATCGACGGGATTTAAAAAAATCCGAGGCACTGTTTCCATTGTTAGTAGTGCTAAAACCAGACTTAGGTGCGTCAACTAGCAATCTCCCATTTTTTTGCAAGACCTGTCTTTTTTTGTTATATCTTTTTACTTGCCAAGACTTTACCTCAAGTTAGTCTGTAAGAAATCTTTATATTGCATTTGAAATTCCGAATGAAAGCATCGATCTGTCTGTACTGAATAATTGAATCATTTTCGATGCTGCTCCACATTTATAACAATTTTGTAATGACGTTTTTTGATAAATTACTACAATTTTTGCCCACCACCATTGTCGGTTCTATTTATGAAAAAAGTTTAATTTCCTGACCTTTTCTTTCAATAACTGTGTACCCTAAATATTCAATATGTTTTTTAATCTTTGTTGTATTTCCTCGCGGAAAAGTATCCTACGTTTCTTTTCTACACATCGCTTTCACAGGCCGGCAGTAGCTTGTAGAAGGATTATGCCGAAGAATCTTTTCTTCGTGGTTCTCACGACATTTGGTTTCATCTAAAGTGGAACTAAGCATACGATAAAAATAGAGGAATTATCAATTTCATTTCCTTCAGTAAATATTTGCTTGAAATATTTGATTGGACTGAAGCCCCACTACACTCTAAATAGTACGATGGAATCAGAACTTATCAGCTTTCAGACTATGGTACTGTACAGAAGCAAGTCTTTTAATAGTATGATTTAATAATGCGTAAAGCCGAATTGAATCTTTACATATAAAAGTTATATTTTAACAGATAGTAATTGTATATTTATATATATATATATATATATATATATATATATATATATATATATATATATATATATATATATATATATATATATATATATATATACAAAATTTAATATATGTTAATAGTTTTATAAGAGTTTCAGGCTTCACTAATACTTTTTGAGGACAGTTCACTTCTTTCCTTGTAAAGTTAAATTTCAATCAAAATAAATGTTAGTGTTATGCGTCTTATTAGATTGTTAAACAGATACTAAATCCTTTTTTTTTTTTTTTTTGGATTTTTTTATTACCTAAAGAGCCAAATCTTTGTTCACACTGCTATGAACTGGTAAGTTTTGTTCAGAGATACTCATACACTTTTTTCCTTCTGTGACAAAAAACAGATAACCTGCTTAACTATTTCTGCAGAAATTCGCTATATTGCATTATTTCCCAATACATACTGCATTAACGAAAAACTGTTCGGATTTGAGATTGTTTCGTGTTATTAATATTTTTTTTAGTTTAGATTTCTAATTCGGTTCGCTTCTTGAAAAATTTGAGTTTGAGTTCGGTTTGTTTTTAATACGTTCGCCGATAAAAAGCTTCAGTATCAACACAAATATTTAATTGTCTTCTGTATCAAAAAACTCAATTGGTTTTTTATTGATAACTCAAATCAAAAATTTCTTCGTTTCTCTTTTGTGTTTTAGAAATACAAGGATCTTTGTCTGCAATCAATTGTGTTTATGATATAAAAAAGTGGAAAAAATTTGAGTGAAAATTCGGGAAATTAGTGCAGTAAGGTAAATTTTTAACAACCGGTTCGCTTACCAGGTGACATCGAGCATTTCGTAAAAGTAGGGTAAAAGACTTTTTAAAACGTAGTTAGTAGGATTAATAGAGGAATTATTTTTGACGATCAAGAAAACAAATAAGAAGTAAATGTCAAGTTAAAAGTTTTTAGTTTAAAGAAATCTTTTAGAAACGTTTTGTTCTCAACACTCAAAAGATATAAAAAGTTGGATCCTCAAAGTTTTTCAAAGTTAAATAAACCTGATGCCCAGTGTGTTTCTTAAAACAAACAAACAAACAAACAAAAAAAACGTTACAAGAAAAAGGTAATTATTTTAATGGCAATTATTTTAACTAAGTATGCTTACCCACATTCCCGCCAATTTTATCAAAGCGTGTTTAAATGCATCTTTTTTTATAAACTTAACGATATTTTTCGTAACTTGATAATACTTTGATAAGAAATATTTGCATACCACCGTTGTTTTGAATTTAAAACATCGCACATTTTAAAAGTATAAAGATATTTCCATTTACTGTTACCGTTTTAATAACACAATAAATAATAGAATTACTTTATGTTGAATCATCCATTTTTTGAGTAAGAACGAAACTTAAACGTAAAGCACAAAAAACTCTGTCCTCACCCAATTATAATTGAACACAACGATTAGTTCATAAGCTATTAAAGCAATTACATTTGCGATTAGAAATTAAATTCAACACACAATCAAAAACTAATATCAATTTTTTTTCTTAATATGCAATAAAAGGATTTATCTGGTCAGTAAATTTTTTTCTTAATATGCAATAAGAGGATTTATTTGGTCAGTAAATTACATTTTAGTTTTGGTTTGTAAGTTACATTTCACAATCTTTAAAACTTGTTTTTCTCAAAGATACTTTTTTAGGTCTTAGCTAATTAATCTTTACGCTATTCTTCTCTTTTTTTTAAAAAAAATAGTTTGACAAATACCAGTTTTTTTATAATTAGTTTTCAAGATTTATATTCATTTATAGGTGTATAGGAGCCAATAATAAAAGTAAGTATTTAAAAAAATTAACAAAGGATAAGTAAAATTATGTCACTGAAAGTATATGTCGATTGAATTATATATTTGGTAGTAGGGTAGACCGGGGGAATGCCGACACCTTAATACAATTTGATTTTTATAATTTTTTCGAGGTTAGTTACAATTTTGGTGAAAGAACCTAAAGATTTGTCCTAATTTTCTGGATCAAATTAATATGTCATGTTTTAAAATTATTTACGTTATAAATGCTACATGAATGTTTTTCGTAATTTAAGCTCATGGTCGGTATTTCCCCAGCCACCGGGGTAATTGCGACACCACTTTGGGGTAATACCGACATTAGTAATTAATAAGACAATTATTTTACCAAACATGTTTTATTGTTACATAGAGTAAATAAACGTAGTATATAATTGATAATAACAAAGACAGGTTAACTCTTTGAGATACAAAAAAAAACTTTTTTCAAATCGAAGATTAATGAGTAGGGCAAAAGTCACAAGTATAGTTTTCAGGGGAATCATAACCGCTACAATCTGCATGCACCCATATTCCACAATAGACACAACGATACCAGAGTTCAGTTTTTTTCCATATTCACCACATCTCAGTGTCCTTTGAAAATAAATCAATCCCGTCGTCAAGCTCGTCATTATCACATAGTTTAGTTTCATCAATATCTTCCTCAGAAGTTGATTCTTCAAAAGAAATTTGTCTACAACACCTCTTCTTCGTTATTTTTCTTTTAGCTGCGGACTTGTTTTTAGGATGGGTGTTCATTTTAGTTTTCATGATTTTTCCAACATTGCTAGACCTATTCTTCAAGAGTTTAAGTTTGACTTTAGGTATCACCTTAGGGTTGTCCATAAGTTTTTCTAGCCTAAGCTTGGCTTTTACATCTTTAATTTCTTTTTTCTTTTTAGCTTCTTCCAAAACTGCTTTCATAGGGGTACCTGTCATGATTATGGAGTGTTGCTTTCTGTTATTACAATCATCTTTATTATCTGTTGACAAGGATAGAAGGGGTGACAAATATTCCAGAGTTTCTTTGAAACATGTTGGGCTTTGGGAGGGTTTTGGAAGTCTTTACTTTCTTAAGTTAAGCAAACAGGAAACAGTTACTGGTTCTAATGTTTCTAACAGTGTCATAAATCTAGTGTATAATGGCGAAAAACTCTAAATTAGCTTTTTTTTAATATAAAAAATCCGTTGCTAGGGGTGTTGCTTAGAAAAAGTTATAACTTCGTTACAAAACTTACAATTTTAGAAAAAAACTTTTCAATTTTATTTGAAATGTAATTTATTATAATGATTTGTATATATTCGGAATGTAGAATTTTTGAAATTTCAGAATTTGTATTTTTTGAAAAAATGATTTTTTTGATTTTTTCTAGTATAGGACCACCTTAAATATTTTAAAAATAATGGGGCAATACTGACACCTGTGGCATTGCCCCATGGTGGTGTGTTGGCATTACCCCGGTGGAACAAGTTGGTGGAAACCTAACCTCACAAACTACTGCTAGCTCCAAATCCTAAAACGACTATGCCAAAATGTTGGTTTTAATATATATTTTCTAGCTAACTAAGTGGTTTTTTAGTAATACTAACAATTAGAATCTTACCTCAGTTCATCCAGGAGTCAGTTTTAACATGGAAAACTTCAAAAACTAGTTATTTATTTATAGCAAAACAAGCAGTAGGCGTACTCGCATAAAACTCACTGAGCGTTTGTTTTAGTGTTGTCCGCCAGGTAGCTGCACTATACAACAGTGCTTTACTCACAAAATACAACTACAGAGCAGGGTGTCGGATTTGCCTCGTGTGTCGGCATTTCCCCGGTCTACCCTATTTATCATACTCAACATGGCGGCATAGAAAAGAGTTTTTTTGGAAAATCAGTTTTTTCTTAATATTCAAATATCAGTCAGCGCGTTGGAATTTGTTTTTTAAAAATAACTTATGAAGGGATTTATATAATAGCAGTCAAAATTTTCAATTTCAGAGTATGATTCTTTTTAATCAGAATTCTAACGAGGGTCTAAGTAAGTTATTTAAATGCTAGAGTACAAAATGAAATAGTTGTAAAAAAAATGCCTCAAAAAAGATAATCTCTAAATAAGTTGGAGTATCAGTCGACAATCTTGTTTTTAACTGTTTGTAGGCTGCGTAATCCAAGGCTCCAATAGAAATATGGATGCCCATAAAACTTGAGATTCACGAGAACAGAATATTTAACGCAATATTTTATCCACTCTATAAAAATGATTGTTGTCATCCATCCAGAATGATTTGCAAACTCTACGCATCCTGGAGGACCTTGTTTATCAACATTTTACTCTTGGAAAAATAAAAACAGCGTAGGAATAGAATTTCTAATTGCATTCGAAGTGCAACATGCAATGTTCTCTTTCTGGAAACGTGGTTATTTCAACTTGTTTACTACCTCATAATCGACAATTATTGTGCACCTATATGTATAATTAACAATGGACAACAATATTTTTTATATAAGTCGTGGCCAAGTCAACCTTTTTTTAAAATCATTATCCATCCAAAACACTCTTACAATCAAATTAAATTGAAGTTTTTGTACAAAAATCTCTTTAAAAAACTTTTAACGAGATTTATGTACAAACATTTCAAATAAAAAAAATTAGTTTGTTAATTAAATTTCAACGTCACTTATGAGGCAAAAGTGAACGTGTAAAAACTAAAAGATTATATCGCTCCAGCAATCAATACTCCCCCATCTCTCCCTAAGCAAATATCTTATGTAACAATTTATCTTATGAAATAATTGAAAAAAGCTTGGAAAATGAAGCAGTTTAAATTTGAATAATGAAGAATTCATTTTCAAGAATCAATTCTCGATTTTTAAATTGCTGCTTCGCACCAGGAGTTGCAGATGTATTATTGGACAGTATTTAGTAAATAGTATTTTACTATTCGGTTTAATTTTAAGCTAGATTTTCTACTACGTCGTCAATATTTAATTTCCTTCTAATAAAGATTCCGAGGAATCCTAAAAAAAAAATCTCCGCTTTTTTCTTATTTTGGATGTTGTTAATATTATGTGGTTATTACATTATAAGAATTATATATTTTACGATTGGAAATATACACTACACGATTGAAAGTAGATATTACACGGTTGGAAACATATATTACACGATTGAAAATATTTATTACATGGTTGGAAATATACATTACACAATTGGAAATATTTATATATTTAAACATAAATATAGAAAACGAAAACTTTGAAATCTACTTTTCGCTCCATTAATACGATCAAAGATTTCAGACTTTCCTTTTGAGGAGTATATTGGGGTATCAAGTCGTTGGTCTTTACAGAATTCATCAAAAAATACTTTTAATTCCTGTCTTCTTTGAAATACATGTGCTATACGTAATTTTTCTAAAAGAACAGTGTCTTTTAAAAAAATAATTAGTTATATTTGATTTTATAGTTTTTAGCTCGACTGTCACCATTTCAAGCATTTTTACAATTTCTACCATTTCTGTAGCATTTTCTCTAGGATTTTTTCTAGCATTTTCTCTAGCATTTTTGTAGCTTTATAAGCATCAGAATCTCTTTACAAATTCAGATTTCGAGCATTACAGTGAAAACATTCTGCTAGTACGATATTAAAATGGTTTGTATTATATAATATTTTTTTAGATATGTAACATTGGTTCACAAACTCATATTTTTTAATAATCTATTTTGCTTTATAATATTTATTGGTAACACCGACAAAAATTTACAATTTGCAACATTTTCTGATATCAGTATTATCCAAATTTAACTTCACAAAGTAGAGCAAAAATTAAAAAAAATAAACCGATAGACGATTGCATTTACTTCAGAGGTTAATAATTTAAGTTAAATTTGTTAACTGTTCAACACGATTGATTTTTTAAAAAGAATGATTTAAAATGTTACAATGTCAATAACTTATTTGCAGATGGGTAAATTATCTGGAATTGTTACTTCAGCCGCAGTACATTAAAGATAACATTAAAGATAACACAAAGATAACATTAAAGATAACACAAAGATAACATTAAAGATAACACAAAGATAACATTAAAGATAACACAAAGATAACATTAAAGATAACACAAAGATAACATTAAAGATAACACAAAGATAACATTAAAGATAACACAAAGATAACATTAAAGATAACACAAAGATAACATTAAAGATAACACAAAGATAACATTAAAGATAACACAAAGATAACATTAAAGATAACACAAAGATAACATTAAAGATAACACAAAGATAACATTAAAGATAACACAAAGATAACATTAAAGATAACACAAAGATAACATTAAAGATAACACAAAGATAACATTAAAGATAACACAAAGATAACATTAAAGATAAGATTTTCTTCTTGATACCAGAATTCCTTTGACGCCAAAGCTTTGTCTCGCTCAGTAACAAGAAAAAAATGGCAACCAAGAGCAACTTGCTGCTTGATCCACTAGATAGCCCCATTAATGTATCAAAAACATTTTCTAGAACTAGTTCGTGATGCAATGCTTACATATTTAGCTAATAAGATCTCTGCTCAGCCTTTCTTCCAAAAGTAAAAAGACATGAGCACATGTGCTTACTGGCTGCAGTGCCAAAAATAACTTAATCGTGTTCCACTTCTGAGTAAAGTCAAACACAACAGTCCATGTCCTTTCCACAATCGTACTCAATCAGTCACTAACTTCATTTCTGCAACAGATAATTGGAGTAATAATATAGTCGGAATTTCTCTATCTGTGTATCTGCTCTGCTAGATCCACACTTCTTGATTACAACCTGCGTCAAAAGAGGGTCCTTTTTTTAAAAAAAGGATGTGGCCGTTTTGAACGTATGTCCAAAACTGATCAAATCCTTTCATCATTGCTGTAGAACTCTTTAAAAATTAACCTTATAAAAATCAAGATGAAAAATGTAGTAAATCATATAAAGGCAGTTTTATTTCTCTTTTCGATACTAAATATAAATCCTATACTGAAAAATATTAAACTGCTAAATTGCTTATTAGTAAAGAGATTTTTAATTAAGGCTTAGCAATAAATGATAAAAAAAAATAAGCGAACTAAAAAAAAATTAAATTCTTTCCAAATAACAATAAATTTTGACCTCACCAGTTTTGCTAATGCATTATAGTAAATAAAGAAAAAGAAAAATTGCAATTTTTAAGATCTATTTTTCAAAAAAAAAGATCCTTGAGAAAGCAGGTCTTCACTCTTTCTTAATCGAATTTTTGTAAAAGCTGAAAATACTCGCACTTTCAGCTGCTGGATAGAGGAGTGGACAATTTTTCAAACTTCGTTGATACAAGATTAAAAACGAGCATCCTGGGAAAGGAATGCTTTCACTGATTTTATCATCAATAAACTTTAAGTTTCCATCGCAATCCGAATCCTTGACATTTTTTCATTTCCAGTCTCGATCAAGGTGGCAGGCCCGTCTAGGTTAAGGGGGGGAGGAATGACGGGAGTTTGCCCTAACTCACGTTGAGTTATGTCCAACTAATTTAATTGAAAAAAAAAAGATTTTGTTTTTAGTTTCTGAATGAAACTTAGCATATTATAATTACACTTTTATAGTGAAAACTGATTTATACTACACTTTTAAAGTAAAACTGATTTATAAAGCATTAATTTCTAGCTACTGCAAAAGTTTTTAAATTTTTAATAAATACATTTGGAGTATTTATGTAAAAAGTTGTAAAAAGATATTAATGTTAAATTTGTAAAAGGATGTCAAGTACCCATATTAATTTTGTTTTACATCTAATTACTAAAAAGCATGGAAGCCTCACATATTGAAATTGACTGGTCTACAACAAGAGAAAAATTAACTGTTTTAATGAATATGCTAACATGCTCCTACTGGTTAGTTTTGTTTGTCTACCTATCCATTGACATATGTATATGTATATTATATACATATATATATATATATATATATATATATATATATATATATATATATATATATATATATATATATATATATATATATATATATATATATATATATATATATATATATTTAATATCAGAGAAAAAAAAAATATTGGCTTAGAATTTAGGCTCTTGTTTTTAAAATTTGTAACTAAGGTTGATTTGTTTACTAAATATAGTGTTGATATGTGCTTTGATTGTGATGTCACACTCTACTTTAATTCACTCATTTAACTTTTTTTTTATTATTATTATTATTTCTTAGTCACCGCAGATTGAAAGAACCATGCAATTTTAGTATGTGTGATCATTATTTCTGCAAGTATATATATTCTAAATTTATTTTCATGTTAAATATTGCAAATTATGTTTTTACTAACATTTTAAATATATAATACACAGGGATAATTAATTGCCTTCGGTTTTTGAAAGAATTTAGTTAAATAGGAATTAAGTTGGTTTTTTTCTCCTTGCTTTTTTTTCTTCTAGAGATTGTGCTATTATTCTGACCAACCAAAGCTCAGAATGTCCAGAATGTAGAAGTGCACTTTGGAAAGAACACTTGCAACTTAACTTAAAAATTCCAGATGTTTTGGCTATTTGTGAAAAGATTCACAGTTTAATTGCAGAAGGTTAATACTAACTATTTCTGAATGGCAGCAATTCCCTTAATCTAAAATTTTCTACTTTTAGAAAACAAAGAATTAAGCAATCTATTTAAGCAGTTTTTATACTTTCTTAATATAATTTCTTTGTTTTGATACTTGCTGTAATATTATTAAAAGTAAGCCATTTATGTATTTCTGAACACTCTGCACTCTTTATTTTTCAATTTCAAAAAAAAAAAAAATCACATCTTTACGCACTTAATATTTATCTCAAAATTTGAAATAAACACTGTGGTTTGAAAGTTTGATATAGGATTGTTTTTACTTTAGTACATTTATTTTCTAATTATTGTTAAATTGGTTTAATACCTAAAGTTTTACAGAAATGGTGGTTTAAAAGATGATAATATAAAAAAAAAAATATTATTTATTAGGTCAGGATGTCTTTAAAAGAACTGAACCATCTGATTTTAAAGATGAGGTAAAATGAAAGTGATTTTTTACTGTCACTTTTTCCTTGACTCAGAAGTTGCTAGTTTGCAATATTTTTGTTATGCAATCTTTAATGTTTATCATAAAAATTGTATCACATATTTTTGTCATTAATTTTGGTAATCAAGGTTGTTTTGAATGTTATGCTCTTTGTTTTCTACTAATGTTAAGTAAAAGGAGTAAATGATTGTAGCAAAATCTCATTGATTTTTTAAAAATGTCTCTAACAAAAATTAAAAATGATCAAGTATTTATCTTTATTTTAATTTTATTGCTACAGACTTAATTTTACTGTAGATTTCTGATGATTATTTAAAGAAGAATGATCTAGAACCAAAGGATAACCAAAGTTTTAAAAAAACTACTGCAACAGATTCTCCTTTCAAATTACTAAGTCAAGATGGTAATGTTAAAAATGACAAATTAAAAGTAGAAAATGAAAAAGTTTCTGTGAAGAAATGTTGTGATAGCAAAAAAAGGTCAGGCAAGAAAAAGCCATCTTTAATTGATAACAAGTCGAGCAATAAGACTGAAAAAAACAAGAAGTTATCATCAGAAATTAATATTCCATTAGCCTTTTCTAAAAATAGAAATGAAGAAGAAGACTCTAGTGATAAAGAAGATAGTAAAAAGCCTCAGGTTGGTTTTTTTGAACTTAAAAGTAATCAAATTGATTCACCTTGGCAAGTAACAAAGAGGCCAAAATTAACTTACAGCAAAAGAGTTAGCACATCTAAGCTTAAAACAACTAAATCTTCTGTCAAATGTTCTAACATTCATAATAATGAAGATTACTCAATGTTTGACTTCACAGATGATTTACATTCAAATAGTTTTACACACAAGAGTAATTTTTCTGATCTCAAAGAAAAAAGCAAAGAGAAAGTTAACCAAGTAAAAAGTCTTGATAGCAGTAAAGAGAAAGTGCATGGTAGTTGTTTACATTGTTTACATTATTTTATATTTCACTGAAAGAAATTTTTGACAAAAAAGAAATCAATAAAGTTAATATAATTTATTTTAGAAAAATCCAAAAGAAAACCAGTCTGTTTAAATAACAAATCAGTAAATGAAGTTGATATAAATCCTCCAAAGAAATCAGAACCTCAAAAAAGAAAATCAATGGACGCAGTAAATAAAAGCCTGACTAAGAGAAACAAAAAAGGGGAAACATCACTTCATGCAGCTTGTATAAAGGTTTTTCATAATTCATAACTTAATTTAAGCATCAGCATTTTAAATCACATGTTAACAACAAATAATAACAAATAATATGCATACTTCAATATTAATCATTTGAAATTTTAATTGAATTATAAATGATTTACATATTTTGACATACAACATTACAAGATTTCATTTTCAACCTTGTGATACCTCACATCTGTTTCAACCCTTCAAGATTAAATCTGTTGAACTTTTTTTTTTCAAAAATAACAGGTTTATGTAAGAATACAAAATTGTCACACGAAAATCTTTTTTGTTTTAAATATATAAAATGTTCTATTTTAATAAACTTCAGAAAATTTTACTTTTATCTTAAAAGAATGAGAAGTTTGTACTTTGTTCGTTATTTTTTATTAACAGAAAAACCAAATGCTGATGCTTAATTTAATTTTTAAATTTATATTTATCATTTAAAATTTATCTAAGTAAAAACATTTCTACAGTATTCTATTTTTTAATACAGATTTTAAAATTATTTGGGTAATCTTGGTTAAACTTCAATAATTAATTTTTCCTGCTCTATTTAATACTTTTTTTCAATAGTTTTGTTTTATGCAAAATTTTCTAAACAAGAAATGATTTATGGTATATTGTTTAATGTTACTTTATCAAAGTTTAACATTTGGGATGAAATGTTAAAAATGATCATCCCAAATGTTAAACCTTTTGAAGCAAATTTTTATAGGTTTAGTATCAAAAGAATCAAAGAAAAAATAAGCCAATTAATGTCTTGATTTTTTTTATTAATGAACATTTTAAAATGCAAATATTAATGTTAACATAAAAATGTAAATATAAATATGAATATATACAAAGTTGAAATGTAAATAACAAATAACTGACATGATTATTGTTATTAAACTTCTTAGAAATAAAATTTTTTTCAATAAAAATGTATTAACAAAAGATTTGGCATAGTTATTCTTAAAGTTGTTTTAATTATCATTTTATTCAAATCCCCATTTACTTTTTTGAGCCAAATTAGGTGACCATCTTATTAATCCATTTGTTGATATCTTGTTAACCCATTTGCTGCCTCATAATTCTGGAGAATATTAGATATAATTTTTGGTTTTAAATAAACTGAGTTTTCCTAAAAGAGTTCCCTGGAACTTACTGCTTTCTATAACAATTTCACATAATGGTTTAATTGTGTAATTTTTCTTTTTCTTTTAAATTTTCCCCATCTTTTATGAGGCTGATAGAGAATGCCTGTTAAAAAATGTTTTTCCAGCGAACGATTCCTTATAAAATGTTCTTTTTCTTAAAATTTAATAAGGGTGAACTTCAAAAAGTTAGAGATCTTCTGCAACTTGGTGCTGATCCTAATACTAAGGATAATGCTGGATGGACACCCCTTGTAAGTTGTTCTTTAAATCCAATCAGATGTTCAAAAAATGTTGAATAAATTTTGTTCTTTTTAAGTTTGTTTACGAGAAAATATTTTCTCCAAACTGTTTTCTTGAAAGTTTACTAAATTTGATATATTTAAAGAAGAAAATGAAAAAAAAGAAAAGGAGAAAACGTTAAAAATGGTTTTAATAATTATTTTTAATTTTTTTTCTATGTTAAACTTTTCCTTTTTTTTTAAGTTCCACTTTTATTTGTATTTTTGTTTGTGTGTGTTTATATTGGTGTTCTTTACTGATTTCATAAATTGAATTTAAATTCGTGATAATTATAGCACGAAGTTTGCAACAATGGAGCAGTGGATATTGTTGAGCTGTTGCTTTCTCATGGTGCCATTCTTGACATGGTGGCAGGTGATGACCATGACACTCCTTTACACGATGCGGTTGCAAATAATCAAGTTGATGTGGTTAAAATATTGTTGGAACGAGGAGCACCGACTCATAAAAGGTTAATGAATACTTGTTTTTATCGTATAATCATCATTTTATGTTATAAACGTTCTTTTGATGATAATATGATAATAATATGATGATATTATGATGACAATATGATGATAATATGAAAATAATATAACAATGATATAATAATGGTCGTCTATAGACTTTCAGATTTTTACTTTTTTACCCAGAAATCGTCTTGGGCAGCTTCCAGTTGATTATGCAAGCACCGATGAAATTAAGACATTGTTCAAAAATGCTTCTTTGGTCAGCAACGAATTAACTTTTCTAACACTTTTTTATGCACTTGTGCGGCTCATTAATATTTACTCAAATTTTAGGTTGCTGTTAAACCTTACATGGAGAGGGACTCTTTGCGCGTTTCCGTTGATCCGTTAGTACCGAAAGTATTAGTTACAACTAACCTCTCAAAAAAGGAAAAAGTGAGTACTTTTTTTTCATCTTTTTATAAATAGCATTTTTATTTAGATTAAAAAAATATTTCTTCGCTTAAGGCCGATGTAATAAAGTGCTGTGACCAACTTGGTGCAAAGTTAGAAAAAGATTTCAGCTTATCTGGTGAGTCATAAAAAGGAGAAACTAAAAGATGTTTAAATGATAGTATTATATAAACTGAATGATAACTAAAACCGATTTATTTTAATCTCAAACTCTTCTTTCTCATTCAAACAACTGTTAAAAGGATAATTTAAACTAGCCTCACCCATTCTAACTGTTGTCATAGAAATAGTTTTAAATTCGTCTCACTACTTCAAATAGTTGTGTAATGGTTTGGTAAGTTAAGTTCTTCTGCCATAGTCATTATGATAACTGTTCACAAGAATGTAGTTGAAGATTTTGGTATACGACGGTTTACCTTTTGCTTACACTGTGACTGGAGGACTTTAAAGTAACAATTCACTGGATAATGGTAAGTAAAGGAATTCTTTCCAAGCCATTATGTTTTTTTAGTCACTCATGTGATATGTGGGGTGGACGATTCCTTACTGAGTGTTTCAAGGACAATGAAATATTTGTTGGGTCTTCTGACAGGAAAATGGTTACTCACTTACCAATGTAAGCAAATTCGTGTTTTTTTCTGTAGATATTTTTTGAAATTGTTAAATGTAAGTCATCTAATTTTTTCTTTTATTATTCTTTTTCGCAGTATTTTAAAAATAATGACTTTATTAATTTTTTTAATCGAGAATTTATTTTTTGTAGCTGTTAATGAATCGCTATTTAATATTTTGTTTCCAGGGATTCTAGATAGTGCTGCAAAGAAGCAATGGCAAATAGAGAATGAATACGAAATAAAAGGAAGCCCTGGAGCTTCAGATAATATACCGAAGAAATCCAGAATAAACCGTTTGAAATTAGTAATGACGTCATATTAAATATTAACTAGAAATTCCTTTTTATCCTTAACTCTTGTTCTGAAGATTTTTAAGCACATTTTTTGCAAATATTTTTAGCTTCCCGGTCTATTTGAAGGTTGTTCCTTTTACTTCTCCGGAATTTTCGATGAAATGTTACCAAAAGAAAAACTTGTTGAATTGGTGAAATGTGGCGGGGGAAAGATTTTACTGAGAGAACCCAAAGCAAATGATTTAGCTGCGTTAGCGGTACCTAACCCTTCTATTCGACGTAGATCAGATGTTCTTCCTAAAAATTCCTCACCTGTAATGGTTTTTCACGCCAAAGAGAATTCCTCGCAGGCATGCTGCACCGAATATATTATTTACGACCCGAAAATGTCACCAAGACATAAAAAGGTGTATTCTTCTGCACTATGTTCTGCACCAGTTTCTTGGTTATTAGATTGTATATCTTGTTTTGAGATTTTAGATATTCGTGATGATGAACAGAAAGAAAACTTTTCAACGAGTCAAAATTAAATATTTTGTTTATTCTTTGGAAGAGATTGTTTTTTTAGATAACCTTTTCTTTTTCAAATGTCGTTTTCCTGCTTTTTGTAGCAGCAACGATTTCTTTGCCGGAATTACATACTTTGCACAACAGTGCGCAGGGCATCCGACTAAGCAAGACGCAGGAGTGCAACTACTTGTGCACCCGACTGGAAGAGGTGGTGAGCATAATACGCATGGTGGAACGTTTTGTGGCGGACAAGGAGCTTTCATGCAAGGTTGAGGAGGCAGGGGACAAGTTGCTTGACATGGTGGTGCCTGCATTGGTGGAGAATATACACATTGCACGCAAGGTGGTGAAGGAGGTGGGCATGACGTACCCATGCAAGGTGGCGGGGGAGGTGGGCAAGTTGGTTGGCATGGAAAAGATACAGCTGTACATTGGACACATGGTGGAGGAGGTGGGGGGCATGTTATTCCCATGCAAGGTGGAGTTTGCGGTGGGCATGTTGGTTGACACGGTGGTGGAGGTGGAGGAGGGGGTGGAGGTGGAGGTGGGGGTGGAGGGGGAGGCGGAAGCTGTAAAGCGGCAGAGCATAGAGTGCATGGCAATTGTGATACTGAAGGACATTGTGGAGTGTTGCAGGGAACTGGTGGAGGCGGGCACGATGGTTGACATGGTGGAGCTGGGCGTGGGTTGCATAAAATGCAAGGAGGGGGAGAGGGTGGACAAATAGGTGAAGAGCAAGGTGGTGGTGGTGGTGGTGGTGGTGGACACGTTGGTGAACAAACTCGAAAAGCTTGATATGGAGGAGCAGCAGGTGGAGGGTAATTTGGCCCAGGTTCATACTTTGGTCGTTCATACCATTTTACTGGTTTTGTTGGGGGTGCTGGTGGTGGGACAGCACCTGTACAACACTGCTGGGAACAATCAGGTGAACAAGCTGATGGGCACGAAGGAGCACATGCACTCTCTGCATCTATAAAAAAAAATTATTATAAAGTTATAATAATAAAAAAAAAAGAAAATGAAATAAAAGTATAGTTTCTTTAACAAACAAAAAAAACTCAATTTTAACAGAGTTAAGGCCTGAATTAAACCATGAAATATTAAAGTCCTTTAGAATGAACTAAATAATGTTCCTACAACTTTTGAACTTTGAAATTTTCAGAACCGTTCGTATTTTTCGTTGTATTTTAAAACTGTAATGGTAATGAGTAATAAAGTAATAGTCTTTAAAAAAGGGAAAAAAAAAAAATCTTAATAGAGTATGAAAGAAAAAAAATGTTACAAAAACAAAAATCTGGTAGTATTTAAAAAATTACAGATCTCTGTCCCAAAAGAAAAATTGAATCTCATTTTAATATTGAACTTAGTCCAAGAAAAACAATTGAAATTGATGTCCAAACAGTAGAAATGGAAGTATTATAGTAAATATCATTAAAAACAAATCATAAACAAAAAAAACAAAAACATAAAGCGAAAAAATTCCTATTTTGTTGTCATATTCAACAACTTTTCTTATAACATTCCCACTCAATGTCTGCAGTCTCAACTTCACTTGGTCCTTATCCTACCTTACCCTAGTTCGATCCTGGATAAGGGATCATGGGTTTGGTTGAAATCGTAATTTGCATGATGGAGTCAAAAAATAATATTTTAGCATCTAAAAAATTCATTTTAAAATCTTTTACATTTGATTTTAGAGGAGTGTTTAAGAAAGTCTTTAGTTTTGTGCACTTGAGTAATCTCATTTATCAACGTTGAACACCTCGTTTATCAACGTTGAACACACGTGGTAAGTAAATAATTTTTCTGTCTATAAGTTAGTAGTTAATTTAAAAACTTTTTAAACTATTTGATGCACTACACACCTATGTTTGTTAACATCATTCCATAAAACTTGGGTACTTACATGGGGTGATCACAAATGATCCCGAAATACTCCCATCCGGATTTATTTGATGATATCCATTCATGCCAGGTTGACTATAATGAACTGGAGCGTAAGGGTTATTCTTGACTGGTGGTGGGCTTGGTTTCTTTTTCGGAGGAAGTGGTGGTGGCACTTTTAGATTTACCTCTAAAAGGAGAAAAAATACTTAAACCTCCGTTTCGCCTTCTAAACATATTCAACTTATTACAATTTAGCAATATTCGAATATTTTACATGTTTACTCATTAATCAAATTTGAAACTAATGTATGTTTACTCGAGGCTCGATCACTCAAACAAAAATACCTTCAGATCGTGTCTCTGCAGAAATGTGCTCGTCATCTCCACTTTCAACAAAATCTGCGCCTTCTTTTTTTGATGTTAAGTTACTTCCTTCTCCTGAGGACGAACTTTCATCGTCTGAGTTCCCTCTTTCGTAAGCAATTTTATCAATTTTTGCTAGAAAAAAAAAAAGTTTTATTACTATTTAAAAATATGAAAATGGAACCGAAAGTCAAGCGTTTTTTTTTTTTTTTGTAGAGAACTTACATGTTAATTTCTTAACCGAATTAACTTTTAATTTTAAGTTGCTTGGAACATGAACTTGCGTTTTTTGGTCAGTGACTTTAGTTTCTTTGGTATGATTTTTAATCGTTACTTTGATTTTCTTTGCCGGGTGTCTCCTTTCTGACTCAGATACTCGAGTTTCTAAAAATAGGTGGCTCTTAAATCGTTTTGATGCGATTTCACCAACATTATGAAAAGTTTTATATCAAAAATAGTTTAAGGCAATCTCGTATGTGTGTGTGTTTTTTTTTTTTTTTTTTTACAATTTTTAAACAAATTTTTTCGGAAAAAATTTTTTTTAAATTAATTCCCTAAATTAAAATTAAACCCCCTGTTAAATTAGTTTTAAAAAACGATTATAAATAATAATTATAATTTTAATGAGTAACACCTTTGTATGAAAGAGAACAAAGTAATGTCATACATACTTTCTTTTTGGACAGATTCAGCCAGCGATTGGAATTCTTCTTGCACTTTAGAAGCCGCATGTTTGCGACGATGCTCTGAAGAAAAAAAATAAAATAAGCTTAAAAAAAGCGACAGTTTTTAAAATTTACTTTAGATACAGAATAAAAATTGAACATTTTGACTGCATTTCTTGACAACAGTAAAATTTTGCTCGTCGCATGAATGGTTATGGTTATGAGTTGTTTTAATTTGAAAAGTAACGGTTTTTTTCACAGCAACCACAAACGACCACCGTACTATAAATAATTACAAGATATTTTTGCTAAACCTACTTTTAGGTATGGCTTTTCCCTCTGACACATAAGCACATAACACCAGCAGTGCACATATTAGCACTGTCCGCATGATGAACGTGAAATCTAAGATATAAATTTAATTTTTTTTAATGTACTTTTCCAGAAGGTTATTAAAAAAATTCAATTTTTAGAAACTTTTTGTACTGTTTATAAATAAATACAAAAATCAATTGTAGATCTGATCATTTATCATTCCGTTGCAAAAAACTTATAGTATAAACATTCAAAACGGAGCACTTGATTGTCAAACAAAGGCTTGCGACTTACCTTTCGACTTTTGTTTATGTTAAATTAAGTTCGTACAAATTAAGTTTGGCAAGCAAAAATCACTGAGGCGTGTTACTAACCCAGTAATAGGAATGCAATCATCCGTGAATAAAAGATAAACTAACGCTTAATAGAATTCTCGAAATAAAAAGTTGTTTATATAGATTGTCTTCTTTTATCTACGAATATTTAACTTTTTTTTCGTTAAATATTTTTCTTTAAATATTTGATTTCTTAAAATACTTTGCCTCTTAAGTAATTTTTATTTTGTTTTAGATTTGCATATTTAAAATTGTTAAGTTTGTAATTACTTTTGCGCATGCGTACATCAATGAAGCAGAAAAAGATAAGTTAAGACCAAAGATATATTAACTAGATGCCTAACTTTCACAAAAATTCCGTAAGAAAAAGTGAAGAAAGTTTTCAAAGTTTTTAAGCCGTTTTATTTTAACTGACAATAATTCATTTTTGCTTTGCTTTGATATATCATTGTCAGGTACGGGTTAAGCTTTTTAAAGAAGTTAGTCAAGAAATGTTAACGCTTCTAGATATAGAGAGGGGCGGGGGAGGGAGCCCCCTTCAAACGAGAGGCCAACTTAAATTTGCCTTCTCGTTTGTTGAGGGGACAAATTTAAGTTGCCCCCTCGGGTTCAAAATATTTTAAAAGAAACCACTTGTTTACAAACTCTTACAAAAAGGCTCAAACGATATTTCATTACGGACGCTAAAACGGACATCGAGCATTGGACCTGCTCAATCTGCCAAGCTTTAGTCTCTCTCCCATCTTCGTAAAGTTGTCGTAAAAAAATCTCTTTTTCTTTTCTACAAATACTATCATGTTCAGTACTTAAAGGAGCTACTATCTCTAGTTCCATCAACTAAAACTTATTCTCGCTATTTAGCAAAGTCTGAAGCACTAATTATTTCAGGCACCCCTTTTTTTGAATTCAAAAAAGAATCATAGGTTTACACTAATTTAGATCAATTAGAGAAAAAAAAAAAAAAAACACACACGAACTAAAAACACTACCATAAAACTTCAAATTTAATACACAATATAATTAATTTATGACGAAACAGTCACAACAATCTTTCTACTTTTAGCAACTTTTTAAGTTCAGTTTTTAATTGATCGTTAATACCTTAAACGTTAATACCGGTACCTTGAAACAAATTCCTAATTTTACTTTAACTAGTCTCTTAAGTTTAACCTGTTATATTTTGGTAACTTATAGAATTTTTTTTGTAGGAATAAATTTTTTCTACAAATTAAACCAATCGCCTAAAAAAAAAAACGTATTAAAAAAATTGTTACGAAACAAAAACTAAAAGTGTGCCACGGTACCCCACTCTCCCCTACATTATTTCCGAAACAATGCTAAAAATAATTATAATCTAAATAGACACACAACATATTATTACCATTTTTATAACAAAAATTATTATTAACATGAAAGATACAATATAGTAATAACATAATAATATACAATGTAGTAGCAACACAATGTAGTAATAACATGAATATTATTCGTAAAAATTAGTAAACAATGTAAACAACTTTGCGATGCGGCCGGTGAACAGTTATCACATACCATAACTGTATTGAAGTCATTTTTTATCCTAAACTGCTGGCTAATGATCAGTAAAGTAAATTTCAAGTCATGAAAGTTTACTAAATTAGAACCATATTTTAGCAGTTAAGCAGGGTACACTGGGGTGATGACGCTGATTAGAACGTTTAAAAAGGTAGAACTAAAAAAATAGAGAAAATAAATATTTAATAAAATAAATCATTTAAATTTGTATAAACATAATGCTCTTAATTAAAATATAAAATATACAGTACATCAAAAAGTAAAATCATATATATTTTTTAAATATAAAAACTGATAAAATCCTATTTACCAATTGAAGGCGTTAAGGTTACTAGAGAGTAAAAAAAAAGTATATTAGAAACAAAAATTTGAAATACTATTTTATATTAAAAAATCTAATTAAAATAATTTTATTTTCATAACTTTTATTTGTTTTACTTCATATGTTTTGTAAAATCTAAAATAAGAAAAAATTCATTTTAAACTTAAAAAATATTTCAAAAAAATAATACAAACATTTCACTTTTTTTTCAATCAAATTCAATTAAACTGATATGTTGGAAGAACAACTACTTGTAATATTTATACTTATTCTTAGTCTTATATTTATTACATAATTAACCTTGTTCATTGGTTGTTTGAAATTGAAGAACGACTGACCACCGGAACTTTAACAACACAATTTGTTCAGAAAAAAGGTAACTGTATTGTATTTAAAAAAAAAGATTTTTTGCTAATATGGCGCAGACACTAGATATCATAAACTAATTATTTATAGAGTAATTTTAATTAAAATTTAAACAACTTAAAAAGCATTAAACATAAAATATTAAAAGTGACTTAAAAATTAACAAATAAAAAAAACTTGTTAAAGAAAATGAATAATAATAATAAAAAAAAGGTTAACAGTTTTTATCTGTTTTTATCTTGGTGAATATGCAATAAAACAAGACTGTTCATTCTCTCAGATGACATAGTACTTCGTGTGTAGTTTTTTAATCGTCTCATAGCTGAAAATGATCTTTCACACGAAGAAGACGTTACAGGCAATGTTCCTAGAATGCGAAGACAAACTCTTAAATTTGAAAATAGATTGTTAGGAATACTTTTTAAAGTACTTGAAATATTATCTGGTAAGCATATTTTTTCTTGAGCCCAATAGCTTTCCCACAAATCAAAGAAATTGCACATGGCAAATCTGTTGAATAAAAATTTACAAAAGATTGAAACTTAATTTTCCACTCAATCTTCTTAGAAACATAAGATATCATTTTGTCTGGAATAATAACCAAACCATCATAAGCAACCAAAGAATCATCACTAAATTTGTTATTAACTTCAAATAGGAGGTGATTGATAAGTGGTATGGTTAACGATTTCTTAAAATAATCTGAAGTTGAACATGAAGGAACATTATTTCTGTATATTTGATGACTTGATACTCTTGGTTTAACTTCAGCAACATCAACTTTAGAAGCAAGACAAAGAATTGTATCATACCACTTTATGTGATAATCATCTATTAAATTTCTAAGTGTCAACATACAACTTTTTAAAGCTGAAATAGAACTTTAACCATCACAAATATCAAAAGTTTTACCTTGCAACATTTGTGTAACAGGAATAGTGTAGTCAAGAATTGTTCGAGTAATCACTAAAGTTGCAATAAAATCAAAAGTGGTAATGAGTTTTAAAAAACAAGAAGCCTGTGATGAAGTTTCTTTATTGCACTTTTTTTCTAAGTTCATGCTCATTCCTTCAAGACAAAAAACAATAGGTACAAACAAACTTTCAAAATCATCCAACCCAGTTATGCGTTCAACCCATCTTGTGCGACAAACATCAATTAAGTTTTTCTTTGTTGCAGAACAATGTTTGGTGATAGCTGCTTCTAATAAATTTTGTCTTGACTCAGAAAAATTAAAAAAATAAGACAATTATTTTACTTGCTCCATCATATTTCTGACTTCTTGTAGTTTGCACGAATTTGCTACACTAAGATTAAGACGATGACTAAAGCAGTGAGTATATACTGCCTTGTCATTGTGATCTTTAATTCTCTTTGCAAGACCTTTAACATGACCAGCAACAGATCCTGCACCATCATACCCCTGACCTCGGCAATTGGAAATGTCAAGAGAATAATCTTTAAGACATGATAAAATAGTTTTGTAAAGAGCTTCTCCTGATAAACCATATTCGCAATGCAAAAAACCCATAAACTCTTCTCTAACATCAAAAGAACTATCTATAAATCTAATAATTAAAGACATTTGTTCCTGATTGGAACAATCAGATGCTTCATCAGCAATTATTGAAAAAAATTGATTTTCCTTTATATCAGAAATTAAAATACTCTGGATATATTTTCCACAACAATTTATTAATTCATTTTGTGACGAATTAGAAATATAAGATGCATTCTTTGCACAGCTGTTAAGATGGTGCTCAAGAACTTTATCCTCACCTCTGATCCTGTAGTTTAAAAGTTCAACAAAATTTCCTGCTCCATTTACTAAAAAATATTTTCCAACAGTAGGATGGTGTTGGGAATCATCACGATGACCTCTGAAAGCTATATTGAGACGGCCTAAGAAAATGATTGAGTCAACAATTGGACGCAATTTGTCTTGATTTAAAGCAACCTCCTTTTCATATTCTTTGTTAATTAAAGTATCAATATTTTAAAAACTTCCATTCATTGTATTTAAAACTGCTGAAAATATGGTCCAGGTGTTATGATGAAGAATTTGTACAGCTAAGCGATGTTCATTAATCTTTCCTTTTTTCCCATGATAATGTATATTAAAAGCACTCACAGCATCTGGCCAGTGCTTTACAGGCTGAGAAAACAAGTTTTTACATCTACTAGATTTCAAAGAGTATTTAAACCCAAACAAAACACAACTCAGACAATATGCGCCATCTTCAGATGGTGAATAACTAAGCCATGAAAATTGTTTTAATCAGATAAGTTGGAAAGATCACCCATTTGTTTTTGGAAAAGAATAACACTCATTAGGCACAAAAACATTTCTAATCAAGTTTTTTATTTGCAAATCATTTAAAGTAGATGCCTTTGAACGAAAGCATGCAATATCATATTCACTAGAGTATTCACTTGACAACTTATTTGTATTAGACTCTAGTTTTGAAATTTCGGCAGATAAAAACTTTTTGTTTTTAAAATTACAATCATTTTCATTTGAAGGTAGCAAAGTATTCGAAGAACATGATTTTGAATCTATAAAGGAATTAAAGACACTATTTCCGTGAGAGGATGTTATAAGTTTGTTTTTATTAAGTTCATATAAAAAAGATTTATCAGCAATAGTAGAAATAGGTGGTTCTTGATTGGTGTTGTATTTATCTGTAAACATAGTAATTGGTAATTGTTTATCACAATTTCTAACTTTTTTACATAAAAATTTACGCTTCAAGCATTTCTCATCTGGAACGAAAACTAGAGGTACATAATGATTGTGTTTATATGGAAAAGGAGGATTTGATCCTTCAAAACAAAACAATAAATTCAGAACATCTGATGATGCAGAAAAAACACGAGGTTCAATTTTAAGATTAAACATAAGTTTATATTTTAGGAGAGAACCAATTGTTCTGTAGTAACACTGAACTTGTTTAAAATACACAGTTGAAAGAGCAAGGATGCAAAGAAAACCAGACCATACAAATTCTTGACATATATGTAATGCTTCTTCCTTAACAAGATTATCTTTTAGTTTTCCTGAGTCTACAGAATGTGTGGACACAGACACTGCTAACAAATTATCTATTGATGAAAACTCATTTGGATACTTTAAGCATAAGCTGACAAATGATGGGTGGTTACTGTAAAATGAGGGAGTTAAATATAAATCAATTGTTGTCAGAATTCTTAAATCCATTACCAAACTATTATCACCGCTCATACAAATTGAAAATGAACTAAATAGACAATTACCAGTAGATTCAGATCTGTAGTAAAAAAATGAATAAAGCTTTTAATACACAGTAAAAAAGATCCAACACCAAAGCTTAATGTAAAAAAAATTTTATTCAAGTATTTATATAAGTTTGATTAAAAAAAAAAAGCAAATCAATTAGATCAAGGCAAAAGATAAATTTAAAAAATGGTTTGCTTATGCTAACTTTTTTAAAGCAATTTTAAGTCAAATTTATTATTATAACTTTTAAATGTTATCATTATTATTATGATTATAATTACTATGATTATTATTATTGTTGTTGTTACTATTATTACTATTATTATTATTATTATTATTATTATTATTATTATTATTATTATTATTATTATTATTATTACTATTATTATTATTGTTGTTGTTGTTGTTGTTGTTGTTGTTGTTGTTGTTGTTGTTGTTGTTGTTGTTGTTGTTGTTGTTGTTGTTGTTGTTGTTGTTGTTGTTGTTGTTGTTGTTGTTGTTGTTGTTGTTGTTGTTGTTGTTGTTGTTGTTGTTGTTGTTGTTGTTGTTGTTGTTGTTGTTGTTGTTGTTGTTGTTGTTGTTGTTGTTGTTGTTGTTGTTGTTGTTGTTGTTGTTGTTGTTGTTGTTGTTGTTGTTGTTGTTGTTGTTGTTGTTGTTGTTGTTGTTGTTGTTGTTGTTGTTGTTGTTGTTGTTGTTGTTGTTGTTGTTGTTGTTGTTGTTGTTGTTGTTGTTGTTGTTGTTGTTGTTGTTGTTGTTGTTGTTGTTGTTGTTGTTGTTGTTGTTGTTGTTGTTGTTGTTGTTGTTGTTGTTGTTGTTGTTGTTGTTGTTGTTGTTGTTGTTGTTGTTGTTGTTGTTGTTGTTGTTGTTGTTGTTGTTGTTGTTGTTGTTGTTGTTGTTGTTGTTGTTGTTGTTGTTGTTGTTGTTGTTGTTGTTGTTGTTGTTGTTGTTGTTGTTGTTGTTGTTGTTGTTGTTGTTGTTGTTGTTGTTGTTGTTGTTGTTGTTGTTGTTGTTGTTGTTGTTGTTGTTGTTGTTGTTGTTGTTGTTGTTGTTGTTGTTGTTGTTGTTGTTGTTGTTGTTGTTGTTGTTGTTGTTGTTGTTGTTGTTGTTGTTGTTGTTGTTGTTGTTGTTGTTGTTGTTGTTGTTGTTGTTGTTGTTGTTGTTGTTGTTGTTGTTGTTGTTGTTGTTGTTGTTGTTGTTGTTGTTGTTGTTGTTGTTGTTGTTGTTGTTGTTGTTGTTGTTGTTGTTGTTGTTGTTGTTGTTGTTGTTGTTGTTGTTGTTGTTGTTGTTGTTGTTGTTGTTGTTGTTGTTGTTGTTGTTGTTGTTGTTGTTGTTGTTGTTGTTGTTGTTGTTGTTGTTGTTGTTGTTGTTGTTGTTGTTGTTGTTGTTGTTGTTGTTGTTGTTGTTGTTGTTGTTGTTGTTGTTGTTGTTGTTGTTGTTGTTGTTGTTGTTGTTGTTGTTGTTGTTGTTGTTGTTGTTGTTGTTGTTGTTGTTGTTGTTGTTGTTGTTGTTGTTGTTGTTGTTGTTGTTGTTGTTGTTGTTGTTGTTGTTGTTGTTGTTGTTGTTGTTGTTGTTGTTGTTGTTGTTGTTGTTGTTGTTGTTGTTGTTGTTGTTGTTGTTGTTGTTGTTGTTGTTGTTGTTGTTGTTGTTGTTGTTGTTGTTGTTGTTGTTGTTGTTGTTGTTGTTGTTGTTGTTGTTGTTGTTGTTGTTGTTGTTGTTGTTGTTGTTGTTGTTGTTGTTGTTGTTGTTGTTGTTGTTGTTGTTGTTGTTGTTGTTGTTGTTGTTGTTGTTGTTGTTGTTGTTGTTGTTGTTGTTGTTGTTGTTGTTGTTGTTGTTGTTGTTGTTGTTGTTATTATTATTACTATTGTTTTAGTTGATATAAAGAATGAAATTTTGCTATTGTTTTTCCTTTTACTTTTTAAACTAAATAGAAAAATACTTACTTCAAGGCCATAGTTTTCCTTGAGTTCTGCGGTATGTCACACTCAACATAAATATTTCTCTTTATTGACTTTTGAACAGTCAACAAGTCATAAAGATCTGGTTTGTGAAGGAAATTAATCTTCAACGACAATTCGGAATAAACAGTTCGTAGATTTTCAATACAACCGTTCTCAATTAATTTTCTTACAGACTATAGAAATGCAAGACATGCTTAAAAAATGTTTTAATTTGGTCAGTTGAATGTTTCTTTTGAAATCTGCAAATGACAAAAACAAACAATCGATTAGCTAAATTGCGCCTAACTTGGGCTAAAGTTACGCTACCGAACGATGAAAAAAACCTTAGTTAAATCAATGATATATTAAGAATAACTAGATGTCTAACTGCCGTAAATCGGTATAAGAAAAAGTGAAGCAAAAATCGGACATTATGGGGGGCAAAATCTTTACGCTATTTATCAAAACAAAACAAATACGAAGCTTTTGATTTGTTAAATTCATAATGGCCGATTTTTGCTTCAAAAAATACGCGAAAGTTAGACATCTAGTTATTTTTAATATATCATTGAGTTAAATCAATGATATATTATATATACTAGATGTCTAACTTCGATCCGAAAAGTGAATCGGTGCTAGCCATTTCTAATTAGGGCAAAAACATGCATTTTTAACTTTTATTACGCACGTCGGATATAGCTTTTGCCCTTATTACAAATGGCGGATTTAATTTGTAAACAAAAAAAAGCGGCTTCACTTTTCGTCCAATAAAATCCCGCAAGTTAGACATCTAGTATATATAATATATCATTGAGTTAAATAAACTCAATAATTTTTTGGACTCTCGTTTGCCGAATAAACGGGCCAAGTTAAGCGCAAAAATGTTTTGCCTAACCTGACCTGAAATTACGTTATCGGAGGATAAAAATGAAACAATTTAATAAGAATTTATATGATTTCGAAATCTCATCAGCCAAATAAACGGGCCAGGTTAGGCGCGCCTAATATGGTCCGAAATTACGCTACCGATAACAAAATTAGAAACCACTTCACAAATATTTCTTAAATTCGGAAGCCGGTAAAAAACGAGCAAGACGGGGACTTTATACTTATAAAAATTCCTTCGATATCGCAAATTTACACCCAAAAAATCACAACATAAAATAGTCGACGCGCCTAACAAGCCTAACCCTAAACCCGCCCCTGCCACAAGGTAGTAAGACAATAATGAAAACCCTCACGTCAACTTTGTAATATTTTATGAATTGTGGCATTACTTTTCATAAACGTAAATATTAATGAATTCTTTCAAGTATTTATTGTTCAAATTGCATGTAAAACTTTGTAAAATTTTCAACTTTTTACTAAAGAAAGAAAAAGAGAAAAATTTATGTATTAAATAAAAATAGTTACAACAACTTTTTACAAAGAGTTTCATAAAAAACATAAAACGAGAAAACGATTATAACTTTAATTATTACGTTATATTGTAAAAACTTTTTTGCACAAGGTAAGTTGCAAATGGCGATAATGGACTGATTGCATAGATTTTTCCGCATATTACTTTCACCAGATGGGTCCCTAATGGGAAACCCGTAAAAATCCCAGTTTTCTTAGCCCTTATAATCACCACATGCGACCCATATTATTATTTTTGCTTAATTTTTCAACCATACGGGACCCATCTGGAAACCAGAACACAAACCCTTCTAAATCCCGTTCCCATAAGCCCAGTTAAAAACCATACGGTACCCGTCTGTCAATGTTTGCTGGGTAAAAATAAAAATTACACTTAGTTTTACTGAAAACTTGTACCTTATTTTATCATATTTATTATAAAAAACGAAAAAAAGAAAAGGTAATATGCAACAAATTATTGTAAGAATATGTTTTGTTAACCAAAAAATATATATTTATATTTAAAATTTAAATATTCTTACGAAAAAAATGTTATGTTAAACAAAAAAGACATCTTGAGTTCAAATATTGATAAATATATAAGTTTCAAAATTTTTTATTTGATCTGTGTAAATAAATCGGCCTGTTATTGGATGGATAACCAGGAATAGGATGCCGCAAACGGACCAAATGGTAGTTGCTATCTGGCAAACCAGCTCTGGTGAGTCTGTTACGGTACAACAATGGTTCATTCGGCTCCGGCATGCCATTCATAGAACTTTAATGGTCTGTAAATGGATCGCCACAACTGGGGTAGCCGGCACTGGCCCATACGAGCGCCGCTAAAATTTTAATATGTGCATAAATTCCCATATTCTGAATAGTTTGGCGCAGATGGTTTTTCATTTTATTTTATCTTTTTTTTATATAAAATATTGGAAGATATTTTGCATGTCACAACTTTAACTAACGAATATTTTTGTGGTATTTCAGATTGAATAACTTCTTAAGTTTTAGATGAATGTTAAGTGTCCGACGACTAAAAAAAAGGGTTTCCTGATTCGCACCTGACTTTTTATCATTTGAATCTAAAATGCAGAAAAGACAAGAGAGAGAAGAATTAAGTATGAAAACCATAAGATCTTATGTTAATACAGAGCAAAACATGTGAAAACTCAATCTTTTTTATTTCTAAGAGTTTAAAAGTTTTTTATTGCTTAGTCGTATATTTTTTTTACATGACAACGGATAAATTATGATATATGACTTTTTTACTTTTCACACATTTATTGAAAAAATATTTACTAATAAATTTAAAGTTGATTGAAAGGTAATTGGAAATGTTAAGAAAGTTATAGGGACTTACAGCAATTTTAACTTTGTGTGTGTTCTTGACGTAACAGACGATGATTTATATTTGCACACGCTACACATTGACATCACAAGCGTGATAACTTGTTTAAAGGTTTTGACGTCACGTAAAAACATTTTAAAAGTAGTATTACGTCATACCTTCTTAAAAAAAAAATTTAAAAAAAACCACAGCAACAAAATGCCACATTCTTATTAAGAATTCTTAAAAAGAATGAAAAAAAAAAAGGAATTTTTTCTTATTAAGAATTCTTAATAAGAATGTGGCATTTTGTTGCTGTGCTTTTTAACATGTATTTTTTTTGCGAAAATATGGCGTAAAAATTACTTTTTTAAACTTTCGTAATATGGATTTTACCAGAAGGAGCGGAAGTAACCGCAAAAACCTTGCATCTCGTGAAACTAATTATTTGACATTTTTAATTCTGGCACTAAAATGATTTTTAAAGAGAAAACGATTGGGTTGGACTTAGACTTTAAACTACTTTTTTATAATTCAATAAAATAGCTCCTTTTTATCCTTTTTCACAGTCGTCATCATACCTAAGTTCATCATCCGTTTATCAATATTTCTTTGACATAAAGTATGAAACTTATGAAACAAAATATATCCAAGATTCTATTTCTGAATATTGGCAAAAATAGGATCTTTGATATGTTTTTTTTATTGCGTAAGTTTTTTTGTTTTTTTTTTTAAAAAAAAAAAAAAAAAAAAAAGAAATCAAGTTTTGAAGATATTTAAAAGTCTTTTAAAAACTAAATAACAAAACTAGATTTTTTGAAAAGGAATCCTTAAATGTTTATGCTTTTTAGAATGTATAAGCTTAACATAAATCTCAAATGCGCTGAATGCTAGAATTATGAACTTTTATTTAAACTGTGCGTTTATATAATGGTAAATTCTTAAAGTAATATGAACCCATAATTTATTAAAAACTCAAGTTAGTTACTTAGACTAACTCCATGAGGAGAAGAATGGGTTTCCTAAGTGGTTCAGTTAGTAATTCACTTAAAGAGTGTAGCACCGGTTAAACTTTTTAATTGTGGTACCGGTTTAAGTGTGGTGCTGGTTTAAAAGAAAGTTCCATTTTACTGATAGCCCAGTGGGAATTACCTCGGATACCTGGATATCTAAGAACTCTGACCCATACGTCTTTATCGCTTTTCTTTGTATTTCAAAACAACTCGAGATGAAATTGTGTTATGAAATATGAAAATTCCAGTATTTTACCGGTTTGTACAAGATTACGAAACTGTTTGAAATAAGTTTTTAAACAAAGACCTTGAAAACAATTCAAAACTTAGAGCTTTTGGGTATTTGCTAACTATTCATGCATTTCTATTGGTTAGTTTTCTAAGGTTGTAAGAATTGCGTCAGTTAAACTCTAAACATTAAATCCCATAGGAAAATTCTTGTTTTGAAAGGATGAGCAATGAAAGACGGCGCCTCGCAAGCCATTTCAACACGAACTGTTTACTAGCACCTTTTACGTTACAACTTTTAAAAGTATTTGTAAACACTTTTGAAGGCGTTTGTAAACACCAAAAACATATTTAAGAAAATTTAATTTCTTTCTTTACACCATTGAAGGAGTGCGTCCAGTGACTATTCATCTATAAATTGTTAAGACAAATCTTATTCATTTTTTAATTTAAAATCAAAAAAGAAAATGAAGTTTATTATCGCTTCACTTTTTGTTGCATTGGTTTTCTTGGAAATTGAAGAAGTGTCTTCAAAATGCTGTAAAGGTGCAAGTTCTGCTTTTGGATGTTGTGCAACTGGAAGATGCAATATATTTTGTTGTAATTGTGATGGCGATTGTAGAAGTACGTGGAAAGTGGAAAAGTGCGGTGGTAGTGGAAGAAGAAGTTGGTGCGTTATACAGGACAAATGTAGCAGCAGAAAGCGACGCAATGTTGCGACAATAGCAACTAATGAAGCCTTTAGAAAATTTAAACAAATTGATACTGATTCAAATGGTGCTTTGGACTTCAACGAGACATTTTTAGTTGTTCCATCAATACAAGAAAATAGGAGGCTGTTTGATGACATGGATACAAATAAAAATGGTTTGATTGATCCCTTCGAGTTCGATTCTGATTTACGTCATTGAAAACACGAACCAAGCTGTTCATTTCAGCGTTTATGAATCCAACTTTTCAAAAATATCTACCATTTTAATGTTTTCAATCAAAGTCACTGAAGCGAGACGATCGAATAAACAAATAACTTACATCACGCAATAAACGTGTTAAATGACTCGACTATTCGACATGTGTTTGCTAAAGATGAAATATTATTTCATTTTTAACAAACACACTTTTATGAAATAATATTTTAGGCGGTAATATTTTATCGTTAGCTGTAATTTTTTAGTCGTTTGATCCAAAAGTATATTTTACATTTTAATCTTCCAAATCATATAACAATTAAAAACCCTTTATATTTAAGTCAACCTTTAGAACAAAAAAATGGTATCTAAAAAAGAAAATAATGCAAGAAGTAAAATGATGTAAAATGTTGAAAGAAGTTTATGATACTTTATGGATAAAATATTTTCCCAATAAATCATATTTAACAAAGTGAAACAATAGTTTAATCCTCGGAAAACCCTTCAAATGTACACTTCGAAGTAGATTTCAAGTTAAAAAAAGTTCACTGAAAACTAGTTTGTTATTTCAAATGTAAGTTTTAGGACTTTAGATAAGACAGGCAGTGAGAAAATAAGAGGGTAGCCATATTTGTTATCATGTGATCAAATTTATGTAGTGGGAAAGTTTTAGTGTAGGCTAATTTAGTTTGTATTTTGGTAGATTGAAGAGTTTTGTATTATATCACATAGCTTAATGGTTTGGAGTTTTTTTTTTAGGAATATATTAGTAACTTGGATGAGGAAGACAATTATAACTTATGTTGCTTTGTTTTTTTTTCTTGTTGTTTCTCAATAATTGCAATAAAGGCATCACAATGACGTAAATCAGAATCGAACTCGAAGGGATCAATCAAACCATTTTTATTTGTATTCATGTCATCAAACAGCCTCCTATTTTCTTGTATACTAAAATAAATGTATATTTTCTTGTATACAGCTAAAAATGTCTCGTTGAATTGCATCTTTGAAAGTATTTTAGCTTTTCCAAGCTTGCATAACTTACGGCGCAAATTTAGGGAAAAAACCACAAGCTGATTTAAAGTCAGAACTTTTAGTTATTCTTTACACTTCATTTTAATTGAATTATTAATTTCAAAAAAGGTCTTCTTGGGCATCGAAACTGCACATGACAGAAGCGTAGGAGACATTTGCACTGAGACGTTCTACGAAACAATATAACATACAAGAAACACCCTAATATTCGAAAACAAAAACGTCAACTCCACTCTTCACTTCAACACACTACTGACATTTCTAGCAAAACTAAAAACAGAAACCAGGACATATACAAGATTGCAATCAGACTTTGTGACGAAAACGTGAGAAACATCTCATTTGCACAAAAAAACAGAATTACACAGAAACATTGACCTTCAAAACGTATAAATGTGAGAACGCAAATATGTAAATATAATAAACAAAAGTATGTGAAGAAAAAAAAAAAGTATAACAATAAAACCAAACAAACATTTAATTGTAAATAGTATATCTTCTTGGACCAAGTTCCTTTCGCTTGTACTCGCTCATAACCTTGAGTACTTAGAGCAAATGCTATAACCTTGAGTCTTTACAGTAAATCTTTTAAAAGTTAAACGTGGTAAGTAGTCAATCGTCGAACAACCCACCTTCCACAGCTGCCCAAGACTGATAAGAAGTAAAAGGAAATAAAGATATTGAAAAAGGAAAGAGCTATTTGATGAGCTTTGTGTGCAAGTAACTACAACAAGCCCGAATTACATGTACCTTTGGATAAAGTTAAGGTATGTTTAATTTTTATTCAGAATATTCCTTTCAGGGAGAAAGCTTAATTCTACTCTAGAGATAATGATTTTCTATTATTTTCCAATTGTTTACGTTCTTAGTTAGGAACGTAAAAAAAAAAAAAAAAAATAGAAGGATTTTATTAGTTAAAAAGGTTTTTTTAATTAAGGCTCTTTTCAGTGCTACACAAGCGTCGTGTAATAATGAATACAATCAGAACCGTTCAAGACTGTGACTTCATGCGTCAAGCTTTTCTTTCTTAAACCATTTTTCTCAATAAAAAAAGCAATATAAATAGAAACCATCAAAGCGGAGAACACGAGAACCAGTAAAAATGTCGACGACAACAGTTGTCTACTTTAAAAACACAGTTTGATGCATTCTGTTAATTGAAGAAAACGTAGAAGGAAGTTTTTTAAAAGTTATATTGTTGACAGATAAAGCTGTCGAATATTTTTTTCTCAATTTATAAAAAGATATAATCATTCAACATCAGCACTTGTGGCTGCCGAAACACGAAGAATTGCTGTCAAAATACAATTCCCAAGATTGTCTAGGAAAGAACAATATGGTGTACAGAGCAAAATTTATGATCATTGAACCGTTCAAAAACAACATACCAGTAAATACAATAAATAGGCAACGCCAAGGATTAAAACCAAACATTATTATATACAGAAGCCACATTATAAAAATTAAAATTTCAAATCCCTTTAATCTACTAACAAATAAATAATATGTTATTTTTGTAAAATAAAAGCGTCAAGAAAAACATTTCTTCCAAAGATTCTGCCTTTATTATTTTTTTTTTTTAAAAAAAAAAACGCGATACGGAGAGTAGGTTAAACCGAATTAAAATAAAGTAGAATAAGGAACAGTCATTGTCTGTTTAGTTACCAGTACCAGACAGAAACGATTACCCATATTGAGTAATTGCGCCGAAAAAGTTTATGATTATTTAGTAGAACTATAGTTACAAATACTTATTTTGATAAAAATCCAGCAAACGATAGAATAGTTTATAAAAAATTTTATTAAACTATATTAGATTTGGATTACATAAATTGTGTTTGGTTACACACTAAAATATACCGTCCTATCTCAATATTTATAAGTGACTTACACTGAAACTTTTAAAATGGTGCATTAAAAAAATTAAAATTTTTAAGATCAAGCTTGTATAAGTAAAAAAGTTTTCACAATAATATAAAACTTTTAGCTCCAATTGTAAAACTTGATTCAACAAACATTTGCTGAAAATTTCATGGAAATTGAACATACCATTATTGAAATAGGATGGTCGGGAAGTCAAGAGTTATTTAATTAAATATAAATAAAAATTTGTATAATTAAGAAATTGTATTATATTCACAATTGTACCAAATATTTTCAATCAAAATGTCAATTTAAAAATAGTTACTTTTATGAACAGTAACCAAAATCATGTAGGTTACTTTCTTGGTGCAGCTTCTTTTTTTTTTTGCATCAACAAATAACTTTTCGTTGTTTTTTTGATTTTGACACTTTTTGTTCATGATTGAACAGCCTTGAAGAGTATATATTGAACAGCCTTTTAAAATAAAAGATGAACATGATTTGCTTTTCTTTTCTTCCGATATAAAATTTGAATCAACATCCTAAACTCCTAATTCCAAATGTGTTAACGAAACATAGTTTATTTTGGATATGTGCGAAACATAGTTTATTTTGGGTATGTGCTGTCATATCATCCCGTTAAAATTTTCATATCATCCTGTTAAAATTTTCATTTTGGTTTTGGGTCTTGCCAAGAAGGCATTTTTTAAAGAGTTCTTCTTGAGGTAGATCAATATATGTAGGCCTTAAATGGCTAATAACTGAGAGTGGAAAGCCAGCGCCTGCTTTTTGTAGGTAGAAGTTTTATTAGTTTTGTCCTGTTTATAGCAATACCAGTTATTGATACCATCAGGGCAATGAGCATCCCAGTTATTTTCAACTGACGAAGTTAGTTGAAAATAACTTTACACTTTTTGTTTTGAAAAAAAGTACGAGATATTTTAATACCCGACTAGTGCGTAGTTCCGAATCACGGGTAGTTCAGATGACCGCGTAACGAAAGTGGGAAGCGTATTAAATAAAAAAGTAAATAAATTTAAAAAAAGAAATTTTTACTTACTTTTACATTTATAAGGTGATAGCACAATGTTTAAAAAAAGTTGTGAAGAATTGAGAGTTAATTCCACCTGAAGATGGATCTGGAAAAGGAGCTGCTCTTGTAGCAGCTGTAACGCAAAGATTAGACAAATCTTCAAGTTAAAAAATGTTTTTGTTTGATGATTGGCTTTTTGTTTACTATTTTTACTCTATATTCTTTTGAATGAAATTCTATTAAACTAATGGGTGGTTTTTGCTATTCTATTGCCACTTCCTATTGATTTTTATTATTAATTACTAATAACTTTTAATTGTAAGCCAGTTAAAATCGCATCTTTTTGATATTTTAAAAATAATTCATATTATATATTATAATAATGTCATATTTTATATCAAGTACATTATTAATAATTTACTTTATATATAATATAATAAAGTCAAAAATAGTTTGTTTTTGTTAACGAATTCTTCTTTATAAGATTTATAAATAAAATTTGTTTGTTGAATTTGGTTTTATTTTGATGAAGCAATTTATATTCATTTTGTTTTATTCCATTCCATATAAGTATCAATTTTTAGCTAGTTAAAAATTATTACTTTACATGGAGTAGGTGAAATTTATACTTACATGGAGTATTACTTTCACCCACTTTATGTACAGTTGTGAACAAAATAATAGTTGTGGCTAGTAATACAATCATTTGTGATAATAATTTTATGTAAATTTAAATATAAGTTAATAAATTTAGGCATAACAGTAATACAAACACTGAATAATGAAATGGGAGTAAAAAATGCTGGTAACACTGTTAAAATTACTTTAGGGAAGTCCCGAATTTTATATACGAACATATTGTGAGGGCGGTGGATTTAACTATATTTATTATTACTATTATGTTTTCTTCTTTTGCAGTAAAGGGGAAGGGGAATGGGAAGTTTGGGTTTGGTGTTGTTTGGATTGGGTATATGGAGGTTGGGAACTAGGTAGATGGTCTGGGGAGTATTTGGTTAGGAAAGGGCTAGGTTTAGGAATAGTTTGGTTAAGAATGGGCAAGGTCTAATCAAAAAAGGCTTAACTTAAATTCGCCGTCCTCAGTATATTCTATAATATAAAACTCAACAATTGTTCTATTAATGTGTAATGGTAAGCAATCTTATATTTGTGTGACGTAAGTGTAATAGCGCGGATATGCTAAGGTGCGCGGTAAAGCATCAAACTTTTCAATAACAATATTTAACGCATATAGTAATAACAACAATAATATTAATAATCGAAATGCAAACAAAAGTACTTACTACTGGTTCTTCTTCTCTTACTTATTTTTCTTAATAAATATTCTCAAAAATTCTCATCAATATATATTCTCTTAAAATTAACTCATGCAAATATCAATAAATCAATACAGATAATAACGCTTATTTAAAGTTACTCAAATATCTTTTCTTACCAATTCTTCTCGTAAGTTTCTCTTTAAAATCTTCGTAAATACTTCTCATAAAATTCTCTTTAAATCTTTAAAAATCCTTTTTTCATAAATTCCTCTTTTAAATCTCTTTTCTCATAAAATTCTCTTTTAAATCTCTTTTCTTATAAAATTCTCTTTTAAATCTCTTACTCTTCTTAACTCTTACTTTGCCATTTTAAAACCTCTTCAAAAACTGTTCTTCAAAAACTCTCTTCAAAAACTGTCTTCCCAAAAACTGTCTTCTTTTCTTTTTTTGAGCTTTTTATAGTTTTCGGTTGTTTACCGTTTTGCTACTTATTCATCATTTATTTATATGACAGGTTGAATAAGTTTCCGTGCGTACATCTTTTCTTGGTTGTTGTTATTTTTTATTTTTCTTGTCGCTTTATCGTTTATTCATATGACAAATTCAATAAGTCTCTGTGTGTACGTCTTTTCTTGGTTGTTGTTGTTTTTACTTTTCTTTTCGTTATATCGTCTATTCATTTGACAAATTCAATAATTCTCTGCGTGTACGTCTTTTCTTGGTTGTTGTTACATTTTACTCTTCTTTTCGCTTTATCATCTTATTCATACGACAAATTCAATAAGTCTCCGTGCGTACTTTTTGTTGGTTGACTCACTCTTTCTGTCGAATATTATATGAGTCGGGTAAAACTTAAAGATAACGTTTACAATTTTATCATTTTCCCTCCTCACAATATCTATTTGCAGGTTAAAATAACATATCTGTTGTTTCCTATCCAATTATTTATATTAGCTTTTTGTTTATTTGGTTTTAGTAAGACTAATTAAAGGTAAGATTAATTTTAGTGTTAATTTAATGAAATATATAAAATAATCGTATAAATTTATTTTATGAATAGGAATTATGGGTCGTTCAAAGCATTGTAGTGCAGAAAAGAGACAACTAATTATTAAATTAAAACAAGAAGGGAAAACATAAAAATTTATTCAAGAGACATTAAGTTGTTCTCCTATGATGATTAGAAATGCTCTAAAATGGAAAAATGTAGGCGAAACAAGGGGCCGAAAACAAAAAACAACTGAACATGAAGACAGATTGATAAAACGTGCTGCTGTTGTCGATCCTTTTGTAACGTCCCGCCATATTAAAGAAGATTTAAATTTAAGCGTTTCTTCGAGAACAGTGCGTAGGCGGTTAGTACAAAGTAAGTTAGTCGCCAAAAGCCCAAGAAAAGTTCTCCTTTTGAAAAAAAGGCATGTGGTAGCAAGATTACATTTTGCAAAAACGCATGCAGATTGGCCTGTTTCAAAATTGCGTAATATTTTGTGGTCTGATGAAAGCAAAATTGTTTTATTTGGGTCAAGTGGACGCAGGATGTATGTAAGGAGGCCACCTAACTCTGCATACAAACCGCAATACACCATAAAAACTGTAAAACATGGCGGAGCAAAAAAAAATATTTGGGGTTGTTTTTCTTATTATGGCGTAGGGCCAATCTATAAGATTGGTGGTCCATAATGACCAAGACAAATACCTTCAACTATTACAAAATACCATGTTGCCCTATGCAGAAGAAGATATGCCCCTAAGATGGGTTTATATGCAGGACAACGACCCAAATCATACCAGTCGCAGGGTAAAAAGTTGATTCATTGAGATTAAGGTTGCAGTTATGGATTAGCCTGCACAGTCACCGGATCTCAATCCGATCGAAAACCTTTCGACGGGTAAAAGAGGCAGGTGTTATGGTAAGTTGTCCAGAATGCTTGGAACAACATTCCTTTAGAACGTTGTCAAAATTTAATAAACTCAATGCCGAATAGATGCAAAGCTGTGATAAAAAACCGGGGGCATGCGATTAAATACTAGTTTTTTACTATTGTTTAATTAAATTTATATCATTTTTTTGTTAATAAAATAAATTATTTGCAATATAACATTAAATAAATTAATACTACTATTATTATGTCCTGTTTTTTATACTTACATTATTATTATAAATAAAAGCAACAGTTTAAAATTTTCTACTAATTAGTTTATCATCTCACAGCTATTTAATTAATAATCCAGTATTACAATTTCATTTTCAGTAACTGTTTAAAGATAATAATATTATTTCGTTAATTTTAATCACACTTCTATTATTTTGTCCACAACTGTAAGTATTAAGTTTTAATTAGTTAAAATAAAATACTTACACGGACTGGGTGGAACTAACAACTAGAAATACATATGATATTAAAAGAATTGAAATAAAGTTAGATTAAAAAAAACACGGTAAAAAAAAAAAAAAAAAAAAATGAACGAAAACACCCGATCGCGAAAAAATTTCGGTTCGACGATCGGGTAACTTTTTTACTTGATTCCGGATAATTTTATTACCCTCTTATTTTCTCACTGCCTGTCTTATCTAAAGTCCTAAAACTTACATTTGAAATAACAAACTAGTTTTCAGTGAACTTTTTTTAACTTGAAATCTACTTCGAAGTGTACATTTGAAGGGTTTTCCGAGGATTAAACTATTGTTTCACTTTGTTAAATATGATTTATTGGGAAAATATTTTATCCATAAAGTATCATAAACTTCTTTCAACATTTTACATCATTTTACTTCTTGCATTATTTTCTTTTTTAGATACCATTTTTTTGTTCTAAAGGTTGACTTAAATATAAAGGGTTTTTAATTGTTATATGATTTGGAAGATTAAAATGTAAAATATACTTTTGGATCAAACGACTAAAAAATTACAGCTAACGATAAAATATTACCGCCTAAAATATTATTTCATAAAAGTGTGTTTGTTAAAAATGAAATAATATTTCATCTTTAGCAAACACATGTCGAATAGTCGAGTCATTTAACACGTTTATTGCGTGATGTAAGTTATTTGTTTATTCGATCGTCTCGCTTCAGTGACTTTGATTGAAAACATTAAAATGGTAGATATTTTTGAAAAGTTGGATTCATAAACGCTGAAATGAACAGCTTGGTTCGTGTTTTCAATGACGTAAATCAGAATCGAACTCGAAGGGATCAATCAAACCATTTTTATTTGTATCCATGTCATCAAACAGCCTCCTATTTTCTTGTATTGATGGAACAACTAAAAATGTCTCGTTGAAGTCCAAAGCACCATTTGAATCAGTATCAATTTGTTTAAATTTTCTAAAGGCTTCATTAGTTGCTATTGTCGCAACATTGCGTCGCTTTCTGCTGCTACATTTGTCCTGTATAACGCACCAACTTCTTCTTCCACTACCACCGCACTTTTCCACTTTCCACGTACTTCTACAATCGCCATCACAATTACAACAAAATATATTGCATCTTCCAGTTGCACAACATCCAAAAGCAGAACTTGCACCTTTACAGCATTTTGAAGACACTTCTTCAATTTCCAAGAAAACCAATGCAACAAAAAGTGAAGCGATAATAAACTTCATTTTCTTTTTTGATTTTAAATTAAAAAATGAATAAGATTTGTCTTAACAATTTATAGATGAATAGTCACTGGACGCACTCCTTCAATGGTGTAAAGAAAGAAATTAAATTTTCTTAAATATGTTTTTGGTGTTTACAAACGCCTTCAAAAGTGTTTACAAATACTTTTAAAAGTTGTAACGTAAAAGGTGCTAGTAAACAGTTCGTGTTGAAATGGCTTGCGAGGCGCCGTCTTTCATTGCTCATCCTTTCAAAACAAGAATTTTCCTATGGGATTTAATGTTTAGAGTTTAACTGACGCAATTCTTACAACCTTAGAAAACTAACCAATAGAAATGCATGAATAGTTAGCAAATACCCAAAAGCTCTAAGTTTTGAATTGTTTTCAAGGTCTTTGTTTAAAAACTTATTTCAAACAGTTTCGTAATCTTGTACAAACCGGTAAAATACTGGAATTTTCATATTTCATAACACAATTTCATCTCGAGTTGTTTTGAAATACAAAGAAAAGCGATAAAGACGTATGGGTCAGAGTTCTTAGATATCCAGGTATCCGAGGTAATTCCCACTGGGCTATCAGTAAAATGGAACTTTCTTTTAAACCAGCACCACACTTAAACCGGTACCACAATTAAAAAGTTTAACCGGTGCTACACTCTTTAAGTGAATTACTAACTGAACCACTTAGGAAACCCATTCTTCTCCTCATGGAGTTAGTCTAAGTAACTAACTTGAGTTTTTAATAAATTATGGGTTCATATTACTTTAAGAATTTACCATTATATAAACGCACAGTTTAAATAAAAGTTCATAATTCTAGCATTCAGCGCATTTGAGATTTATGTTAAGCTTATACATTCTAAAAAGCATAAACATTTAAGGATTCCTTTTCAAAAAATCTAGTTTTGTTATTTAGTTTTTAAAAGACTTTTAAATATCTTCAAAACTTGATTTCTTTTTTTTTTTTTTTTTTTTTTAAAAAAAAAAACAAAAAAACTTACGCAATAAAAAAAACATATCAAAGATCCTATTTTTGCCAATATTCAGAAATAGAATCTTGGATATATTTTGTTTCATAAGTTTCATACTTTATGTCAAAGAAATATTGATAAACGGATGATGAACTTAGGTATGATGACGACTGTGAAAAAGGATAAAAAGGAGCTATTTTATTGAATTATAAAAAAGTAGTTTAAAGTCTAAGTCCAACCCAATCGTTTTCTCTTTAAAAATCATTTTAGTGCCAGAATTAAAAATGTCAAATAATTAGTTTCACGAGATGCAAGGTTTTTGCGGTTACTTCCGCTCCTTCTGGTAAAATCCATATTACGAAAGTTTAAAAAAGTAATTTTTACGCCATATTTTCGCAAAAAAAATACATGTTAAAAAGCACAGCAACAAAATGCCACATTCTTATTAAGAATTCTTAATAAGAAAAAATTCCTTTTTTTTTTTCATTCTTTTTAAGAATTCTTAATAAGAATGTGGCATTTTGTTGCTGTGGTTTTTTTAAATTTTTTTTTTAAGAAGGTATGACGTAATACTACTTTTAAAATGTTTTTACGTGACGTCAAAACCTTTAAACAAGTTATCACGCTTGTGATGTCAATGTGTAGCGTGTGCAAATATAAATCATCGTCTGTTACGTCAAGAACACACACAAAGTTAAAATTGCTGTAAGTCCCTATAACTTTCTTAACATTTCCAATTACCTTTCAATCAACTTTAAATTTATTAGTAAATATTTTTTCAATAAATGTGTGAAAAGTAAAAAAGTCATATATCATAATTTATCCGTTGTCATGTAAAAAAAATATACGACTAAGCAATAAAAAACTTTTAAACTCTTAGAAATAAAAAAGATTGAGTTTTCACATGTTTTGCTCTGTATTAACATAAGATCTTATGGTTTTCATACTTAATTCTTCTCTCTCTTGTCTTTTCTGCATTTTAGATTCAAATGATAAAAAGTCAGGTGCGAATCAGGAAACCCTTTTTTTTAGTCGTCGGACACTTAACATTCATCTAAAACTTAAGAAGTTATTCAATCTGAAATACCACAAAAATATTCGTTAGTTAAAGTTGTGACATGCAAAATATCTTCCAATATTTTATATAAAAAAAAGATAAAATAAAATGAAAAACCATCTGCGCCAAACTATTCAGAATATGGGAATTTATGCACATATTAAAATTTTACACTTTAGGTTTAAATTTCGATCTTGTTTGTATATAACTATGGCATACTTCAACACAGGCCTATTCGTCATGAGTTTGTCATATAATTATATACATATATAGTGTATAACTCTAAAAAATAATATAAAGAATAAAAATTATAATATTCTTTAAAGAATGTGTTTAAAAGTATAACACTATGGTTTCTATTCATATTTAGTTTGTATGATTCAGATGTAAGCATAATTACAATTTACAAAGAAGAAATGCACATTATATCAGCACAAAACATTAACAAAACATCGTATAGCAATTCATATTACCCATTGGTATATTAAATCACCAGGCCTTATTTAATCATCCACTATTGATATCCTCAGTAATGTCTCTGAATTTCTCATGAAACTAAAACTCAATAAAGTATTAATAAGAACAATTGGATTGTTAACTACTTTTCCGAAAACTGTTCCCTCCATGGTTTATCAACATAGTTCTCTCATAAACTTTGGCTAACAGAATAATATAACTTTTATGCCTACTGTTTATTAAGTTTGAAAAAACCTTTTATAGATGATTATCCTCATAAACAGGTTTTAACTTTGATGTTAGTCTTGTTAATGCTGTAATGGTGGGAGGTTCAGACTCTTAGAACTAGATGTAGCACATGACATTGCCAAGTACTCAAACGTATTTACCATCATACCCCCCATACCCCAACCCCCAACCCCCTTACTTTTATGATCAATAATGATAGAGATTTAAATGCTGAATAAGATTTGTATAGAAAAATGGCTCAAAATTAATGTAAAATGCTCTAATCAGAAGTTGAAAGTACAAAAATATACAGTAAATCGTTGAAATTCACCATCTTGAGTAAATTAACTTTACGATTGATTTTGTTCTCAATTAGCGCCGGTGTTTGGTTTTTCGATTTTTTACGATTAATAACAGTTAAAATAAAAATTTGCGATACCTCGAAAACTTATATTAACTTGTTTCAAAACATTGCACTCAGTTGCTATTCGATTAAAACTGATATAATTCGTTTAAAACAAATTTTAAATAACAATTTTATGTGTGAATGCAAACATGCCACACCAAAAACTTGGCTGTTTTAAACCCATGAAGAGTTCTATTTTAACAAACTTCAGAAAATTAGATTTATTTTAAATAACTTACACAAAAATTTTTATTTTAATTGTTATTAATCGTAAAAAATGGAAAAATCAAACTCCGGCGCTTAGTTCTCAAAATCAAAACATTGCCAGCCTGTTTTTTACTATTAAAAAAATTATTTTTTGGTTTGTTATAGATGCGAATGTTCTTTCGAGTGTAATAAGGCAGACAAACGAGCTAAAAACATATTACTCTTGCGAAACATATGATTCCTTGTTGTGAATTTTAGTTTAACAGGATTTACCATTATTTTTCAGTAAAAATTTTTAATATTACTTAAGAAAAAAAAGTAAATGAAAAGATGAACATTCATCGAGTAATGAAAATGGAATTCGTTAATGTTCTTTGCAAAAAAATATTCTTCATAGTAGAGTGCGCCAAGTTCCCGTATTTACGGGAACTACGGGAGCGGGATCCTGTTCCTGCTTTTGGTATTTAAAATACGGGAACGGGATCCTGTTCCCGTAATAAATAAAATACGGGAACAGGAAATTCCCGTTCCTGTTCCCGTACGTCATTCGATGTTACGGGGTTTTCCCGTAATTATTATATTATAATATATAATATATATATATATATTTATATATTATGATATAATATATATATATTATATATATATTATATATATATAATATATATATTTATATATTATATATATACATATTTATATATTTATATATTATAATATATATATTTATATATTATAATATAATATAAGAAATACGGGAAAAGCCGTATTTTTACAAGTTTCCCGCATTTTACCAAGTTTCCCGCTTTTTTACGGGATTCCCGCTATTTTATGATTTGCGCGCATATATTCCCGTTTATTTTAAGATTTTAAGATTTATGTTATAAATTTGGTACTAATACTAGGAACAAACTACTATAACTATAAGGTAAATATATATAAATATTATAATAATTTAAAATTATAATTAGGTTTAAGACCTAATTATAATTTTTTTAAGTAGTTTACTGTCTTCGTTTCTTTGCTAACTTTCTTCTTTTCTTTACTAACTTTCTTCTTTTCTTTACTAACTTTCTTCTTTTCTTTACTAACTTTCTTCTTTTCTTTACTAACTTTCGTCTTTTCTTTACTAACTTTCTTCATTTCTTTACTAATTTTTTCTTTTCTTTACTAACTTCTTCTTTTCTTTACTAACTTTCGTCTTTTCTTTACTAACTTCTTCTTTTCTTTACTAACTTTCGTCTTTTCTTTACTAACTTTCTTCTTTTCTTTATTAACTTTTTTCTTTTCTTTACTAATTTCTTCTTTTCTTTGCTAACTTGCGTCTTTTCTTTACTAACTTTCTTCATATCTTTGGTATCTTTCTTGTTAATTACCTTATTTTCCTTTGAATATAAGTTATTAGTTAGAATTAACCTTTTTTCCTTTTTTTTTTTTAGGTACATAGCTTTTATTAAAACTCCCCTGTGTGTCATCTATGTTGTAAAAATCTTCTATGTTGTAAAAGTCTTCTATGTTGTTAAGTTAATAAATTTAAAAAATAAAAAAAAAAAAATAAAAAAGAATCCAAAAAAAAACAAACACCTAAACCAAAATAAACCACAAAAAAAAAAAAACAAATTATATAACCAGGAAAAAAAAAGAAAAAAAAAAAGCAGGAAAAAAAACCAGGAAATATTAGACGTTCCAGGTGAAAAACGGGAACAGGAACGGGATTTTCCCGTTCCCGCTTTTTAAAATACGGGAACGGGAATTCCCGTTCCCGTTTTTTTCCAAGTCCGGGAAATGAATCCCGTTCCCGGAAATTCCCGCTTTCGTTTCCCGGAAAACGGAAATTGTCACAGCCTACTTCATAGATTTGTGTGGCTATGAAAATTCAGCCGGTTTTGATTTACACGATCCTCGGCGATAGGGTTATGGCGTTTATTAATGGTCTTTGAAGAGCCATGTTATGTAGATCTTAATAAAGAAACAATAAAACTTTTCTGAAACATTCCTTTTTATACAACAGACTTAATAAAAATTTACTTTCACAGGGGGTTAATTTGAATTATTGAAAGAAAATCAATAGTTTTAAGTATCAGTATATGGAAATACAAAATGTTTACCTCAAGATTTTTGAGCCATACGCACGGTGAATTTGTCTATTAAAAAGTTTACCGAAGCCGAGGGTTCATAAAATTTCGCAAATAATCTCAATGTAAACGATACTATAAACAAAATAAAAATTGCTTTTTGAACAGAGAATAATAATTGACTTTTAAAAGCTTACTTCATTTTTCTAATTTTTATTTCACTTTTTTTCATTGAATTAGCGTATTAAGTTTATGTATGTATACAAGTAGTTAAAAAAAAGTAAAATAGTTGCATCGTGTATACATATATATATATATATATATATATATATATATATATATATATATATATATATATATATATATATATATATATATATATATATATATATATATATATATATATACATACATATATATATGTATATATATATACATATATATATGTGTATGTATCTATGTATGTATGTATGTATGTATGTATGTATGTATGTATGTATGTATGTATGTATGTATGTATGTATGTATGTATGTATGTATGTATGTATGTATGTATGCATGCATGCATGCATGCATGCATGCATGCATGCATGCATGCATGAATGTATGTATGTATGTATGTATGTATGTATGTATGTATGTATGTATGTATGTATGTATGTATGTATGTATGTATGTATGTATGTATGTTATGTATGTATGTATGTATGTATGTATATGTATGGATTTATGTTTATATCAAAGTACCTATGATTTACTTACAGCTAGTTATATAAAATATCTATAATTGTTTATTTAAAAAGTTAAACTAAATAACCACTACAATGACCTCACAAACCTACAATTTTGAATCTTGGAATTCTCTTGAGCTTGCTAGGTTTATTCAAACAGCTTTTCAAAATTCTACAGAATTAGAAAGTTTTATGGTAACAAAAATAAAAAATCCTCCAGCTTCAAAACAGTTTTTAGCAAATCTTTCAACTGTACACCGACAAAATGATAGCTGTGCCATATGCTTAAAGGTATTTGAAACAAAGCATCTTGTCAAGGAGCTGCCAAAATGTAAGCACTGTTTTCATGCAAATTGTATTTTGCCTTGGTTGTATAAAACAAATACTTGTCCTATATGTCGGTGTGAATATCCTACAGATGACTTTGAGTATGAAGAAAATAGGCGGCTGAAGGAAAAAGAACCTCAACGGGAAGAAATGCTTGAAGAGCTTCATAATTCTATGTTTTCATAATGTTACTCAATGTTTAGACATTTTTAAAAAAATTCATGATGCTTGTGTATATTACATGTAATAATCTTATAATTCTTTTTTTAGGCAAATTTTTAAATATCATATAGGTATTGTGTAATTAACTTAAAGCTTTGGTCTTCTAATTTTGTAATAGTAATAATAAAATGTGTGTAAGTATATGTTTGCATGTAAATATATACAGGCCAGGGATTAGGACATGTGGGGCACTTGGCAAGAATTGATGTGTGGGAGCTCTTACATCAAGAAGCAAGAGCCAAAATTAAAAAGTTAGTGGGCTTTTCACTTGTCTCACCCTAAGGCCAGGTCTTATTGTTAGTTTAACACTACCAGTGAGAAATAGTAAAAATATTTTTTTTTTAGTAAGAACATTTTTAATGATGAATAAAATTGTGAAATATATTTAACTTTTACATGAGTTACATATAAAATAACAAATTAATATAAACGATCGTTGAATTTTCATATTTATAAATTTTTCGTGGTTCAACAAATGCAAAATCAGAAATAGAATTCATTATAATCGAGTTGGTTAGCAACATCATTCTCAATTGACAAAGGGTCGTTGAACGCACAGCTTTTAATCAATTTAAGCTTTAAAAAGCTTTTTTTTAAAGCTTTCCCTAGATAAAGCTATTGTAGCCTGAATTGTTAGAAGGATTCGAAGTGCAATTTTTGTACCAGAAAAAGTTTTGAAAGAACTTTTGAAGTCATAACCTCATCGTTGTATGACAAATAAGAAGTTAACCGAATCGTTGTTGTCAAGTAAGAAATTAATCGGATTGTTGCATGCCAAATAAGAAATTATGAAATTTAACAATAACAGCTCCTAAGCATACAGCCATAAATATCCTTAGTTTTACTAGTCGTAAGGTTTTTTCCACATACATACTGAAATTTAATGAATCAATTCATTTTAACCACTGAAATTTGTATAGGAGCTTGTGTGTCATGAAGCGTTTGCAATTGTTCGAATCGGCTGTGTAACAACATTGCAATCTTTACAAAATTGTTATATTCATTTTAAATCTTACTTTTACTTAAGCAAATGCTTCATCATCACTTTCGCATTAGGGTTGTTTCTTTCTTTTAGCGTGTCTCATTGAGAATCGGATCTACTTTTAATTTAGCAGCGATTTTCTTTTATGATTGTTAATGCTGTTACAAAAGAGGTATCTATGGTTATGGTTAGAGGTATCTTAACCTCTTGTCCATTTGTTGCATGCTGGAAATGACAGTTGTCAAATCCACTGATATGTTTTGCAACTCTTTGCTTATTTTATTAAATTAGAATAAAATATCGTACCAAAAAAAAAAATTGAATAAGAAAACTAAAGTTCTTGAGTTCTTTTCACAATGGCATTTCTTCACATCGATTTCTTGGTCATTTAGTTTGCTCAGCAACTTCAATAAGTATGTCGTAAATTTTCCTTACTAAACATCGCACTGCTTTTACATTTTCGCTCAAGGTATTTCTGATTGAAAATAATTTCGTCTTTATTCTACAGCTTAATCATCAAATTTCTGACACGAGTAGAAGTTGGGAGCCATTTTTAATGAATTTGAATAGGGCCCTGATAATCGAATTGATTAGTGAACCTAGTGCTGCTTCGATTCGAGATTCGATTAAAAAGAAATGATTTGAGTTTTCAAAATCATTTTTAAGTTGTTTTTTTTTATTATATTTTGCTAAGATGTTGAAAAACATTTCTGAATGTAAAATCTCAGTGGCGAAGGGCCAATTTGTAACTTAATGTATTCGAAGTGTGTATTAGTAAAAATAATTGCCGATTAGTGACAGTAATAATGTGAAGCGCCGATTAGAAAGGCAAATTAAAAAAAAACCTATTAGTTTTTCCCTTCAAACTTTTCAATTAATATTTTTCAATTAAGCTTTCGTATAAATAACTTAAAACTTTTTACATGTTAATGGCTGCAAATTCAAAAGAAAGTGTGTTATTTACCTCATTCCAAATTATAAATGTCTTTAAAAGAATCAGTATGTAGGGAATACTTTGGAAAAAGCGAAACATTCTGGCAATGTAATCAGAAAGATTGCAACAAAATATTATATTTAGAAAACTGGAACTCTATTGCTTCTCTAAAAACAGAACGAGACCATAGAAAATTACACGGAAAAGCAACTGTTGAGCGTGCATCTGCTACAAGAATTAGGTATTATCGTAAAGACTAACGACAGCTGAAAAAAAAACAAAAAACAATTTTTTATTCGACAATTGATACAGTCATTTAAATAAAAGTATGATCTTGCAGTGGTAAGATTTTTAACTAATGATGGAAGACGAATTGAGACAGGTTCTGAGTTTAACTTCATCAATTGGTGTTCAATGCTAACTCAAGAGAAATATCATTTAACGCACCCTACCACTCTCGGTATGGTGCGTTAAATGATATTTCTCTTGAGTGGTGGTATGGTAAATGATCTCCTTGAAAGAATAAAAATGCATTATCTCTTCAAACCAAGCATCACTTATGATCACTTTTAGGCAGACAATGGTAATAATATTTTTATTTCTACCTGTAACTTCATTTTCATTTTCATGGGATTTAGAATAATGCTATTTATATGTTGTAAACATTGAATTATTAAATGCATACAACAACTTCCACTTCAGATATAAGAATAAATTTGCTTAAAAAAATTAATTTAATTTCAGCAAACACTTTAAGGGCAGCAACAGACATTACTTCTAGTATACCCTACAAACTAAAATTCTTACAAAACTTTAGAAAATCTAGAAATAACGTTCTGAGGAAAAATGGTCAAGCTTGAAAAGTGTTGACCTTTTAAATTAATAAAATTTCAAAAATGTAAATTATTGGACAATAGTTGTGTTCCCTTAAACTGAAGAATTAAGGCTTTCATCTTAGTTTATTTTTTTATTAATTAGAAATTAACATTCTTTTGCCAAACCAACCAGAATAGAAAATTGAGTTTGATGATCCTTCAATCATTTTTGAAAAACTACATTCTAGTCTTGCTTTTGAATCTTAAAAAGTGAAAAATAAATTCAGTTTCGAGGAGATTTTTTCTAATGAGATGTGCTCTTCTATAATGTTGATTTTAAATATTCTCTTTTGTAGTACAGTTGAACATCTACGTCGTAAACACAAGGCAGGTTTTGAACTATAACTGCATCTTTCTGATAAACTTTAGAATTTGCTATTCGTTAACAAGAACTTCAACTTTCATCAATATCAGGTGTGCTGAAGAATACGTAACTAAATTTTGAAGACTAGAGTTAGGAAAAATTGCATACACCATCCGCCTCTTCTAAAAAAATAAAAATCTTCTAAAAAAGTAAAAAACTCAAAAGACTTCTGTATAAATAATCAATAATAGCAATGACCTGTCTTTTTTAATATCCCTATTAAAAACATATATATATATATATATAACATATGTATATATATGTTATATATATATATATATGTTTATAATAGGAATATTAAAAAAGACAGGTCATTGCTATTATTGATTTACTAATAAAGCACAATGAACAAAGCAATGATGTATAAAAAATACTCAAAAAAACCATCGATAATAGATTAATCAAATAGATTAATCAAATAGATTAATCAAATATATTAAATAGATTAATCAAATAGATTAATCAAAAAAATCACATAAATTTCATAAAACAAAAATGAATTAAAAAAAAAGATAAAACCTGAAACGAGAAAATTTTATTAAAAACAAAAGAAATTATTTTACAAATATAATTTATCTATGTTTCTCAAATAATTGTTTGCACTCCACAAGTACTTCAAAACAAGTTAATATCTTTAATTTTATAATTTTCTCATTTAATTAGCTTTGCGCAGTGGCATTACCATAGGCAATGAGGTTAAACCGAGCCGTGGTTATTGCTAGTTGAAAACTTTTCCCAATACCCCGCTAGACGACGTGAAATACCGTCGGCTACGCAATTTTTAACGGCTCGTCTGCGAGCCTACCTAATCTTGCATAAAGAAATAACTATGACACTACAAGTTTCAGCACTACAAGAGTTTTAGAGTAGGTCAATTACAATAAGAATTTGAAATGAGATTCAGGTGTGAATTTTTCTTGTCTTCGATGATTTAATGATTAGAAAGTAGCTTTTTTTTAAAATTTTTTTTGTGCAAAACATGCTCTTTACGTATGGTTATGAAAATTATTTCTGTTGCCCTCATTATTCTAACAACATTTTAGATCGATTCCTTGGGCACAACTACCCTTCTAGAGTTACCCTAAGCATGGGTTTGGCCCATATAAGCCAATTTTATAACTACTTAACTTTTTCATTTTTATGAATATTATAAGAATTTTTACATAAAAAAAAGTTGATAAGCAATTGGACCTTGTAGCCGATCTTTTTGTACAAAATGAAGAATATCTCATCGTTATATCTTATACCAAGTTCAGACATCAAATACATAAACATTGAGAATATGTTTTTAACGCAAACATTTTAAGATTTAAAAAAGGATATGTTTACTAAAAAAAAATTTATCGCCAGTTTCTCTAATTTTAAATTAAAGGGTTTTTGGAAGTAATTAAATTAATTATAGTTACACAGTAAAAAAAAAAAAATCAGTTTTTTAAAAATAAAGATTAAGTAACCTTTATTTTTTTAAAATCATCTTAACTAAGTTTACAAGGCTTATTTTGAGAATTTATAACTTTATAAAATCTTCTAATCTATTTTAATAATGGCGGACATAGTTAGAACTGAAGTTTCCTATAAATTAAGTATATTGGTCCAGCTAGCAAGTTTTCTGAATCTAATCTTCCAATTCTAAGAAATATTCTTTAATATGGACTGTTTCTCAGAAGAATTGATGACCAGTTTTCTAATTAGGGAAATACCGGTGAAAAAATTTGAGTTGAAGTAAAGAGTTTAATGGGGAAAATTTAACACATTGGTATCATTTATCTTTGATAAGAGTAGGTTGACAAAATTGCTAATGAATGAAACAGAGCAGCTGATTTAGCAAACAACAGGATATCTTTGAAATAAGAATTGCTCATAAATTGATTGTTGTTAGACACTTTGAAATAGCAGCCTGTAAATTTACGTTTAAATCCTGTGAAGAGTCAAGTTGTGATAACTTCAATCAGAAGTTTCATACAATAAGAAAATGTTCATAGGAAAGTAAAATTCCTTGTATAGAACTTTAGTTTATGAAGGCTCAGATAAAGTAGGAACGAAAAGTAAAAATAAGTGAGTGCAAATAGGTTGAATATTTTGGAAGAGATCCAATGCATATTGTTTGATGGGAGAAAACTAGTAAGGCACAATTAAAATCATTGATTTTCGTGAGGACATTAAACTATATCCAACCGAAATCAAAAAAGACCATTGTTTTGTTTGTGTGGAAAGTTTCTATTTCATTTTGTTAACAACCGAGTAAAAAGAGATAACATAACACCTGCTGAATATATTACTGATCAACAGCATCAACTGATGAAAGAACATGGAAAAACAAAATCAGCGATAACATTGAAAAATCAATTAACAAATTGAATGGAAACTCTAATTCGAAAAAAGATGTTGGGGAGAAGTAGTTAATTGTTTATTTACCAATTAAAAGTAACTATATAGAATTTCTCAAAGCATTTGTAATTAACATTTTTACTTACAATCTAAAAGATACAGCAACTATTCCACAAGGTGAGGTCAGGGAATCTTGTCAGTAGACTGAATGGGAATTTTGTCCTCTAAGCATGAACTAGAAGGGAAGGAGGACTTAATGAATTTGAAACTAATCGGAGTTTATTGAATAAAGTGTTTCAGAATAAAATATGAGATAAATTTCAAAAATATAACAGATAAGTAACTAATCAAATTAAGTTTTTTTTATTTTACTGATTAAAAACAGCTGGATTCATGGACCACTACACAATTAAAGCTAATTAAAGCTCAGAACAACTTAGTTCAAAAACTATTTGCCTCACGTCAGCTCTTCTGCCTGGAACAGTAATACTAAAACCCTTCCATAAACTATGCACTGTAACCCTAAGGAGGTAAAAAGACAATCCCATTGATCGAATCGAATCCAATTAATCCCAATGCAAAAAAATTAGAATTCAAAGAAAAGAGTAAAACAATGAAGACAAAAGTGTAATATAAAGAAAAATTTCCAAAAAAACTCCTACTGTTTCGCTTTTTTTTCCCCTAGATTAGACGAAGAACAAAAGTTCCCTGTTCATGGTAAAAGTATTAAGAAGGATTGTTAAAGAATTTAAAAGAAAGAAAAAAGAAAGAATTTACATGAAAGAAAAATTTGGATTTGAGCTAAGAACATATAACCAGCAACGAATTACCATAGAAACATTACCATTAAATTATTCAAGAAAAAATTGTTTTGGTGGATATTTTAATTACACATATATTTTAATATATGCAATTACACGTTTATAAAAATGCATAAACATATTTACAAAACTAGAGAGTTCTTACAAATAATCGTTAAATTTCAATAGTTTAATGGTTAGAAATTGGTATTGGTTAGGAGAATTTTTATGTGTTAGGGATCTAGTTGGGGGTATTTTATAGTAAGGAACCTATCTTGATCATTTTTAAAATCATTAAAGAAATAAAAAAAATTTTGCAACAAGTAACAGAACGTTTTTTTTCAAAAATAAAACGGCATTTTTTTGAAGCTAAAAATTGAAAGGTGATCATTACAAAAGGATTTCATACATGATCTAAAACTTCTCGTCAAATTTTTTCAAAAGGACCCACCCTAATAAAGGTATCGAAAAAATGATTTTTATGATAAATTTGTAATACTTTTTGTAAATTTGTAAATTAATCTAGTAATGTTAATAATAATCAATGAAATAATTTTAGGTATCATAACGTAAAATACCATCGGTTTCTTAGTTTTTTACGGTTTGTTTAAGTTAAAAAGACCCTTAGTAAGGATTAAGACATCGGAAAAAGACATCTATATATTGAATTTTGATATTTGAAAAAATATCAGCTGATTTCTTTCAATACAATACATTGAACAAACAGTTTGCACTGTTTGTTCAATTGCCAGACGTAAATAAGTTCAGTCTTTTTTTTATGTGAAAGTTTAATAGTTATCACAAGTAAAAAGATTCATGTACCAACAACAACATCAACAACAAAATGACCTCAAACAATTGGATTTTTAAAGCCACAGTTACATTATGCAGGTATACGTGCGAACATTTAATTAAAATATTGTTATATTGTTAAATAAATTTTTAAATGTAGAACACTTTTTTTGATTTTTTTTTTTTTTTTAAAATGTACTTCTAGCAGAGGCTAAAAATAGAGCATGATGTTCAACACCTAATTCTTTTGTTTTTCTCTTTTTTGCTTCGCTCTCCAAGGACCACCCATTTATGGGGTTTTCCAGAACCAAAATGTTTATGGGGTTTTTATGTTTATGGGGTTTTCCAGAACCAAAATGGTTATGGTTATAAGATTTTCTTGAACCCATTGATGTTCTTTTTTTATAAATGAATCATAATTTCTTCCACATTGTTTTAGTTTTTTCTTCAATTTTGAAGTAAATGAAGCTAAAGTATCCTTTACTTTATTTATGTTATCTTTGCTAATTTCTTCAGTTTTATTTCATTTCGTCAAGTAAATCCTTAACGAAATATTAGATAAGATCTAATCTTTTTGTTGTTATTGTTTTTAAGAATCGCCAAGTTATTAAAATCATTAATGTATATCAGAAACATTTTTGAATACTTTACACTATTAGCATTTTATCTTATTATTACTTCGACAATTATCACATTAAGTTTCCTATAATGTTTAAGTAAATAATGTTACTTGTATATTATTTTTTTCAATATATTTGAAATATATAAAGTTAAATAATTATCTTAAAAGTAAATATAGACTTTAATTTAGATTAAAAAGTCTCCATGTTTACTAAATAAAAATCTCTCACTTTTTAGATTTCTTTGAAAATAATATTAAACTTTTTAACTTCTTCTAACTATAAAAAATCAAATACAAGTTTTATAAAAAAAACTGTTTTTACTTTTTAAATAAAAAGTCATTGTAAATTAATATTCTTAAAAAAAGGGCGCCAGATTTACAAAAAGGTTGTGAGGGGTTTATTGCCATTTTTTTGTTGTTTTGAGTCACTGTGCGGCGGAATTTACGAACGGTTATATAAAAATTAAGTAACTGATTATAATGAAGTTCAAATATTGATAAATATGTAATATAGTTTATATAAATGTAAAATATAGTTTCAAAAAAAAAAAAAATCTTTTTTTTTTTATAACAACAATTGTTTTCTTAAAATTAATGGAATATTACATATTTACATAAGTTTCAAATATAAATACACTCTTTTTTTTTAAAAAAAAACCATTCATGCAATATCTTGTTGTATATTAACTTTTCTGTTTTTCGGTTTTTTGAATAAATATGATAAACTAAAAATACAAATTCTCAGTAAAAATAAGTGTAAATCTTATTTTCAGTTTGTTTAAATTTACGTTGTTTAATAGAAGTGAAGAAAAAGTATTTGTTGACAACGTTGTCAAATTAGCAAACAATTGTCATTCTAGACCAAAGAAGCCTAGTTATTAAGTCTATAATGATAATTGCTAACTTGCAACTGTTGGCAGCAGCCAACATGGTAATATATTAGTTGCTTGTGCAGAAATCTCAAATTAGCAAAGAGAACACACTCACAAAAAAAAACACATTAAAGACACTTTGGATATAAACCTTTCCTTTAAATATGAATGTAAAGCAAGCCCTTGCATTAGAAGTGAATACTGACATCAGCGATAAACAATATCAAATAATCAGAAACTTAACTCTAGAACATATATTTATCCCCTTCTTGCACGATATTTAATGGAAAAAGTTGAATTTTATCCTAAAAATATATATTTTTCTCTGATTTCAGCTGCTACCATTAATATTGCTAAAGCTGTGTTTATATATCTGGTATAACAATATCAACAGTAGCAGCAGAAATAAATGATGGTAATTCTACAAGTTTTTTCTGGAATTACGTTGATTGTGATCATAAGACTGCATAATATTCTCATAACCATATCTTGTGAATATCCCATTAATAACGATGAATTAGATTTATACAGCCACTGAAACAGCTAAGCTTATAGTGAATTTGTATGGCTGGTATGTTATGCCACCTGTTGTACACAAATTGCTACTGCATAGTATTTCCATATAACATAAACTAATTGGGCCAATTGTGGTATGTTCTGAGGATACAGAAGATTTTGAATAAATAAAAAATTTTAGAAAGCATATGAATTATCTAGGAAAACCATTACTAGATGAAGTTATTAAAATGATTGTAATGTAAACAATCAGATAGATATAACAAATCTAAAAAAAAAAAAAAAAAAAAAAAAAAAAAAAAAAAAATTTATGTATCAACATCCTTTTAAAAACAATTGTTATGCAATTATCAAGTAGAATAAAATACAAAGATGTTTGTTGATTGGCTTGAAAATTTTAAAATTGTAATTGTAATTATTTTTTACACGTGCAGCCATATAATACGTTTATTTACGATGTCAAATTTTATTGAGTTTTTGCCGTTTTTTGACCATCCTGAGTCACTGTGCGCCGCCATCTTATGTCTTATGGCCGGAAAATTCCCCAAAAAAATGGGCAAGTTCGAAATGAGGAAAAGTCTTCATATTTTCTTTTGCGAATGAGAAAAAACGCAAAAGTTTTGCGAACAGATTACCATTAAAAAAATCGATGTTTTTAAAAACCCGCACTTGATTGCAAGTATTTAAAAATCCAGCTAAACTTGGCGCAAATATTTGATTTTACACAAGTAATCTTCTGCAAACCAGCAATTAATTGAATGTCTTCGATTTTTTTAAATATAGGAAAAAAAGTAAATTATCCACACTTTCAGTTTTCCGCAAAAATTTGAAAACCGCAAGTGCATAACTTGCATCTTTTAATATCAAATAAAGACCGTAAATTAGAAGAGAAACATGAAAGTGATTGACCACCAGCGAAGTGAAAGACAAGAATATTATTTAGGTAAACATTTTCTTAATCCCGAATTTAGAGATTTTGAAAACTATTCCCGAAATTATAAAACTATGTATGAAAACTTATTTCTATTTCAACCAATTAAAGGTGAAATGGTCGTTGACTGATATCTGGTAAAACAATGGTCAGTTTATTTTATTGGATTTGATAGAGGAAAAGAGAAAAAAAAAAGATTATTTTTATAAAAAATTTTTTTCTTTTTCGATTTTCATGTCAAGTAACAAGCAAATTACAGAAAGAGTATCACTGCCATATAAATCTATAAATATGAAAAAGATTGAATATATATACATATATATACACACACATACGTATGTATACAAATGTATATGCAAACACACGCATAAACATGTATAATGCATTCACACAAATATTTCATAAACATAAATATGCGTCATATATCTAGTTTATAACTATTAGATTAACATAGATTATATATATATGTAAGCATATCTCTGTATATAATTATATAAGGATTATTTGAGTGACGACATTTTGCAGAATTACAAGACAAATCATTACTGTAAATAAGTAATATGATAAGAAAATCGATAAAGTATATTTAAACTTGATAAAAAGTTTAACTGAGAAATTTCGCTTTTTGTTTTAAAAATCTGAGATGAAAATAAACTAGGCTACGTAGCTGTATTCGTCACGTGATCCAGAAACTCTTTCAATATAGTTTTTTTCAATCAACGCCTCAATAGATTTCTAAACAAAGCAATCGAAACATGGTGACAATTCATAAATAGGAACACCTCATCAACAGTTCACGACCAGCACACATTTTACATATATGTAAAATATAATAGCATAACAGGTAAAATGTGCTCACGTTTTCATATACATATATGTATATGAAACCCGAGCTTACATTCATACTCATATTGGATTTTAACAGTAAAACATTAAACACTTAAACATTCACAAATAAAACATTACTTTAATCATTTGTGTGGTAGGAGAAAACCTGGCCCGAGATTGATCGATGACCTGAGGTAAAAAGAACTCAGTTAAGTAAAACTAAAGTTAAAACTAGTAACAAGTCTTTTGAAATTACATAGAAACTTACGTTTAAATTAAATTTTTATACAAACCTCTTGTATAAGCGTGTTATGTCTTAAAACTTGTCTCGACTTCATAATGCGCACTATGGCAGCCTATAGGAAAGTAAAACTACTTACAAACTGCTATAAATGAAAAAATTTAACTATGAAAGAAATAATAAATATAAAAGTTTAGGAGCACATAGAAATAAACATAAGAAGTATGAAACTTTTAATAAATCAAACAAATCTAAAAGAAGTATTTGAAGAATAATTCAAAGAGATGAGTAAAATTACTTTATCAGGATATATAAAATAAGCATTTTTGTGCGTGCTTAATATATATATATATATATATATATATATATATATATATATATATATATATATATATATATATATATATATATATATATATATAATAAATAAACACACACACACATATACTTTTGTACTTTGTTTGTTACTCGACATGAAAACCGCTATTGATGTTCGTTCTGAGTAAAAAAATTAGGTTGGACAGAAAGTTCTTTCGTACTTGCGCCATTACAAATCAGTCTCATTAGAACATGGGAAGCTCTCTGATTTCCTAGAATGCTCAAGAATTTTTTTTAATTCATCAATGGTACAATATTTTCTAGAAATTTCCATGCAACATTATAAGCAAGTATAGGTGGTTCACTTGACATAAAATGTCAGATCAGACACTGCATTTTTTATGAGTTCCAAGGTCAGTCATTTCACCGGTGAAACTGAACATAACACACGCCAATCCCTAGGCCAATGCAGTATTACCAAACACATATGTCAAATTTGGTTTCAACATTTTTGTCCAAGGTTTAGTTATCCAACTGAAGTTAATTCTGAAGCAGTGCGCAAACTGGTGGAGAAGGATCCAAGACTTCAATGTTCTTACAAACCAGTGCTGCATTGTTTTCATTCATTGGGAAAGATTCTAAAAGTTGGGGGTTTAGGTTCTGACATAACATGACAAGGATATACACTTGGTGATTTGCACATTCTTGCTCTCCAAAAAGTCACTCTTTGACTGGTTAGTTCACTTAATTGCTGGTGATGTGAAGTTGGTAATTTATATAAACAACACACAAAAGCATTAATGGGTTGATGCTAAAGAGAAGGGAGAACCAGAGCCAAAAGTAAATTGTGCATTTCAAGCTTCTTCTTCCCAACACCACCATAACGATTAATTATTACTATCAACAACTGAAAAGACTCAGGTAGAAAGTCACTGAAGCGTGGCCACAGCACCAAAAAATTTATTTTCTGCATGAGAATGTGCAACTGCACACTGAAAAATAGACATGTCTTTAGCTTATAGAGATGGAATGGGAGATCTTAGCAACCTTTTCCATGCCCTACAATTTCATGTCAGAGAATTGCTTCAATATGTTTGCCTACTCAAAGCCAAAATTGGTAAATTCTTTGAGGCGCAGCCAAGCAGCTTCTACAAGGATAGTATCCAATCCTTCCCTAATAAATGGAGAATTGTTGTTGATAATAAAATGGCGATTATATTGTAGATTGTTTACTCAGAAGATTGTAATGAAATAAACTATTTCATGAAGTGGGAAAGAACTTTCTTTCCAAACTAATAATAACCAACTACTTAAAGTAAGCAAAACTAGTAAAAATGTAAAACTAGTAAGAATGGAAAATTAGTAAATCAATCAAAAGTAATAGGATAAGAAATTAAAAATTTTCTATCCATATGATGAAAAAAGTAAAAAATAACAAGTATGTACCACTATTTTGCTGAGTACGAAAAGTAGTATTTTAGTTTAAACAAACCTGTGTATACATTTTTCGGTCTTCATCAACTGCTACATGTGTTTGCTCAATAATCTATAAATGTCAAATACTTATATACAAAGAAAGTACTTTGTGGTCTCTGACATGCCAAAAGTAATCAATAAAATAGCTAATTTGTTAAAAATAACACAGTGATCTAAAATATTTATCATCAATAAAAAGGAAGGAGTGTTTACTTGAGGAGTTTCTTTCTGTAAAGCTGCAGTGATCTTGAACTTTGTGCGCTTGTTTGCAAACCGTGAGTTGAGCAAAAATGAACATGTACAGAGATCTTCTGCCTTGAGTAAGAACATCATTTACAAAACTTTTAAAACAAAAAATTGATGTGATGTAAATAGTTGTAAATATTGTAGCACAAATAAGTCATCAAAAAAAAAAAGAAAAAGAGAATCAAAGGAACAGAATAACTAATATCTCAAAACAGGATTATAACAAGTTTTAAGAAAAAGGATAGACAGAGAAAAAGTGGCTTTGTGTTGTAAAAGAGTAAGAAGGTAATTACAGTAGTAATTTAAAAAACATCAAATAAACCAAAAGGAAATTTAGTGTAGTTGAACTTATCTACCTCTTCTGGAGATTTGATAAAAATTTTTACATCAACAATTGATTGTAATGTTCTTTTTAATTCTTTTTCTTCCAATTCACAATTCAATTTTATTTCGCTAAAAATAAACTGATTATTTAGTAGGGAAATATTTTTTAGAAGAGGATAGCCACATTGGCATAATTTGCTTGCAAATAAAAATAAGATCAAAGCTTACTTGTAAGAAAGTACATCAGAATCATTATATAAAAGAAGAACAGCCATTTGGTAAGTTGTGCAGGTCACAAGATATGGCTTTTTTAAATAGGTTAACTTCACTTCACCTAAAATATTGACATCAGTATTGACAAAAAACATTAAAAAACAAAAAAAAAAAATTCATTTGCAGAAAACTATCATCTTTATTATGCTGGCACAAAAATATTAAAGTAAATTAAAAAACACCACCTGTTGATTAACTGACACCATTTCAAAAATATCTAACTGCCTTTTTTTAGTTGATTTTTGATAATAACAGGTAGTAATATAGTCTTTATAGTCTATATTTATATCAATATTTCTTTTATAGTCTTTATTATTAAAATTCAACTTACAAAAAAAAAAAAAAAAAAAAAAAAATCATACTAACTCTAAACTGAAAAAAAAAATTACCATTAGAAAGGTTTTGTAGCCAAGTAAGTTTTCTACCATTAAACTTGCTGTTGTAAAATGTTTTGAACTTAAGAAAACAATGATCATAAATAAATAAAAACACCAAACTTTACCACCATAAAGTGAAATAAATAAAATCTAAGACCCTAAAATTTGAGAAATTATGCTAATTTCTGCAATCGTTTTTAAAAATTTAAAACATATACAATTTATATTTGATGCTATATAAATCTAATACCATATTAGAATTGATATATGCTTTGAAATATCTAATTTATTAACACACAAAAATTTTTACACTTATATTTATATGTAAAAAAAACTTATATTTATTTATGTTTAACAAGGCAGAATTCAGTGTGGTCTGGAATGATTTAATGATAGTTTTAAAAAATTAGCCATTAGTGCAATTTTTAAACTTTAAAAAAGGTTTTTTGGCAGTTCAATAGTTAGTTTTTTCTTTGATTTAAACTGAAAACAAATTACAGTCAAGATCTTGGTTTGCAGATTCATGATCACATTCATTAGTCAAATTTTTTTTTGCTCTAGTTTCCTATTGGGAGCTTACATTTCCTGTTTAACCTTATTAGCTATTTTCTTTGCATATTCTTCTTTTCTTTATTTTCCATTTACCCCTCTTCTTTTACCAAGATCAAAAAATTTTAGGTTTTGATTTTTGAAAACCTAAAATTTTTTTTTTTGATTTCAGTAAAAGAAGAGGAATCGGTTGAACTTTCTTCAATTTTTCAATACTATGTTTGCCATAATATTAACAATTCACTAAAAGCACCTTATACATTTCTTTTGCTTAAACTCAGTTTCTTTGAGGAATCTAAAGGAACCAATTGTTGCACTAAAGGGAATTTCATCAATTAAAATTTGAAACTATAAATTACAATTGGAACTTAATGTCAGTTTTCTTAAAACTCCACAGCAACTAGGATTTTGTATGATCAAGTCATAAGATTTAAATACTGAAAATAAATTTAAGTTTAAAAAGTTAAAGAAAATACACTCAACTCTAACAAAGTATATTTTGAAAACTACTACCGCAGACAGTATGGAAAAAAGGAGTTTCATGAAAAGAAAAACCCAGAAATTTTTATGGGAATTACTTGTGCATGGCTAGACATTATTTAAACAGTCTTTAAAAAAATATGGGAGTTGAGAAAAATCAGTTTTAAACCTGTGAAAACTGCAATAATAATATATTAGCATTCTAATTGCAATTAGAATACCTCTATATTAAAATTGCAGAATCTTATTAGCACTATGTTAATATTGCAGTTAATTAAATACTTTTCTTACTACAAGAATTGCTTGTCATGCAAAGTTTAATATTTGCAATCAGACAGATTTCCTTTTAGTTTGAAGAGGAAAAAAAACTCAAGAATAATAAAAAATGATCTGTAGAAAAGAATCAAACATTATCAACTTCACCATAAATCAAGAAAAAGCTGAAAATTTATTAAAGAATATCTGTGATAAAATTACATCTTTCTCAGCCAAAGAAAATGCTTTCAATACTTCAATGCTGTTCAATTTGACAGTTATGGAACAAAAGTTAGCTAACAAATCTAACTTTTTAAAAAACACGAAGTTCCACTCGATGGAAGAGCAAATTGGAAGGAGTATGTTGAGGTGAACAAATATATTGTATTTGTTAAGAGTCACCATTTTTATTTTTCTCAATGGAGTATAGAGGTCAAGATCCTATGGATACGCAGAAGGTGGATCACTAAAAATTATTGCAATTATCTTCAAACCAGAGAAAGAAAGGAATGTTGATGGTAGCGTGGTACCTACTCTGGGATAAACAATAATAGTCCTTGGGTGTGTAGAGAATTGTTTAGAAACATAATTCAAACTTTGGTTTTATTCTAAAACCTCTGCCTCTGTCTACTATCAAGTTTCTCCCGGCTGCAGATCTCAAACTAATGAGTTTGAGATCTGCAAAAAAAGGTGGAATGCTATTTCCAATAGCATTTATTGTGCATGCTAATGTTACAAGAGTTCCTCTTTCAGCTGATGTGATGGCTCCTACTTGTTTTAATCCTTTTTTGGCAACAGCTGTATATTTCTTGATTATCATAATAAAAAACAGAAAAATCTAATATAAAATATATATAAAAATCTATATTTTTAATCTAATATTAAAACCAATTTTTAAAATTACCATTTGTGCACTTTTAGAGAATTCTGATGGAAGAATTACTGATGGTGAAACTGACTGACCAAGTGGCCAAGCTCCAGACTAACATAAAAACATAACATAACAAAAATATAACAAAAGCATGTACAATCTGGATCTCTTGTTCTGGATAATCATTTTAATAATGAAAAATAAATGATTAGATTTATATGCTAATGATACTCAACAACAAGGTTTTTTATAATATACTTACATATACAAATGTTTTAGATCTAAATGTTTTATATTGCATTTAGAAAATAGATAACCACAGCTTAACTTAAAATATGTGTAGTTTATACCTGCAAAACAAGTACTGAAAAATTTATTCCGAGTTCAGTTTTTCTTTCTCGTAAAAAATCTAAAAATTTTGACTCTAATTCTTTGCTAATAGCCATATCTGTAAACATCCTGTGAAGTTTGTTTGTATATTCATATCCACATGCCAACTAAAACAAAATATTTAAAAATTATGGTCAAGAAAAGATATTTCAAGAGTGTGAAATTTAAAAGGTATCAACCTTTAACTTAGTTATCATTCCTTCCTCTGCATCCATAGATACTGATAAATTATGAATAAGTCGCTTTGCTAACAATATGGAATAAAACTAAAAAGCATAAAAGATGGGTTTTTATTACTTTATAGAAAAAGTGAAGAAATTTACTTTAGTTCAGTAAAATGGCTTCTTCATAATCAATTTTCTTTTAGTCTGTAAAGCTTTAAACATTTAATTGATTTTAACAAATTTTCTATTTATAAGGTTTAATAAAAACAAATCCATTTTTATCTGTTTATAAAAAGCAATGTGTCATAGAAAAATATACTTTATCCTTTTTTTCCGGTGATTTTAAGGTTTTTAAGTGAAGCTAACTTTTTAGTGGAGTTAACTGCGGTATGTGCACAAATTGACTTACTTTTTGAAAAATATCTTTCTCATCCAAGTATTTGAAAATTGTTATCTACAAACCAAATTTTAAAAAATACTGATGTAGTTTGTATAATACTAAAAATATTAGTAAATACAAGAAATTAAATGAGTTAACTGAACATATTGTAACTGTTTATTATATATTGCTTACAACATTGTTTAACTTTTCATCTATTTCAGTCTCGGGAAAGTTCTTTGTATTTTTCTTTAAAAGTGAATCACAGTATTTTGCAAGCTTAAAAAAAAGATATTTATGAACAAAAAGATTATAAAAAAAGATGAAAAAAACAAAAAAAAATTTTTTAAATGTTCTACTTTTATTTGCACTCACCAGTTCAGGGGATTTACATGCTTTCTTTAAATCTAATCTATGATTCACAACTTTTGTGCAGGCCTACAAATGAAATTTAATGATTATGAGCATTTTATTTTATGCATTTAATGAACATTTTTGTGATTAAAAAACAATAAAAATAGCTTATGTCCGAAATGTTCAAAATTCTACACAATGAACAACTATATCTTTAACAACTATATCTTTAACAACTATATCTTGTTTAAAATCATTTTTAACTATACTAGCCATTTTTAAAAATTATAATTTTAAAGTGCTTACAAAAATAGTCAGGCTTTAAGTGAACAGTAATAAAAAATAAAAACCTTGTCCCTTGCTCCGAAAAACGATTGATCTTTTTTAAAAGTTGTGTGAATGAGATTTGTGTATTCAACATGGAGGTCAAGAAGAACATTTACAAACTGACCAGTATCCTAAACATAATACTTATTTTGGGTTAAAAACAAAAACTTAAATCCATTAAAGTGCTGTAAGAGATTTTTCAGAACCAAAACTCACACTTTCTGTATGTAATGATTTGACGCGGTCAAGACCCGTTTCAGTAATATGTATTTCAAACTCTGTGAGCATTTCTTTGAATCCTTTAGATGATTGTTTCAAAAGCTCATACATTCTTTTTAAATCTAAATTAAAAGAATATCACTTAAAAAAAAAAGAGCAAGCATTTTAAAACAAGGAATCACAATATCTTTAAAAGCTATTGCATATAAGTACTTGCTCATCAAACATTATGCATGTAAATATTTGAATAAATTTGTTGAATGTTGAACCTCAAATTTCTTAATTTGAAAAAAAGCTAAGAGTTAATTTTTAAAACAATTGTAGGCTAAATATACTCAAAATTTATTTACATTTACAGAAAAACATAAAATATATGTGGTTTAAAATAATGTAAAACTATGCTAAGATGAATATTCTGAATTCAAACTTTACACAAAAGTAGTTTAACTATTTCTGGTAACTATTAGAATATTTTTATGACATTGAGTGAAATATTTTTTGCTGTATAATCATTTATCAAAGACCTCTTCCGTGTGACAACCAACCCCACCCACGGGGTTGGTTGTCACATTTCTTGGTATGTTTTGATTATATTTAAAACTGGTACCAATAAATTTTGTTTATATAATACCAAGAATAAATCTGAATAATCTGGGAAAAAAAGGCTATATACTGAAAAAAAGAAAATACTATATACCAAAAAATGTTTTTTTTTTTTTAATATAGCTATAAACAAAGAATATATATATATATATATATATATATATATATATATATATATATATATATATATATATATATATATATATATATATATATATATTAAATAACTCTATAAATAGATGCATAGATACTCTTCATCTTTAGATGAATTTAAGACTGTAAGAAGTTTTTTTTTGGCAAAATTTGACTTTATCAATTCTTTTTTACTTCCATTCATAAATGATTTATGATTCTTATTAATATTTTTTTAACTAGTTTTCTTCTTTTTATAATTAGCAATCCTTTCTTTGACAGGTGAGTTAGTAAGAATCATAGATGAATGCTTTTTCCTACCTTTTCTTGACACTAACCTTGGACCTGCTTTAGGCAGAGGCCTAATACTCTCAGGTAGCATGATTGAATTTTTTAAAACTAATGGAGTGATTGGGTCCTGATTAGAGGTTTTATTTGATACAATTAGATCTCCTATTGCTAAACCTACCTGATTATCTGGTATCTGAATAAATTCTTTAAACCTTTTATTTGCTGGTTCTGGTTGCATTAAATAAGGTTCACAGTTTTTTTAATTTAAATCAAGCTGTAAGCAAGGTGGGTCAGGGCGATCAGTTACATAATTAGGACAATAATCAATTTCAGTAACAATATCAGGATTTAATGGGTAAATACCTGTTGCAGCAAAACCACTTAAAATATTGTGGGGAGATACAGCCTTTGGAAATGCAATGTTTACTATTTTTGGAATATCATATATTGTAACGGTTTTTCCTGGATTCATTACCAACCATGAAGTCATAGTAGTATTTATATAGTTTTTGAGGGGACCATAAACTGCCCTGTCCAAGGGCCGCAACTTATGCGTGCATTGCGGTGGAAAGGTAACCATTGCTATTCCATTTTTTTTGCCACATCTAAACCTTCAATACTAAGATGGGTTTCATGATTGTCAAGCAACAATAAACAAGGTTTTTCTTTAGTGCATTTTGTGTTGCCTACAAAATGTTGTAGATACTTTACAAAGTTTTCTTCTTTCATCCAACCACTTGCATTGGCATCTCCTGCACTTCCTGTTGGTGCTCCTATTAGGAAATGGTTTTTAAAGTTTTTACGAGGAAAAATAAAAAAAGGTGGAATGCTATTTCCAATAGCATTTATTGTGCATGCTAATGTTACAAGAGTTCCTCTTTCAGCTGATGTGATGGCTCCTACTTGTTTTAATCCTTTTTTGGCAACAACTTTTTTAGGTCTTTGTACAGTAGTTACAGCAGTTTCGTCCATGTTCCAAATGTCATTTGGTGAGAACAAGTAGTTTTGCATACAGTGCTGCAAATTGCTAAAAAATTATACAGCATTCTGCTTATTGAAATTTGTTGCTCGACTTAAACTAGTAGCTTCAGGTTGCCTAATGGAAATATTTGGGTGGCGCTTTATAAATCCTGTAAACCAATCTTTAACAGCTTGTTCCTTTACAACCCAAGAATTGGGAACTTTTATGTTATTTTTAATTGCAAGCTGGAAAGCAAGCTTTTTTACTTCAGTAGGAATAAAACCAAAATAAATTTCTGCTGCCTGCAACAGGTATGTGACAAGTTCTTTTTCTACTTTGTCTGGCAATATCTGTTGACTTTTGTATCCTATAATGTTCATGCAGGTGGAGTTTTGATTTTTGTCAATTAGATCTGTTATAGAACCATGTGATGGGTTATTAATAATAATTTTTTTACAATAACGTGTTAATGTTCTGTAGTTAATGCCATGGTTTTTTGCTGCTGATCTAATAGAAATGTTGTTAAGCTTTACATCTTTAATAGCACACATAATATCTCCAGAAGTATAACCTCTATTAGTTTTTCTTTTAAAATATCGTACCATGTTTTTACTAAGCAAAGAAAAATATTTGCAAATAATGTATGCACTAGACATTATACACACGCACACACACACACACACACACACACACACACACACACACACACACACACACACACACTAAATCTAAACAATGCACAAACAAAACAACAGACAGATGTACAAACAAAACAACAAAGAGTTGAACTTCTGTATTCCTTTTTCTACAATTATATTAAACATTGGATCATAATTTAAAGTTATACACATTGAAATAAAAATTATTTAGATTATAGATATTTAGTTAAACAAATATAACCCATTGACTTAAGATTTTTAAATAATATCTCTAACATTAAAATATTCCTCAATAATACGGACAAATAAACAAGGAATATCTAAAAGTGGCGTTTAGTTTGCAGCACACGGAGTCGAGGCAATTGTGACAACCGTCCCCATATATTTTGTGACAAGCAACCCCTTCTATGTAAGTTGCAAGACACCTGTAAATTTACCTAAAAGCGTGTGAACTTCATGAGAATTTTTTGTGCATTAAGTTACTCAAATGAATAAAAAACTTAAAAAAATGTACATTCAAAGCACAATAAAGTAATTTTCGTTTGGTAAAAGAAAATTTCTAAGTGAGCAAAATTTAACTTTTTCATATCAAAAACCTATAAAAACAAATAACTTGTTTTCTACACGCTAAAAAAAGCTGAAAATTACAGTGAAAATGTTTTTTTTAAGTAGCATTTTGATTGAATGATTTTAAAGTTCTAAATCTTATCTACATTTCCTGTAATAAACTTTGTGACAACCAACCCCACGTGTCAACCAACCCCGCTCTCCCCTATACAAAATAAACCGTATTATCTAAGTACAACCACTTATGAAAATTTTACAATAATTAACAGATAGGAATATGAAGCTTTAATTTACATTAAATACTGCACTTTACATATGGTATCCAGTTAACCTCTACTTCATAATTTCTTAGTCTTTTCTGAAAGGGAGAATGCATTGAATTGTAAGGAACATATTGCTTTTAGATTACTTGAATAGTCTTTAATATGAAGATTCACTTACAAAACTTCTTTAAGGTAATAATGAACTTTGATGTCTTTTTGTGGAAGAGTTTCTTTTTTGGTTATTGTAATAAAAAAGTTTGTGCAAAAAAAGTTTTTTTTTTGCTTTGAGAAATTATGCAGAGATAAAATCTTAGATTTTTTTTTGTATAGAAAGTTTGATTTTATTTGCAAGAAATAAAACAGGGAGTGTTTTAATTTTTTGTAAGCTTTGACATATAATAGTTATACAGGCTCTAATGTATAATATTTTTTTAAAATCGAATTTATAATAATTTCATAAACTCTAATAATTTCTAAATTAATTCACAAATTTCTAAGTTAATCATAACTCATTTTCATATATAAATTTTAAGTAAACTACAGAAATTATAACAACACTTTGACATTTTTAAATATTTATCAAAATTATTTACCGGCAAACTTCTTTTCTTTAACCATTTTCCGGCATTCACCTGTTAGTAACTCCAAATGGTCTTCAACAAGTCTGGCTTGAGCTACTGTCATGACCTTATCAAATGTACTTGGATGTAAATATCTCTGAACTCTTAAATATTCTTCAGCTAATCTTGATTCAACCTTAAAATATCAAAAGTTTACTTTGAATCCATAATTTCACAAACTTTTGCTTGAACTTAAATAAATTGTATAATATCCTCTTTGACAACCTTTTCCATATATTCAGAACAATTGCAAAATTCAAGAATATGATTTGATTCATTTTTGTAAAAGTTTGAAGTCTCCAATAGCATTGGTTGTTCAAATGCTGTTTGATAAAGCTAAAAAAAAAATAACGTTTGATAAAGCTAAAAAAAAAAAAAAAATAGGAAAAGTTAAAGTAAGAAAAATTCAAAAGAATCAAAATATCTTTAATAACTAATGTTACTAACAAATGGCACATTTTAAATAAAATTCATACTCAAATATCAGACTCCAAAAGTTTAGTATGATCAGAGAGTTGGTACTAGTAATCATTGTTCTAGCAAGGTTTACCAGGTTACAATAACAACATATCAGGCTATGATAATGCCTTAACAACAAAATTTTCTAAAAACATTCATTACTAGATATATATTTTTTCTATTAGATATGTTAAAAATGTTTATCCTTTGTTTGTTTTAAAAAGAAATGTTTTTATAGTATTTTGGAAATTAATTTTATTTGGATTTTACTTATACCATCCTTTCAGTTATTCATAATAAAAGATTTCAGACCAACTCAGCAAACTTGTTTGATTATACTGGGAACACTGCACAGATTCATAAATTGACTTACTTTTAATTTTATTCCATCTTTATCAACATCTTTAGAAACATAGCCATGAACCTCAACTAAAAATTAAAGAAAGTAAAAAATAAAAAACTTCACAACATATAACTGAGATCTCTGTTTAAATAAGATAATTTAGAACATTGATGTAAAGTCCATTTTCAAAAACAAGTAACCTGCAAAAAAGGGAGTAAATTATAGAAAAGCCAATATAAAAAGACACTTTTATACTCACAATATAAAGTATAATACAATGTATAAAAGTTATGCAACATACAGAGTTTGACACACACACACACACAGATATATATATATATATATATATATATATATATATATATATATATATATATATATATATATATATATATATATATATATATATATATATATATATATATATATATATATATATATACACACACACACACACTTAAGTCAAAAAATTTTGAAATTTATTTTATTGATGAAAATTTACAAATAACATCTAAACTTAAAAAAAATGCTTAATTATATTTCAAGTATTGTTACAAGATTATTAGTGTTATTATCGACTTCTACTAAATCGACTAAATGTCAACTAGTTGAAAGTCGAAATAAGTTGACTTTGAAAAATCAAATAGTCGATTTAATCAACTATGAATCTCCTACTAATCGACTAAAAGTCGATTTAGTCAGGTAATCGTCCTAATATCCAATTTTTTCACTTGATTTAACTTTATCAATCTTTAATATTGTTACGATGCTGAACAATTAGTAAAGAGATATATTTATAAGTAGTTTATCTTGTAAAGAAAAATTATTTATAACTATTGAGCCATACGTAAAAATATCATTCATAGTGGTTTTTTAATTCAACCAAAATATCTGAGCATTGAACCTAATTTACTGTATCATATAAACTTAAATCTTAGCTTACTGTATGTAGCACCACTTCATTGTTTCCTTTTTCTCATTATAGTAACCAGTTGATGCTTTTTAAACCAAAATGTTAAGCAATGTGTTATGGTATTCAGTTAAAAATGCGAAAATGTTTTATAAATCTGCCACCCCAAAAAAAGTTTAGCAGCCCCATCTACTCCACCTATCTATGTTGCCATTTTTTTTAAAATCAAGTTTTCTGTTAATTTTTGCTTTAATTGCTGCGAAAAATGATGTAAAATGCACATCTGTATTTGTTTCTTTACTTAGTGATAGTAATTTCTGTTTTATCTTGTTTGTTTATTTGATTTTAATTCATCTAATAGATTAGATGAATTAAAATTGAACAAAGAAAATGTTCTTGATATATCAACAACATGTGTTATTATAACAGTATTGCATACCACCTAGGCTTTTTGTTTACTCTCTTAAAGTTCTATCTGTTTCATACAATCTAAAAAATAAATTGTCAAAGCAACATTAACCCTTTCCAGACGGTCAGCGAGGGTGGTGGTACAAACATGTACCAGCAGTCTTCTGTAGTGGTTGATATGTGTACCATCAGCACCATACAAATATTGTTCTTGAAAAAAGTTGAATTCTTTATTGTTATGTAATAGAGTATTTTTGCTCAATAAATATCGTATATTTTGAGCATAATATAACTAATTGACATAAACAAAAATGAACGTACATACATATTACAAAATATTGTATGTGTGATAAGCTGAAAAACATTTTGAACGTAATAGGATGTCATATTCCAGAAAAATTGTTTTTCTCCGTTTTATGTTTGGTTTTCTGCACATCTACATCTACGTTTTGGTGTTCCTTCCACAGGAAGATGTGGATCTATATTATTAAAAAGTTTTATATATACAGCATATAATTTATATGCTGTATATATAAAACTTTTTAATAATATAGATCAAAATATGTTATTAAAAAGTTTATACGTTGCCATTTTATTGAATCTTTTAAATATCTGTGTGTGTGTGTGTGTGTGGCTCCAACAAAAAGTCAAGGTATTAAAATAAAACAAATTTATATTAGCGAATCTTTTTAAAGCATTCGCCAATATAAAATCATTTAATTAGTAAAGATTAAAGTTATGAAGTTAATTTTTTAGCATGTATTTTTAAAACTTACTGTTATGTGGACAAACATGGAAACATACTTAAACTTGAATGTTCTCAAAATATCTATGAAGTTGTGGGCATGTTGTCGCAACTAAATATTGTATGTGTGGTCAAGATTAGAGTGCGATCGCACGCCTTTCCCGACCAAGCCTGATTGTTTGATTTCTAAAACTACATATTTTACTCTTTTATTTCTGATGCTTTTTTTTTCTTGAGTAAAATTGCTTTTGATCTTCAAAAAAAGATATATATTATGAATTACTATTATTAGTTATTTTGAATTAGTATAGCTAAAAGTAAAATATGATTTGAAATTTCAACATCCAGATACAAAAAAAAAACAAAAAAAAAAAAAAAACAAAACAAAAAAAAAAAACACTTACTAAATGAATGAATAACTCCTTTAACAACTGCTTCTGTTGGTCGTTCACCGGTACGATCTCTAAGTAGAACAAATATTGTTTATATTATTTATAGATATTCACCGGTATGATCTCTAAGTAGAACAAATATTATTTCTATTATTTATTGATACTCACCAGAATGATCTCTATTATCTCTATTATATTGTTTCTATTATCTATTGATACTTATTTTCTGCTTTTCATAGTAAATGATAATATTTAAGTAATTTGTAGAAAATTAAAAGCAACAATAATTTATCAGTAGTCCTGTTATTATCTAGTAATATATATTATCTGGTTTATTAAGTAACCCAGTTTCAAAAGGGAAGGGGAAAGCACTTAGATATAAAAAATTCCTGCAAATTATTGTTTCAAAATTAAAGATGAGAGTACACTTTTTTGCATGAGTTATGTTATAAAATATAATTAGGTTACATGTAGACAATTGCCATTATTTTAGATTAGGGCAGCGGCTACAAAAAGCTTTTTGACAATATATATTATCTGAAATGAATACAACAATTAATAACAAGTACTAGTATAGATTACTCCTTCAGCTTTAACTAGCTATGACATTTGAGGATTTCTGCTCAAGTTATCAAAATACTTAAATAATTGCAAATAGGAAAGAAAAGTTCTACAACATTTTTTTTACTCCTGGGAAATTGCAGTGATTCATTCTCTGAAATATTATAATTTTTCAAGGACCATTCCCATAGTTCCTAAAGATCCAAATACTTTTAGATTATGCTTTCCAGAACAGCTGCTCTCAATGACCATCATGTTAGGCAGAGCAATTCAACAGCAGGAAAATCTTTATTAGCATCCTCCCTCTCTTATCTTATCCAATTGCAAATATATTCTCAAGAAACATTTTGCCAATTTAGTAGTATCAAGAACTAACATATCTCTCTACAAATAACAAATAATAAGAATGATTTTTTACATATTACTAAGTTAAAAGCATGTCAGAAACAGTGATTAAAAATTATTTTTATTTCTTCTTTCCTAATGGATGTTGCTACATCAATCAAGTCAGTCATTTTGCTGCAGCCATCATAGGATTTGAGTATGAGATTTTTTTTTTATGTATTGATACAAACCATAGTGCCTTTGATTACATTTGTGATAAGGTCAGCATAAAAATTTGCTGTATTATGCAATCCAATAAATTCATTGCGACTATAAAATTTATTTGGTCTATAAATCTTAGACAAGTGACTAACTGATTGTGATTTGTTATATATGTTGCCTTATTAACTAAAAGAGCAAAGAAAGTCGATGAACAAAGATTGCCAGATTATTTTGTATTTTTACAGAAACATGTTTGTCTTTTTTTTACATCTTAGGTAGAGTAAATGTGCATAATTGGAATTTTCACTACTCTCTCCCCTTCTGACTGGTAATCTCTGCCCTCTAGGAATCAGAGTGTTGATAAAAGATTGAGTTAATAATTTGCTTTCAATCAGAATAACCTTCACCAACATTTTATGGCCAATCATGAATTAGTAGCAAAATACAATACATTCACTCTCAGACATTGCAAGCAAGACTTTGGATACATACAAGGTAGCACAAAAGTAGATACAATTTGATATAATGGTATTGAACATCATACTCACTAGGTTACTGGTTACAACCTTAAAAAAGGTGTTTAAATTTGTTTAAGTTTGTTAAAAAGACACCAATTAAAAAAAAATAATTGAGAAAACACAAGTTCCTTTCCCCCCCTCACCACCTAAGTTCTAATCATAATAGCATTACATCGCTCCATAGGTACTGCCATCTTTTTTCTTGTTTACAAATATTTTATTCTTATACTAAGTGATTAAATGTACTTTGTTATTTCTTGAAGAAGTGCACTTATAAGTGCATCTTGTAATGGCTTTATGATCTCCAGTTTCCACATTTCAAATGCCAGCTAAAAAAAAAAGGTTTATCTGAACAAACTAATCAACAATACAACACTTACTTAAAAAATAAAATAAAATTTAATTATTTACCTCACCAATAGGTTTTTTGTCATTTCCAGAAATTGACGGCAGTGGTATGTATTCTACATAATTATTTTTTTTACGTTCTGCATAATGCTCATTTAAATATCTAAAATTGAATTTTTTTTAAAAAATGTTAGAAAAGCATGCAAAATTTCAAATGTTTATGATAAAGTTATCAAATTATGAAAAACAAAGTAAGCAAACATAATATAAAAAAATTTACAATGCTATGGTTATGTTTGTTTATAAATTCACCATATTACTTACCTGTACAAATTATTTATACAATTGGTCCCGTATTCATATTGTAACCAATGCTTGTGGTAACTTCCTAATAAACTTTGTTCATTTGAAATATTCTAAACAACAAACAACAAACAAAAAATAAATACACAAAAGAATTTCTCAAATGCATTTTCAAAAAATTTTCATGAAGTTCAAAGACACTATCAGCTTGTACCAATAAAATTTTATGAATTACTTTGATGCATTGATTTTTATCCTAATTTCAGCCAATTTGCATTTTTACTCTTTACTTATATATGTGTGTGTGTGCGTGCGTGCGTGTGTGCGCGTGTATAAAACAAATTCAGTTTTGCATGAAAATGCACCATTATCTGGATTTTTTTGATCCAGGTCTCTATATTATCTCAGCCTGCTATGCCTCAGCATTTTATTAACAGCATCTCAATGCCTTTTGTATAACCTTATGTCCCTAAGAACTTATATCTGAGTTAAATAGTTTCAATTCAAGGAAGTCACCAAATAAAACCTCTGCTAAGTAAATGTTTTATTATTTGAAGGATGTCTATCATATTAAAAATGAAATTAAAAAACAAAAACCTTACTTTGTAGATGTTTTTAGAATGTAACTCAAAGAATTCTTTTGTTTTTAAATAGAGCTTTGCATCTAAACCTTCAATGTCAGATGCACATATTTTGTAAATGTCACTAAACACGTTTAAAGAAAATAAAGATTTAAATATAAACCAAAAATCATAAACAAGATTTTGTTGAAACACACCTTTAGTTTGAGCATCAAAAAAATAATCTTCTTAAAAAATTTCTTCTAACATGTGATGTTAGTTTTTACAGGTTAAATTTCAGAAAAGGATACGAGAACCTTTGATGCCATTCTGCTTTATTGATCGGAGTCAGTGTAATTACATTTTGTAATGTTCCAGAAATACTTAACCATACCTCGTTAAAATTTACATCAGCAGGCCTCATAGTTAACTTAACTTCAGAATTTTTACTCACAGCACTCATTTTGATTGAAACTATAATTTTACTAAGTTATTTTTATAACCTAAGAAAAAAAAGCAAGCCATACAACTTGTATAAACAAGTACATTTTGAACTATACATACATATCATAAATTACAAGCAAAGCTATTTTGAAACATTTATTAGCAAATACTCAACATATATATGGTTGTATACATTACAAAAGTTATAAAAACTGCAATAAAAGAGAAACTTTTAGTTGTTGCTAAAATCAACTATTTGGTTTAAGGATTTTAATGACAAACATACTTCAGACTGAATTGAATTAGAAAAAATGTACAAACTTTTTAATTTTGTGTGTGTAAAGTGGTGCCATTTTAAATTAATAAAAATACCTTATGAAATTTATACTGTAAAACAATAATTTTATTGGTTGAGATTTAGAAGGTGCTTAAATCTCTTGAACTGTAATAAATTTTGTCAAAAATTGATGTTCTCACAATTAAAAAAAATAGAAAAATCATTAACATAACTAAAAATAACTAACATAACTAAAAATAATAGAATTAACAGTGCAATAAATTAACTAAATCCCAGACCAGCAATTATCTTCAAAAAGGTTAATTAAAAATATTACAGTATTTTCTTTACCCTATTCTTACATTCTTTTCCAATGTACTACATTGATGGAAAAGTACTTAATGCATAAAATGTCAGCAAGTAATATTTGTAAGTTTTCCATCACAGACTTAAATCTCTGTGCAGAAAATTTTTCATCTAGCATGTCAGCAGATGATTTTGACTCAGACAAATAAATTTAAAATTATATAGCATTTCTTCCTATGCATTTCCTCTAAAAATGACCATTTTCTTCTGAGAATTTCTGTTTGCAAGAGTAATTTTTCAGCAAATCACCCATCTAAGCTAATCCCCTAACTAGTGAGAAACAAACAACCATTTGAAATTTTGATGATAGTCATTATGCTGGTGTGCTATACCAAACAGCTTGTCAGCTTATATCTTAAAAATAGTTTCATTTATTTAAACTTCATCTTATTTTCTAAAAATTTCCCCCACAATACATTTTCTCCAAAAATATCTACTAAATTTCTTTCAACAGATGTTGGATTATTCAATAGATTATCCTATAAAATACTTTACAAAATATTTTAATAACTGTATTGTAACATTCTTTTTGAATACTTTATGTTGGTGGAAGATCACTAAAGGGACTTGCCAAAATGTCAACAACTTCATGCCAGTAAGTCTCTCTGAAACTGGACTGATCACACATTTGTTGCCCTACATGTCTGAATCATGATTGAGGATGATTGTTCCATATCAATACATGCCACTAAAACTGTGAAAACACAGATATATTAACACTATTTAATGATGCTGCAGCTGCCTACACAAAAGAATGGCTGACAGGAAGTGATATAAAAACTTCATTAAAAATAATACCTTAGGGTTTTCACAGATTCTTAAAATTTTTTCCAAATATTTTAAAGTTCTTCTTAAATATTTTAAACTTATCTACTGCATTAAAACAGCTGATAAAAAAATCATATCAAATTACCATATGAAATGAAAAATTGTAATGAACAAGCATATATAAAAAAATTTATGAACAAGTGCAATCTTCAAATTATTAGAAACAAAAAAAAGTAAAAAAATTTTTAAACAAAATTATTAATGAGCAACCTCTAAATAGTATGCAATTTTTAAAGAAATCTGAAAGAACCATTATGTTAAAGAAATTAATGCTAAAAAGAAGAGAACATGAAGAGATTTTTTTTTCCTTCTTAAGTTACGCAAGTCTTAAAGTTATGCAATTTCTTTTATTTTCTTCAAAATATTTTAGTTTAAAATAGTTTTACAAATTAAAATAACTTAGAAATGTTAAAACACTTTGGATAAAAAAAGTTTATCCTATAAAGTGGTAAATCAAAGACTTCATTTCCCTTTACACACAAGGAATTTACAAAATATTTGGTTTCCATTGAGGATAGAGCTGCTTAGTTGATTAGCAAAATAAAGTTGTTTATTCCTAATAATAAAAAAAAGATTAAATCAATCTAGCTACATTTTATAAGTAAAAAAAAAAACAACAAAAAAACAAAACAACTTGATTGCTTACTTGACATTTAATAAAAAAATTTAGTTTATTACAAACTTATTGTTTTACAATTAAATAGCATTTGAACACAAACCTACATATTTGAAAACAAAGAGGAAATAACAAATCAATATTTTTTTTTTATCAGCAACAGTTTATTTTAAAGTATAACAACTAAATTTAGTATGCATAAATGCTTAACACCCAATAAAATTATACTTTTGAAAACATTTGTTTCATGAGTCTCCAAATGTCAATGAAAACATAAAACAGTGATAAAAAAAATTAGATTCTAAACACTAACATTCTTTGTTAAATGTAAAAAAAGTTTAAACTCTAAAGTTTTCATGTAGCTTTGGTGAAATATCATAAACTAAATCCAAAATTCTTTTTATCACAACTTCCCTATGAGCTTTCACCTGCTTTTCTACTAACAGCAACTTTGCATTATTTTCTTCAGTGATTTGCCTCTGGAAGTCATCTTGACCAATTCGAGCCTGTTGAGCTTCTCTGAAGATTGACTCACGCTCATTACGAAATTGCTCAATTTCTGAAATCGCTTCTTCTTTGGCTTGTTTTAAACGCTTTGTTTTTCGCTTTCTAGCATCAGCAACTAAATCAGCAGCTTTTTTCTCAGCATTTAACAGCTGTTGGATACCATGAGACTTTTGAGCCATTTTGTTCTAAATTTTATCATTGAAAAACTAGCAATGTCTATTGTCAATGTCTACACAAAATAATATCAATGTCAATGTCTACACAAAATAATAGTAATAATAATAAAAAAATTACTTTATATTTGTACTTTTACATTTTAAAATTTTAACTTCCCTTAGCTCACCAAAGCTACAAATCATTTGAGGTCTTAAACAAATAACTTACTTAGCAAACAGAAATACAAGTTTTGGATGAAAAAAATCCATTTCAGAATAATACTTTCTTAAGGTCCAAGTGTTTTCTTTGACACTTGCTTTAAGGGATTGAAATAATTATAAATTTACAATTAAGTTATGTATTCTTAAAAACTTAAACAGATGAACCCTTGCTTATATGTAAAGAAGACCACATTTATTTAGAACCATAAGAATAGTTTGTTACACATATTTCTGATATATTCATGTTGTATTATGTTTTTACTGCTCTAATGATTCTATATTTTCTTCAAAAGACTTAACTAACAACTATCATTATTCATAAAATATTTAGTAAATAACTATGAGTAAACATAATATTTGAAGTCTACCACAGAGCAGTCGGTATACCGAGTACCATTAATATTATATTGCTTAACCCAAACATTTTACTGTTGACGTCAATAAAGATTTCAGTTAAGGGTGGTTTATGCATATTAATTAACTCGATTATTTTTATTTACATGGATTTTAACATTAAAAAAACAATAATATAAATTTATTAATAAAGACTTCTAAAAATTTTATTATTTTTTAAAAATAAATTTTAATTTTCAGATTAATATATTGTTAATGTATATATCTTGGTTCATCAGTTGGTTAGTTCGACTAATATAAAGAAAACCAGCTTTAAATAAGATCAGCGAAGGTATTTTACCGTTTACTTTCAGCCCAAACCTATTTAGACGGTAACCGAAGAAAATTGTATTAAAAATAATCCAAAAAATACCAATAACAGCATTCCGTTAAATTGATGCTGTTAGTGCATGTCTTAAACATTCCTTTTTCGATATCTTTAAAATCTTCAAAATAGATAAGCGAGAAAATATGATAAAGTATTTGAATACTTACCGCAAATGTAATCTATAAATATACTTGAATAAGTGCATAGTGTCTGTGTAGCAAAAGTTTAACATTTTTTTCAGCATAAAAGTTTAATACGTAATGATTGAAATTTTCCTTCTGTAAAACGAAATTTGAGATGATTCAAGATTATCAGTTTTTTCTACACTTTATGGATATCAGCTTAAAAGTAGACAATATTTGAATACTTCAATATTTTTCATTCCTCAGTGGGGATCAATAATGTATATTAATTAGATGTCTAACTACACAAAAATTCCGTAAGAAAAAGTGAAGCAAGTTTTTAAAGCTTTTAATGCTGGTAGCCGTTTTATTTAAACTGACAATGCTTCATTTTTGTTTTGCTTTTAATTACAATTACGTCATTTCAGGCTGGCAAAAAGTTTGCTTCACTGCGGAAGCGCGAGTTAGATATCTAGTAAATATATATAATTGGTGGGGATTAAGTTAATAAACTAACCATTCGGCAACCGACAGTTTCAAGCAACGGTTAGAATACAATTTTAACTGAAAGAAAATCCCCGCCAAAAATTTATATTTAGTTTAACCGAACCATTGTAACCGTTTTTTTGAAGAGCTGTAATCTTAACCGAAAATTTGTTTCAAATAAAACAAATACCGATGATAATGTTTGACTGTTAAAAATTTTTTTCTTTAAAAAGTTTTTTAAAGAGAAAATATCGATTTTTAGATGCAATTGATATAACTCAACTGGCAATAACTGCTTGAGCAGAAATTTTGTGGACATCTAACTTAATTTTTTTTTTTAGTCATCTACCCTTTGTTCATAAGTAACATTTCAATACGCTTCGACATGCTTTCAGAGAGTTTTTGAAAGTATTGCAGAGACAAATCATAAATTCAAACTTTTTTTTTCGTCACCAGTTCTGGAATCGAAGTGCAGCCCGCTCGACTAATCTTTGATTTTATTTCCTTCCAAACGTTTTCTAAGATCGTAAGAAATGGTTTTTACGCCGACATGCGACATGGTAAGTCTAACTCTTTTTTGGAGCCTAACTGAGTTTGTTTTAAAAGACACTTTTCGAAGCAATGACGGGTGCTTTTTTTAAAATTTGGCAGTAATTAATTGAGGATTCGGGATCACCTTTCTTTTAATCAATACATCAGTACCCTTTGTAGTTCAGCTGGATTTGTTAAGATGTTTTTCAAAAGGTTTTTGGAGCAATCAAACTGCCAGTCCAGATTCAATGACAATTGGAAAAATAACCCTAGCCTATTGCAAGGAGAACCTTTCCACCACCAACACAGAAGCCTTTTCCTAAAGTAGTGCAAGATCTATGACCAGCTTGTCAACAAGTTGGTAGATGAGCACCCTACAACAAAGATAGGTCTCAGCCTGAGTGATGGCCTGAGTCATGGCCTGAGTGATGAAGAATTCTCTATTGATAATAATAAGTTCTCGCTGGAAGTTGAACCCTTGTAGCAAGCTCAAGAACCACAAAACGTTAATTAAGGTTTTTTTTATCAAAAAAAAAAAAAATTTATCGAAAGCGATAATTTTTGGTTTGGATTTGGTAAACTTTAAATTGATCGAAAAAAATTTTAAAACTGTTTGAAAGAATTTCTGAATTTTTATTTTTATTGTTAAATGTGATAACTTTTATTAGAAAACAACTAGAGATCGGAAAATAAGAAAATAAATCACAAACATTCGAGAATTAAAAAAATTTTTTTTTAACGAACAGCCAACACTACAAAAGGAAAATAATTCATATCAAGCCATGCCTCAGATACCTGAAAAACATAGAGTTGACCCTCTCCTATGGTGGAAAGCTAACAAGGCACAACAACCTCTACTTGAAGAAACCAGCAGTAAGAGGTTGTTTTCATAAAGTGGCAATATCATAACTTCCAAATTGCAGAACCTTTGGCTCTAAGTCATCCAAAAAGTTGACTCTAATGAAAGTCAACTATGAGTTGATGGAGAAAAAAATAAACGCCAAACTGCTGATAGATAAAGAAAGAGAATAAATGGGCAGAGAAATTGCAGAAAAGAATTAACAAGAAAAAGAAAAAGACATCATCATCAACATCAGCAACTAAGTCTGCAAAGAAGAAAGCCTTCCGGTCGAGAATCCTAGGCAAGCAATGATAAAGAATCAGATGTAGACTTTCTTTTAACTGTTTTTAGTTTATCTAATCATTTTCTAATCAATAAATATTATGTATGATAAAGTTGTAATGTGCAAAATTTGTTTAAAAGTCTGTTTTCAAAAAAAGTCGTTTTATCAAAAAACATAGTGATGGATTACAATGGAAATAACATTTATCCGGGAAATTTGGAAATGAAAAGGAAAAAATTGAATTTTAAAGTAGTTTTCAAAGGAAAATGACTTACATCATTTCCAGTTTTTTCTAAATAAATTTGAGAAAAAAACTGGAAATAAAGAATTGTCGTTGATGCAAGGTTCAATTATGACCAGTTCTTAAAGGCAATATTTTAGCTACACTAAAAACAGGGTAACAGCTACACTAAAAACAGGGTAACCTGTATCCTTCATTTAAATATAAAATCATCATAACTTACGCGTAGTCCTAACGACATATATTTAGTATGCTGCAAACCCTGACATCTAACATATACCTTTACAAAGTTTATGTTAGATATCAGGGTAAGATGGAGGTTCATTTTAGACCCAACTTCGGCACTTTTCGTTAAGTAATGGTTGTCCTGCAGATTTTTTGATACCAAAGAGGCAAACTCTGGCCGGTGGTTTACTAGAGGTTATACCGTATTTATCTGCAATTATTTTAAGCCGTTGCTATGATGTTGCTATGACATGACTTTTGGAAGGGTTGAATAAAAATAAATTTTAACCAAATCATATTTTGATAAAATTCAAAAACATATTTGAATTTATTGTAAAATTTATCATAAGAATTAACTAAAAAAGTTTTTATGATTTTTAGCTAAAATTAGGGTAAAGTGGTCAGAATACTCAAAAATAAGTCGAAACTCCAACAAACTGATATTTTTTAATTGTAAACTGACATAAATTTCTTCTTTAATATTTGAATAGCCAATAAAAGCTTTTTTTTTTTTAAAAAAAAAAAAATGACCAAAAAATTTTATATTCGCGAACGTTATGTAATGCTATTTTCGGAAAATTTACAACAATCTGGAAAATTTATATAGTAATTTCAGAAAAGTTTTTCAAAAAAATCCAATCAGTCATTTTTTATGATTAATGAAACCTTTTAAAATTAATTAATCAAGTGCATTTTGATCAAAATCAATTTCAAGTTATGATCACAAACCTTGACATTTTGAAATATATTAGTTTTTTGAGAGTGCTGAAGCTGAAGCATCTTCCTGTCATTGTTTAACAAAATTTTTGGTCACTTTTTTTTAAAAAAATATTTTATTGGCTTTTCAAATCATAGCAAACAAACTTGTAACAGCTTACTAACAGTTAAAAAAACTCAGTTTCTTGGAGTTTCGGCACATTTATTGTTCAGTCTGATCACTATGCCGGGATGTGAGCCACCCTAAGCAACTTAAATGCTTCGCGAACTCGCCTTAAACCTAATTTTGTACCCAAAATACTTTGACGATTTATCGGATTGGGCAGAGACGAACCCTAAAAATCCTATAAAATATAAATGTAAAACAATGTAAATTAAAAAGCGGTAAAAATCGTAGAATTATTTACATAATCGGTATTATTTTATGATCACCATCGAATCAAACTTTGTTCTTTATACCAGGCAACTTCTATTAATTCATCCTTTATAGGGTTTACACGGTAATTCATCAGTCTAATTCATCGATCATGCACTAATTTTAAACACTCGATTTTAAGTAAAGAACCATAGTGTTGCCGAGATGGATTTTACTTTAGAGGGTAAGTACTTTTTAACTTAATCATTTCTTTCAAAAGAGTAACAATGTGTACAAGAATATGTTTTCAAACCACGTTAAAATTTTAATATCTTTTTTTCGTTTTTAATTTTTCAAAGTAAACAGTTTTTTTATATAAAAAAAGTAGCGGAAAAATCAGTAAAATTTTTGTTTGTTAGATTTTATTTTTCAAAGATTTTTGCGAAGTTTCGTTGACTGCATATTTTCTCGAAGTATCGTTGACTGCATATTTTCTCGAAGTGTCGTTGACTGCATATTTTCTCGAAGTGTCGTTGACTGCATATTTTCTCGAAGTGTCGTTGACTGCATATTTTCGCGAAGTGTCGTTGACTGCATATCGCTTGTTGAGTCACAGAAAGCTAACTATTTTAATTTGAGAATGTTTTGAAACATCAAAATAAATGAAATTAATTGGCGTTTCTTTGGTAGCAGGCAGTTGAATAATAAAGATGCATTAGCTCATCACGTCGGCTCTAAATTTACTAGTCATTCTTATTAAGAGATACGAAAGCTGTTATTAAAGGCAGATAATCAAGTGTCTTATCATATCTTATCATAGTGTATGTAAGTCGAAAATGTTATGTTACCCTTCTCATGAGTATATTTCTATTCTGTTTCTAACAGAAACACATGCCTAAACTAACCTTCAAGGCATGCAGAATAAAACTTCTGAATGTTTAGTTGAAACGCAATTCGAAGTTCTTAAAAAGTCCCCATTCCTCAGTCACTTACTTTACATATCAAACGGAGATGTGATGGAAGCTCCGGCCACAAGAGTTTTAAACAGATGTTAACAAACTCCGATACTTCTGAGTTTCTGTTTGTATTTTTATTTGTTCTCTGAAGTTTTAGTGACGGCAGAAACCTTATTAGGAAAAATCCGCGGCCAACATCCAAACTTTCTTGCCGACCGATTGAATTTACTACAAAAGAAAATAACAAAGTTTTAAAAGAAATACCTCCACTAATTCCCTACTTACTCTGCAAAAGATTAGGCTATCATCTTTGTAAGAATGCATCTTTATTGTTTATGAACGAAAAAATCTTTGAGGATACCTTTCATCTTCATCAAGACAAAGTTTTTTACACTTGAAAACACTTATAACAATGAGTTCCTTTTGTTTTGAATGTGCAAAGAATTTTGACTGCTTAGATGGCAAAATGTTTTCATCACAATTTCTTTAAAAAGTGTTTATCAAAGCGCGTGATGTTACTGTTGCAAAATTATTGGTAAAATCTATCGCTAGCCGCCTAGCAATGGTGCCGCTGGTTATTACACAATTGCTCAACCCATTATGAAAAGGGAAAACAAAAGCAATTATGACTATTGGTTTTATTTTTAACCGACTCAAACATATTACTTATTCAAATGATGAAAAGTGTGAGACAGCCGAGGTATTGAATGAAAAATAAAACCGACTCTTTTACTATCGAAATGACAATAAATCAGATTGATGTTAGGTGGGTTGTTGATACATTCCTTTTTACGATATTTGTTTACTAAGATTGTACATGAATTTCGATGCTGCAACAGTTTTTATTAATTAACGTGACAACGGTTTGAAACGTCGCAATCGTCAAAGAACTTTTATATATATTATTTTTATTTTATCAGCGGAAAGATTTTTGTAAACTTATTTGCAAACTGCATTAAATTAAATAACATTGCTTATTCCGTTTATAATTTCTTTGATTAGAAATGCTCAGTGAGGTATCATCTATGATATGCAACAAAGTAAAGGAAATCGATAATATCACAACTCAGCTGAGCAAGTAAGGCAATTGCCGGATCATGGATTAATCAGTCTGTTGCTCAACTGCTAATCAAAATAAGACAATCGTAGTAAATCATAAATCATTTTTCCTCATATCTAATTTAATACGACAAATTTAAATTTGAACTTCGATCAACGATCTATATAAGATAAATACCGGACTTGCATATGCTCGGTTAATACAAGTAAGTTAATTATAATACTTTTGTAAATCTTTAAATTTTACATACCACTAAAGCTATAGAAAACACAATGCTTAAAGTTTATATTTTACTTCTCAAAATTTTTGAATAAGATTTTTTTTTCCTACTGATTCAACTGAATTGATGAAGTGAAGACGAAGTTATGCACGGTGACATCACAAAAAATTATGTTCTTACTATGCACAGTGTAGTCAAAAAAAAAAATTCTAAGATGATGTCGCATTTCCAACTTGTTATATTTTATTGGTATTAGATTATTGTTAGGTTTATTTGTTCCTGTGGTTTATTTTTTGTTTATTAGTGATTATTATTTAATTTGAGCTTGATAAACTGTAATGAAACATTAACTCTTTTGTTCAATGCAAAACCAAATGAAGTCAAATTCTTCATTTGGTTTTGGATTGAACAAAAGAAAAAGAGCTTTAATCATCGACATACGATTAAAAAATACAACGAACTGACATGTTACAATCTATAAATACTGGTTCATGACCTCCAATCATGGATTTATAATGCAAAGTATATCCAAGCAGCTTGATAATATAAGGCTAGTTCTCGCAGAAGGGGGTCGGGAAGTTAAAAATAGATGCTAAAATGTCCGGAGAATCTTTTGCAGATATTTAAAAAGCCTAGACATTCAGTTAAAAAAGTTGTTTGATCTTATATGGATTTCAGCACGACAATTAGCTTTAACAGATATCAAGAGTTATTGAATTTGGGGACCAGCATGTTGATTATGTGAATTTTTTTTAATTTACTTTTCTATAGCATTTATTCTTAAAAGAAGCCGATGAAGTCCTTCTAAAGACATCTGACGTTAAATTAAAAAAATTCCGGTATTTTCTTTTTTTTTCTTTTTTTTCTTAAAAAAAAAAAAAAAAAAAAAAAAAGGAAGAGGTATGGATACAAAACTGAAATCATCCATAGATGTTTTCAGTTTTCTAACTGAATAAATATCATTACCTTTATAAACTCCTAAAGTTTATTGGAAAATTGGTTCTTGAAACTCGTTTAGTTTTTTTTTGAAAGAACCCTGTTAAATGGATGTCCTTCAATGTTTACTTTTTATTCCTTGTGGTGAGTTTTTAAATTTATTGTTTCATTGTTTTATATTCCCTATGTTATTTTACTTTATCTTCTTCTTTTTTTCCCACAGTTTTAAGCTTGAAATGTTGGTTTCAATTAAATAATTTGCCAGCGATGGTTTCAGACTGCGAAACGTGCGGACAATTACACACAAGTGGGATTCGTTTCGGCATTTTTTTTAATACAACACTAAAAAGCTGTTACGACAATATTACAATATGTAACGAAGCATGTAACTTGGTCCGAGAAGAAGTATATTCGACAGATTCAAGTGCTCAAGTGTTCTACTGTAACGTAAGGTTTCTTTAGCAAATGATTGTTGGTTTATGATTTAAAAAGCTATTGCCTTTTTTATACTGTGAGGGCGGCGTTTTTTGATAAATTAATGTTTTATCTTTTAGTTTGTAGTATGAAGTTGTCAAGGATTAGGAATTTAGGAAGGTATGGGCTCTAGGGTTAGTTGAAAGGTAATGTGGAGGTTGCGATTGAAGTTAAGGGTCTAGGGATTACTTGGGTAGAAAAGAGCGAGGTTTAGGAATAGTTTGGTTAGTAATGGATGTGGTTAAATCGTTAAAAGGTTAAGGTTGTGTTTACCGCTCTTAGTGTATTCTATTACACAATATATATCATATAAACGTTCTATTAGTGTGTTATGGTTACTCTTTAATTTATTACGTTTATAAATACAAATAATACTCTCTAAGAGCCCTGAAGTCAAAAAATGCAGTCGAATAGAATTTTAATATTAATCATAAAGAAATTAAAAAAAAAAAAATTGCTAAATTGTGGAAAGGGAAGCTGGAGATATTGTTGAATGTAACAACATGCAGGTGCAACATTTTAGTTTGTACAGATGAAAATGCCCCAATGTTACGAGGTTAACAATTATTCGGCTGGAGTTCACATTTTGTACAATTGGTCTAGAGATATTAAGGTGCTCAAGTTGATTTAGTCTAATTTGTTCAAACTTTAAACAACTGGGCAGGGACCTCTTGCCCCCTCCCTATGCTGTTGGCTATGCATGTTGTAAAACAGTCACTAAATTTGACTTTTAAGAAAAATTGAAGACCTTTCAATGTCGTTAAAGACCTAAGTATGAAAAAAAAGTAATAAAAATGCTAAAAACATGCTATTTTTGAGCGCATACTTTGATCAAGTATTTCATAAGCAATAAGTAAGTACGAATCTAATTTTTTTAGTAGACCTTCGATAAAATAATGATTTACAGTTAAACTTCTTCCCTGGTGTTTTAGGTCACAGACTTTAATTTAGCTCTAAAAATCGATAATTTGTAGTCAATATTTTTAAATAAAATTAGATGAACGAAGCATTTCTCTAGACTATCAAGCATAAGTAAACATATTTTCAACTGAAAATAACTTAAGAAAGAATGTGTATTTTTAAAGTTTTCGCAATTATTTTTTCTCGAGTGCAAATAGAGTAAAACTTAACCAATTCTGAGACATTAGGGTTACATGGTCTGAATGGTTTCATATGGAATGACCCCGGATGCAAACAGAAAATCTTGGAGCACTATTCAATGAAGCATATTTCAGAGCTGCTAATATGGAAAATACTTCAAGCCTTTTGAACAACCGGATTGTCTCTTTTAATCCATATGATTTGAAAAATGAATACCCAAGTTCAATTTTTAGTGATGTCTATTACTAGCAGGTCTTCTTTGAAATTCACTTTTTTACCACCAGCTAAGTGAAGCGAAACTTTACAACCATTAAAGTTTTCTACATTAGGATCACGGCATTATGGTGTGTTAAAGCAAATTGAAAGCTTACATAATGACATTGTTAGTCAGTCAAAGTCCTTTGACGATATACTTCACATTTGAAGAGTTCAAATTCCAAAACTTAGCTCTCCAAAGAGAAACTTGGCGGAACGGAGTAAGAAAAAAAAAAGTTTAAACAAAAAAGTAAACAATAATGAGTGATTTTATCCAGTAAAATTGAGCAATGCAGAGATAGACTAGATAACTTGTTTTGTTTGTACTGCGTACATGAAGAGTAGCATTACAGAGATAATTTTGTATTCATAACAGAGATAATTTTTGTATTCATTATATATTTGTTTTCAATGTTTCTATAACATACAAAAATCAAATCGTTAAAAAGTCAAGCTGAAAACATAATCTGAAAAAAATCTTTGAAAAATCAAAGTCAAATGTTGATTTTTCTTCCTGTCTAATTTTACCCCAGATTTTAGGAAAAGTAACACAAACTAGTAGTGGTATAGTTAACATTATGGGCTAGCAGCTTGCAATAATTTGTATTGTATATGGCATTTCTTTTTAAGTTGGGGAAATTTCCCAAAAGATGTCCAACTGTGCACCAGACTACCCTGATTATTTTAAGTTTACATATCTATCTACATATTTAATTTAATAAGACCAATAAATCATAAATAAATAACTTCCGTCTGTTTGTTTTTCCGTAAGTTTGTATTTAAAATAGACAATAAAATTTTTTAATGAAAATGAATTTCTTAATCGTAAAACTTTTTAACTTTTTGATATTTACTTTTCAGGTTTTTTGCTGCGACTTTGATTACTGCAATGACGAGAGCTTATCTTTTGGTACTAAGTCAACTCTACCTACTACTACTGTTAACTTAGAACCGGATACCACTATTGACCCAAATAATGATGTTGAGATAACTACCGAATCTATTAACCTAACCGTTAATAATACCGAATCTGTTAACGTTGTCGTTACTTCACCAAACGTTAACATAAAATATACTTCACCTAAAGTTAAAAGCTCTGGTACCAGGACATTCGAAATGGTTCTGTTGAAACGGAATATGTTGTTAGGAGTTTTTTTAGCAACTTTAATTCAAATCTAGTTATTGTTCTTCGTATGTTTTATGATTACACACTACATTTTATTAAACTTTTTTCGTTGCTTATCCTTAAAAATGCAAACTATTGCATTTAAATTGAATTGCTTAAAAGATTTCATAATTAACTAATGCTTACTTAAGAAGAAAATGGAGCACGCGACGTATTACCCAGTTAATCAATACAACTGGGTCCCTGCTGGGATTTATCTGGGCTATTGGAATTGGGTTTTGCCTGGGAAATGATCTGAGAAAAGATAGATCCCATATGGTGAAGTGATATCATCCGCAAATTAAATCTGGGTTTCAGTTGGGATTGGTTTGGGCTTCTTTGAGTGTGTTTAGGCGGGGATTTAAATTGATTAGAAGATAGAATGCGTAAATGGTATAACGGTAGCACTTATTTTCTGATCAAGAAGAGTTTCATCAGCAATCTTAAAGCTTTTGTTGAAATATGATAAAAAGATCTTTCGAAAAGACATACAATAATTTGACATGATTTGAAGTGACTATACACTAGTGGAGGTTTTCACCAGAACTTAATTTGTGCCTCAATTTTAGCTTTTTTGAAACATTTTTTTTTGACAATTATAGTCGTTGAGTAAGCTTAAATCAGCGAGCTCCACCTTCACGGTTGGAGTGCGTGTGGCTTTTACTCCGGCTCTGAGTTAAAATAAAGCATGTTATCACGAAAAATATATCATCAATTAGGAAGTCCTTCTTTTTTCCTTTTTTTTTTAAAAAAAAAAAAATTGTAATTTTTATAGCTTTGTCACTAAAAAATCTCATTTAAGAAAAATTTTAGGTTTTTGGTTTTCTTTGAAAGGCGACTTTTCGACTTTGGAGAAAGTAGGGTTTTTTTTAAGAGGCAGAGCTTTAAAAAAGCTTAATTTTTAAAATAAACGACATTTGCAAGTTATCTAACTGCAACAGTTTTTATGAGAAATTTCATCAGAACTCCATTTTGGGGAGTTTAAATAGTCGTTTTGTTTATCATCATTCTTAAAATCATTCGTTAAAAAAGTTATGAACAAAAACATCTCCTTAACGTAGATCTGCGTTTTTATGCTTAACAGGACGAAGTCTGACAGTCTAAAAGAGTTGTTTTAGCCTCCCGAGACTCTAAGTAGGTGTTTAAATAAAACGGACATTCATTTACTATCGTCTTTTTTTTAATGTAAGATCCGTCGCAAGGCTAACATACACAGGCAGACTGCTTATTTTTGTAAAATTAGCGAAGACTCACTTTTTACAGCCAAATATTTTTTTTTTTAAAAAAAATTTTCTTAAACTATCAAAAAGCCTTATTAAAAAAAAAATAAAATAAACCGATGTAATTTTTGCCGACAACATTTTTTATTTTTGTAGTTAAAAACTCACTTTTGTAACTTTTTTTTTTCGACAATTTAATACATACAATACAAATAATATTTTCATAAATTAAGCAAAATACTATACTTCAAACTAAAATACTTTTTTAGAATGTGGACATATAAAAGATTTTTTCTAGTTTCTAAGAAATTTTGTCTTGAAGATGAAATTTCGGCACACGGTTTTTAATCAACCATTCTTTTCCTAAATTTCAAATAATGCGGCAAGTGTTTCATTAAGAACTAATTCAACCTTTTATCAGTCAATTGGTTTTGGAGACAGATTTTTGAGTTAAAGGCGGCAACTTAACAACTCAATGATCAGTAACATGAAGTTGAATTAGAAGTTTCGATTGGGCGAGTCACACTGTATTATTATTATCGTTTGGCAATGTATATTTCAAACATTGTAGTTTTTCAGTGATTTATTATTTCTGATACATTTTGAAATATGCATAGGATTACTTAGAAGGAAGTAAGATTTTTGCATTGAAATTTTGAAATGTTTTTTGTTCAACACTATTAGGGGAGAGGGGGGGGGGTAGTTTTGGACAGGGGTAGTTTAGGACAATCCGAATAATCCAAAAAAAACTAACTCTTTAACAAAGTTAAATATATTAGTCGACTAAAAATACTTTCACACGTAAGCGTCATAGGCAGTCAGGTAGCTTTTCTACAAACGTTTTGTTATTTTTGATATTTTTTCTAATTTTTAATTCTTAAGTGTAAGGATTTGTAAAGAAATTTACTCCGCCCAAGGAATTATTTTTTACATTTTTACTGAAAGGGATATGTTCTGCGACATAAATAAAAAATTCAACGATAAAACATAAATTCTTCACAAAAAAATTGTGGAATGTTTCCTGAGATCAGGGTTGAGGCAGCATTGGACAATTTTCACGGGGCACATTAGGACGTGTTGCGCGGATCATAACAAACTTATCTTCAAATAAAACTATTAGGGCTGGTACTGATTAATTTTTTTTTGTTCGATTAATCGTCTAAAATTTTAATCGATTAATTCTGAAGTCGACAGAATAACCTGCTTTTCACCACTGGTGAGATGAAGTTGTTATCGGTAAACGTTAACTAACTACAGTATTCACAAACGTTAACAAACAAGACACTTAATGCCTGCTATACTGTATTCAGTTTAATTGACAAGTACAAGTAGGCATCACTTTAGCCAGTCACGTAAACAAACGAGGACGTTAACGTTTTCTGGAAGTAGACAAGATCGCAGTTTGTTGACAATGCACCCTGACGAACTAAACAGTCTTTCACAAGGAACAGAAGTGGCAGGTACACACAGAATTGTCTGCACAAAACTGCTCAGGTTAGGGTAACGATGACTGTTCAGTTGCCACCACATGAGGGGATTCTCAGTTTCTGGAATTACACCTTCTTCTTGATATCGTGTAAGCTCAGCCAGTGAGCCATGTACTGTTTGTGATTCATCTGATGAGGATTGCGATTCCGAGTCGCTGACCAACAGAGTAAGTTTCAGTTTCTTACGCACAGGTTCTGATGCCTCGCCAGTGCTGGTAGTAGTTTCACGTTCAGCTCTCTGTCTTTGGTTACAGTACACCCGAAATGCATTAGAAAGTATTGTCCAAACTGCTTCACGTTTCTCTCTTGAGAGACAGCCGAGTTTCTTGTAACGTGAGTCTAATGCCACAGCCATTTGCAACGTTGGCAATGCATCAATGTTTTCAATGCGACCTGAGAAGTCATTTAGTGTTGCAGATTTGAAACGTGCTATATACCCTGGATCGTCATCATTAGCCCGCAGAAGTCTGCGCAAAAATGCTTCAAACGGAAGTACAGCCGAACATGTAGCATACTGTTTACTACCAATATACTCAGTAGCATTTGCAAGTGGACCCAATACCGAGACAAATTTTGACATTTTCTCCCAGTCCAACTCCCTTAGTTTATCTCCAGTGTAATTCTCGGGATGGTCAATATGATACTGCTTAATGGCATCTTTCACTTCCAGCAGTCTGGCTAACATTAGGTAGGTACTGTTCCACCGCGTAGCTACATCCTGCTGCAATCTGTGAAACTTCACATCGTCAGACCTGTTAGAGGTACTGCAGTACCTCTAACAGGTCAGCCAAGCCATGGCTTGGCTGGCCTTTAGCTCTGATGTATTCCTTGAACTGCGCTTAAAATGTCCAACTAGCTGTCGACATTTAGCCAGAATAGGAGATGAATCAGCTGCTTTCAAACCTGCTAGTATGCTCAGTTGAAGACAGTGAGCAATACACGGTATATGGCTGTAATCCGTCCGTCCTATAGCAGCAACCATATTTCGTGCACTGTCCGTTACGATACAGCTAATTTTTTCAGCAATGTTCCACGTTGCGGCAAACTCTTCATAGAAACTGGCAACATTATCAGCAGTGTGCCTATCTTCAACATTTATGCAAGCTAAAGCGACAGACGTCAGTTTCCACTCAGAATCAATCCAATGACCTGTTATCCCACAGTACGATTCATTGTTGGTGGAGGTCCAAAAGTCAGTAGTTAGAGCAATACTATGAATGCATTCTAGAGCTTTCTTGTGCTCATTCAACTTCTCATTGTACATCTCTCCAATGACAGTGTCGATTGTACGGCGACTGGGCAAAGTATAAGTCTGGTTTTGAAGGGCAATACGAAGCACCGCCTCTAGTCCAGCATCTTCTACAATTGCTGTTGGACGTCCAGAACTGGCAATCCAATGAGCTATTGCCACCTTCAGGTCGGCTGAGACCTTTTCATTGACAGGCTTGTTTGACTGACACGTAAATAAATTGGTGATTGATTTTATCTGAGGGGTCATCTTACGTTCACTGTCGACAACCTGTTGATATTTCAGAGGATGCTTGTGCTGAAGGTGATAAGTCAGCGATGTGTTTGAGCCACGGAAAGCAAACTGTTTATTGCAGTGAACGCAGTATATTTTGTCACCTTCGTCTACTTTACCATCAGCATTCAACTTGAAAACAAAATGCTTGCTTAACTTTCCAGTTAAATGTTTGACAGAAACGTTGCTTTCATTAGTTGCCGCAGCCATATTTGCAAAACAAACTTTGTTTACTTTAGAAACGGATATTGAAGTGTAAGATAATGTTCCCAGGTCAGTAAGTATTTTAAAATATGACAAAATTTTTAGTCGAGATTTTCAAGATACGCGCTTTCAAAATTAATTTTATATTTATCGAATTCTATTGAAAAATTCTAAATTTAATACTCTTTTTCGTCATGGCTAATGACTTTGAAACAATTGATTTTGAAAAGTTGCGTTTAGACGTTTTTAAAACTTTTAAAACTAAAAATAACTTCTTTGCGAATGATTTATATGAAAACGATATATTTTTTTTATAAATTTTTATGCTTAACATTTATCAAATTAACAGATATCAAAATATATTGTTCATGCTAAAATTTAAATTAGGCCATGTACCATACCACTTCACAAATAATTTCTTTATAAATAACGTTAATAAATATAATATAAGAGAAACAGGTAATCATGAGTTTATTCTAATTGAAGAATATTAAAGTTAACTTTAATATTCGAGTAGTTTTAATACAACTAGTTGTGCTTAATATATAATATATTACCTATATTGAACATAATATATATTATTCACTTGTAAGGGCTTCGTGATAAGATCAGTACGATCTTCTTGAAGTCCTGTCTGTACTATTTTAATTATAATTATAATCTCGTTTATATATTTTGACTAAGGAAACTTGTAAATATTACTATTATAAATTACGAAACTTGTAAATATATATAGGTACGGCAAAAAAAAAAAAAAAAAAAGTAACGGAAAACCGGCAAAAATTAATCGAAATATTACTGATTAAAGAAATTTTAATCGATTAAATAAATTAGCGATTAATCGATTAATTAATCGTTAATTTCCGCAGCCCTAAAAACTATGCTAAGTTTAAAAATGGTACGCAATTATAAATAGAAATGTGAAAGATTTACAAACGAGGTAAGTTTAAAAATTGCAGTTAAACATGCTTTTGATAAAACAATGAAAGTAAGAGAAGCTGGAGGTGTATTTGGGTGCTCTAAAAAAACTTCAGCTTCAGAATAAAAATGCTCAGAAATATCAGAAAATTGAAAAGGGATAACTTTTCAACCAAAGATTCTATGAATCAAGTATTTACTAATGCAGAAGAAGCTATGTTAGAAAATTATATGTTGAAATCATCAAAAATAAATTATGGTTTAACTTATCACCAAGCTAGAATTTTAGTATAGTAATGCTTTGAAAAAATGTCCTGAACTATAATAAAATTGCTGGCATTCGATAGATGAAAGGATTTATGATAAGACACAAAAAGCTTTCTCTTTTTGTTTTGTTCAATGTGCTTCAACAGTTAACAATGTAACGTTAGCTTTTGTTTGCAGAATTGAAGAAATAAATGGAAACATTTTGGCTGTTAATTTGTTGAATAAAAAAAGTAGGATTTAATATATTTTACTTTCCTGATATACAAAATAAGTGGTCGGTGCCAATTGCAGAAGTCTTAGATAAACTTCTTATGCCAAACAATATAGGAAGCATTTCAAGAGGTTCTGGTATAATATTCAAATTTGGTTTTTCTACATTTAAACTTGGTTGAATGTTATGAATTCTCTCAATTCGAATAAAAGAAAAATTTCATGTTTATCTAAATCCATTTTATATTCACACTCTTTGTTTTTTTTATTAATATCTTTTTATTAATAAGAGTGATATGTGATTGAATAGCATTTTCATTTTAGTTTATTTGAATATACAAAAAAACTCATTAATGGTTTGAGATCTTTATAAGAATAATTATGTTACTCCTAATAACTCTGTTGATTCTGTTAAAGTTAAAAATTACCCCCTCTTATGGGGTAGTTTTGGACAATGGGTAGCTTCGATTTTAAGAAAAAAAAACAACTATGATTTATTTAAACTAGGTCGATTTAGCTTTTTTTTGAAGAACGAATACCTCAATTACCTTTTTCAGCAAAAAATTTAAGTTTTTGTACGGAATCTGTAATACCTTTTTTATGTACGGAATCTGTAACGGAATCTGTAATACCTTTTTCTGTAACGGTACGGAATCTGTAACGGTACGGAATCTGTAATACCTTTTTCCGTACTGTTATAACAGTACGGAATCTGTAATACCTTTTTTAAAAAGTCTCTTAATGTGCCCCCCTCTCCCCTACTAGTTATCTATTGTTAATCTATGACGCTTCACCACCGGCAAATACAATTTGTTAAATTCTCTAACCACGTGCTTTGAAAATCTGCTGTAACTTTACAAACTGGAAAAACTTTGATAAGCTGTGGGCTTCTGAAAACACAAACTCGCATTTTGCTTTTCCTTTAACATTTGTTTTTTCGCCTTACACAATATCTATAATCAAAAAAGTTAAATTATTAACAAACAGATTTTTTCACAATAGTTTATTGATCCACATTGAGTGCTAAAAACCTTTCAACTAACAATTTTTCAAGATATTAGGAACAAAAATCCAAGCATTCAAAGAACTAAGGCCATAATTTTCTGATGGAGATTTTAAATTAAGATAACATGCATCAGACGTATTTTTAACAAAAAATAGTCTTTATTTTGTTTAACAAAATTACCTGACAATAAAAATAATTTACTTGCTTAGAATCTGTTTTATGATTTATAACCAAATTGTCTATTCCAATTGTCTATTCCAATTGGGAATAAGATCTAACAATTCCTTTATCAAAAAACAACGGTTTAATTTTTAAATACAAACTGTATTTAGTAAACAAAATGTCTCCAAAGTTTTCTAAGTTTATATATATTGAGAACTGAGATAATGATCCACTATGTTTATATGATACTAAAGATTGATCATTCTAGGTCAACTTAAATTTGACACCATACTTTCTCAGATTTTAACGATTTTTGGTATACAAAGTTCTTGGACAGAACCTTCGATGTACAGAAAGCATCTTTGTTCAAGTTTTTTCAATCAATCAATATTTTTTTAATCAATCAATCAATATATTTCGTGCTAAGGGTGTTACAAAAAAAACACAGGTCAAAAAACACAGGTCAAAAAACACAGGTCATTGCAAATAGTAATTCACTAATAAAACGCAATGACCTAAATAATATAAAGAAAATGGTTTAAATGGTGTTCATGTTACATAATGACCACTGGTCGAAATTTAGCGCTTTTGTATTTTTGTTTCTGACTTTTGTAGGTTATATTTTGCAAGCTTTTCATTTTAGAGAAAAAGTCAAAAAGAAAAGATAATGTTATTCGGTAAATTTGTGCTACGATGAACTGCACTGAGGATATTTTGACTATTCGTGTTGTACCAGGATAGCAACAAACATACTGTTGAATATTTTGTTTGCATCAGCATTCTTATAAAACATGTCGTCGAGACTCAAATCCATGTTGCTTTTAGTGTTTTTAAGAGAAATGATTTGTTGCAACGTATAAAGGAGAATTTGTTCAATGCGCTTCCGAAGTTTTATTGTTTGTAGGGTTGGCAACAGGAAAATATGTTATAAAGAAATCAAGACAAATCCTGAACATATTTGCGTAGTAATGAGACCCATTATATAAAAAAAAAATTTTTTCGCTCATTTGGAATTTAATCTAACATTTTCACGTTAAAATCAAAATACGGACGTAATCGATAATAATCTTCTCTTTTCCAATATGTTTCATTAAAAATTACATTCTCAGTTTACAGACTTTTTTTGAAGTAATTGCCTCAATATTTCCTTAATATTTACCAAACATCATAGTTTTTGATGAATACAGTTTCCAAAAAAGCACTAATTACTTAAAGGTTATTTGAAATATTTCCTTTATATTTGCCTTAATAAATAATGATATTTTTGCGACGTGTATAAAGTTTCAAATAAAAGAACTAATTATTTAAGGGTTATTTATCTTAAAATGTTAAAATGAAACAAGTTTTTTTTTTCGTTTCTTTTTCTATTTAAATAGAAAAAGTATAACAACGTAAATTTTATCTGATCAATCCGCTAATTGTAGTAATACGCTAAGCGCAATTAATTTGCAAAGGAATTCGGTCCGCCAAAAAAAAAATCCGCAAAAATTTAGTTCGAAAAATTAACTTTTAAACAAAATAAAAAAATAATAGCTTACCGTAAAAGATGTGAGTAAAGAATAGTAGATTTGTTGATTTTTTGAACACTTGTTTGGTTTATTGAAAATTAGTCCATTAGGACTGATTGATAATAAATAAAAATCCACTACTTATTAATTTTTCGGATCGGACCATTTAGTTAACGGACTCCAATCGATATAATTCGCTAAGCAAATTAAAATTATATTAATTTGAAATCATTTTTCGGATTAATAATCGTAATATCAAAGAGGAACCTCAAAATAAAAGTTCGCTAGTAGTTAGTAAATTATTTTTTGGAAAATGGTTTGTAAAATATTTAACGATCGAACTGTTATGTAAGCGTCTATGTCTCGTTTTTTTTTTATTTGAGACGAGACGATCCTTAAAGCTTTGTCCCGATTAGCGATAAATGTCGAGACAATTTTAAATTTTCAGTCGAAATCCGGGACGATACCGAGACGAAATATCCCGGACAAAATAGGAGCTTTGCAATATCCCGGAATTTACATCTTTTTAACGGGACATAGCGAGACATAACGAGACATTATTTAATCCTTAAAAATGCGCAATACGCAAATTTACCGTTTTTATCATTATTTTCCGCTTTATCAATATTTAATGCTTTTCTTGCTCATTACTTAAATAATAAACAAGAATTTTTTAATTTACAATTTGGATTTTTTATTACTAAATTTTACATTTAAAGTTTTAAACAAACAAGTTATTGATGCAAAATTAATCATCAGATAATTCATCATCTGACTGTAATAAAATACTTATAACCTCAATACTCTGTACTTCTTTTTCTCCTTCCCTTTTCCGTATAACTTCATCGTATCACTTAACTTGCTTTTTTGCTAGTACTATTACTAAGATTGTTGCCATTGGAATCAACAGAGAGACTTAAAGTTCTTCACTTTGAGTAACTTTATCTTCTTCTTGTTGATGGAGAGTCCCTTGACTCTCTTGAGAGTCTAGCTGTAGCTGTTGTTGCTCTTAAAGTTCAGGACCAGTTTGAGTTTCTCGTACTTAACTTAGGGAAACGTTTTTAGGTGCACCTCTTTCAGTTTACCTTTTTGTTTAAGTATTGGTTTTAAGTTTTCCTTGTTGTTTAGTCTTCTCTGGTGGTGGTGGTAGTGGTAGTGTGACATGAGGCAACTCAAATGGTTCACTTTCACAAGTTTTCTCCCAATATTTGTGGTTAGATGGAAATCTTGTGTAACTCTGTTTAATATTTTTTCTGGGTTTACATTTTCTAAAATCAGTAACTATCAAACCTCCGACGGAAAACATGCAAAAGTCACTAGTATAGCAAAGTAACGTCTGGCCACTAAAATCTTGATGCAGTTAAGAAATAAAAGAGGGAAAAAAACTACAAACGGATCATTGCTATTTATTCATCATGAAATTTTAATTTATTTAAGATGCATGTGATTTTGTAAACAGTTTTTTTTACATTTTTTTAGTTTCATAAACAAAAATAACGTACTCCAAAAATATTTTGCACAGAAAAACGAGTCAGGAAAAAAATGAACAGGAAACAGAGCTCTAGTTTTCCAGGAGCCCGTGAAGGATTAATGAATAGGAGTGTAGCTTCAGTTGTTACTGAGATCTTGATGAGAGCTCGGTTTAAGTGGAATATTAATAATTTACATAATTAGCATAATTAGTAATTAATTGCTAGTGGAAGGTCTTCTTGGTAAACTTTACAAGAATATTTTTACAATTTGTTTTTCAGATTTGTTTTTTCATTAACTTCTGCTTGATAATACTTTCTTAGTGAAATGATCTTTAGACTCACAGAGAAATATAATAAAATGAAAGAATGGAATAAAATAAACGGGAGTTCCAGTAAAGCATACTGAAATTAGAAGCAGAGTTCCAAATAGAGAGTCAAACCCTGTTTAATATATCTGCTCATAAATTAATTGACATTAATGAAATACCAGAGAAGAACAGAATAGACGAAAAGAGAAGATGTAGCCTTTTCGGGAGACCAGAGAACTGAAAGAAATATAGTTATAACTGTGCAGAATTCGGAATTATGGCTCGGCGGAGACAGGAAAAATTTTAAAAAGTAACGCATTTGAATGATAAAAAAAAAAGATATTTCAAAAATATTCGCAAAAAGGAGAGAACTGTGCAAAGGTTTGAAAGAGCATAGAAGTCTTCTGATAAAAAAAGCATAGATGGAGCTCGGGAAGGACATAGTAAGTTTGAAGATGAGTTAGATCTGTTATTATTCGTCTTGTTTACCTTGATATATATTGTAACATCTAATGATGCAGTATACAAATATCTTTGCACTGATGTAATTACAGTTCGGCAGAAAGTTTAGGTAACTTACTTTCAATATTTTGTGTTTTAACTTTTCGTCTTGTATGCGAACTCTAAACAACCTTTTCTTTGTCACTCTTGTAATTCCCTCATTATATACATTCTACACGCCCTTAAAAAAACTCTTTACATAAAAGAATGCATATTTCATCTTTACTCGACAGTTAGCAAAACTTAGAACTAAATTGTCACGAGTTTAAGACTTTGTGTTTTTTTTTGTTTCTCTTTAACTTTAACACGTCCGTTGACTGTAGTTAAAACATAAAAACTGTGAATTGTCTTTCTTTTAGCGATTAGCGGCAATCAGTAAAGTGGAAACCTTTGCCTTCTTTTTTAAATCTTATTAAGAACCTAATAAAAATAAATAAAGTAAAATAAGGTTTCGGGCTCTCTCCATTTAAAGTTAGTCTAATTACGCAGAAGCTTTTTTTATATCACTTTTGGCCTAAAGTATATTAAAGAGATCTAATAAATTCATAGGCAGGATTCCATAATTTGAATCTAGTTATCCTTAGAAGAAAGACGACTCCGTCTGACATCCTTATGTTAAAATGCGAGTCACCAAATTTTAAAACTTGTAAATTTCAATTATTATCTAATATTTTTATGATTATCTTGTATTTTTATGATTGTCGTTTACTTTTATGATTATCTTATATTTTTATGGTTATCTTATAATTTTATGGTTATCTTATATTTTATGATTATGCACTCTTTATACTCTGTAATGGATTTGCTAATACTTATTCTTGTTTTCTTTTTAATTTTTAACTTCTGTGTACATGACATGATCATATCAGAGTTTTTTTGCTTACAAAATAATGGTCTTTTACAGTAGTGTTTCATCTAGTAGTGTCTCAGCTAGTAGTGTCTCATATGCACTCCCGATAGAAGCTTCGATAACCCATAATCCAAGAGTATCGAGCTTTAACAAAAGTATTGGACTATTGTTCTAAATATGAATCGGGCTTCGACTATCGAAGTGGCATTACTTCCAATATTCGATAGATTTTCAATTTCTTTTCCTTCTTACCGTACCATTATGTACTGTACTCTACCTTACAAATCTCACAAAATGGTACTTCTACAGTAACAGTTAAATTCAGAGTTGTTAGTGGGTTGGGTTAACCCATGGGTTGGGTTGGGTTGGGTTGGGTTGGGTTGGGTTGAGGAAGTATAACCCACTGATAACCCACGCCTTAGCTGCATTTTCATTGTATTTTCGCCGTTTCACCGTTATGTTTATTTCATTATTTGCACTTAAGATTTAACGGATTTGCTATCGAATGACGCAGTTTTATTAAAGCCAACCGTCGAATTGACGTCAACACATCGATATCCAGGCCGCTGTATTAATGTAAAAAAAAATAATGTATAATAATTAGTGTAATAAAAAACTGCTCTTGCGTCATCGAAAGCATAATTACTTTCGATGACACAAGAGCAGTTTTTTACAGTTAGCGATTAGAGCGTTTTTTTCTGCGTGAATGACGTCATATAGCAAATTCATCGCTGAGTACGGCTATATAAACAGCATAAAATTAAATTAAAAGCATCATAATAATTCAAACTAAGCATGATGGCGAATGCCGATGAATTAGAAAATAAATTGAAACGTTACCCCAATAATTATTTATTCAAACCGTACGAGGCTGCAAAATCTGCGATTTGGGATAGGTTTAGTTTAATATTTGAAAAGCGTGACGTTGCCGGAAATGGAGAGCCATCGAGTGTTGAATTGAAATATTTCTGTGCGTGTACCGTATGCAAAAAAGTGTATGCGTATAAGTCTGCTGATGGTCTAAGCTGCTTTGGCACAAAAAATCTCATAAATCATGCAAAATTATGCGGCACGAAGGACAGCAAACAACTGCAGATTCGTCAATGTTTCGCGTTAAAGTGTCAATTGACAAAAGATGACTGTGACCTTATGAAAAGAAAAGAAGTAGAATTCTGTGCTGATGGTTTTCATTCTTTTCGATCTGTCGAACACGATGGTTTTAAGAGACTGCTTCAAACATGTGTTGACTTTGGCGCCAAGTATGGAGAATTTGACATCACTGACGCTCTAGTCAAACTATGCAACTAGTAGTTCCGACTTACTACCTACTGATTAAGCGGCTTCAACCTGCACCAGGATTGACAACAGCAGCAGCAACATTTCGGCAAAAACTCATTAAATACTTAGATTTAAAGTTTTGGACATCTATTAAAGCAATGCATTGGCTATCTTGTTTTCTAGATCCCTCTTTCAGAAATTTTGCATTTATACCTAATGTGACGGCGGCTGACAAAAGATTTAAGCGTGACTTGCTCAATGACGTCGATCAGTGGCTTCTGGCTGAAATGCAGCCTGCTGCTACACAAATTGCCAGGAAAGCAGCAGCAGAAGAATTGATGGAACAAGGTGTCCAACTCCAATTGGAAGCACCAGCAAAGAAGAGAAGAACGGACCCGTTTGATGAGCTGCGAACAATGCAGTCAACGCGAGATCGGCCACAGACGCAAGACGCGCAATTACATAATGAAGCAACAGTGCTACAGGAGACTTGCCAACATGAACTGTCCAGCTACAAGAGTCTTCGTGTTACTGCTGCGTGCAAGAATCCCGTAACCTTCTGGAAGGACAACGCAGCCGATTATCCCATTCTAGCAGCAACATCTCGCAGACTATACTGCATATCAGCAAGCTCTGCGCAGTCAGAAAGAGACTTTTCTTCTGTTGGGCACTCCATTACAGACACAAGGTCGCAACTATCACCGGCTAACGTAGAAGCTATCGAATTAGTACGCTGGGGAATGCGAAATGACATGTTTCACTAATATAGTGCTCATTTATGTTAAAGCTGTTCTTTGTTAGTTTGCTTACTAACACATATAGTGACAGTAACTGAGTAACAACATATTATTTGTATCTAATATGGTTGTATAGGCTAGAATGTATTAAAATGTCGCCAATTTAACGGTATAATTATACATGTTTGCATGCACTCCGTGGGTCAACCCATGGGTTGGGTTGGGTTCATGTGGCAGTGGGTTGGGTTGGGTTCAATTTTCTTAACCCACTAACAACTCTAGTTAAATTACATGTTTATTTACTTTTTTCACTTATTTATATTCAGTATTTTCAAAAATATCATTATTCATTTCGGTTATTACGCTGATTTTGTTTCTGCTCTAAAAAATAAATTCAACTAATACCTAGCTTTTCTTCCATTTTAATTGTTTAACTTTGTAAGGTACTTTAATCAGGCTAAATCTAAAGCCATTTTTTCAACTATAAAATACCCAGCAAAAAGTATAAATTTTTTCAAAACTGGTAGAAAAAATTAAATATATGTATATTTATGAACAATCGGATTATCGGGCAATTGACTATCGAATAAAATTTCTTTTGAACTATTGGATTATCGGAATATCGATTATTCGATTGACAAATTAGGAATCCTGTCGGATATTGGATGAAAAAAATCAAACTATCGGATATTTGATTTATAAAACACCATCAATTTTCCAGCCCTGCTCATTTAGTAATGTCTCATATAGTAGTTACAATAATTGTCACGTACAAACTTTTGTAAAAATTACAGTTCGTACGACTATATTGGTTCTCAAAAATACAAGTAGTTGGAGCGTCGTATTCAATAGTGCATACATACTTTTGCCGTCGAGGGGCTTTACTGAAAACTAAACCCAAATCAAGTAACGTGACAATTTTATATTAAATTTGTGTAGCACAGTTGCATAAATTAAGCATTATTTTTAGATGCTCTTCATACATACTTTACATACATACATACATACATACATACATACATACATACATACATACATACATACATACATACATACACACACACACACACACACACACACATACATACATACATACATACATACATACATACATACATACATACATACATACATACATACATACATACATACATACATACATACATACATACATACATACACACACACACACACACACACACACACATACATACATACATACATACATACATACATACATACATACATACATATATACATACATACATACATACATACATACATACATACATACATACATACATACATACATACATACACACACACACACACACACACACACACATACATACATACATACATACATACATACATACATACATACATACATACATACATACATACATACATACACACACACACACACACACACACACACACACACACACACACACACATACATACATACATACATACATACATACATACATACATACATACATACATACATACATACATACATACATACATACATACATACATACATACATACATACATACATACATACATACATACATACATACACACACACACACACACACACACACACACACACACACATACATACATACATACATACATACATACATACATACATACATACATACATACATACATACATACATACACACACACACACACACACACACACACACACACACACACATACATACATACATACATACATACATACATACATACATACATACATACATACATACATACATACATACATACACACACACACACACACACACACATACATACATACATACATACATACATACATACATACATACATACATACATACATACATACATACATACATACATACATACATACATACATACATACATACATACATACATACATACATACATACATACATACATACATACATACATACATACATACATACATACATACATACATACATACATACATTATTAGCGGTGTTAGTTTCTGCTTCTCTAAAACAAAACTCTCCAGCGCTTCTGGCTTCTGGTACCAAAACTATCAAACCACAGAATCTTATACGCAACGAACTTTTTAGGTACGGCCGCTCTAGTATTTCAAGATTATTTTAATGCATTTGAGGAGATAGGTGCCATTATGTCCAATTAGTAAAATTTTAGTACTAAGACACTCTTGTTCTTGATCCCTCAATAACTCGTTTTCTAAACACTCTAGTTTCCATATTGCATCAAAAATCTTTTCTTAATGAAATTTTCCTTAACTTTTTTCATTAATACACTGCGTTAACTTATTATGACGTAGTTGTGTTAACCTTACACTAAAACCATGGACCTATAGCTTGGTTTCCAATAGTTGTAGAGATGTTATACAAAAATCGTGCAACGTTCGTTTGATTTGTTGTGCGGTAAATTGTTGTGCAACGCAATCTTTCCATCAGATTGAGTTAGCGCAAAAATCTTTCAAAAAAAAACAAAACAAAAAATGGCCGTCATAAAAAAAAAATATCACTCTAAATTATCGACTTTTTGTTACACTTTTAATTTTAAGACGCCAAAAAAGCGTAAAGAAAAGAAAGCATATGTTTTGGGTCAGAGAACTATTTAAAAAACTGGTTAAGCAAGGTGCGTTTAGTTCTTTGGTGCAAGAAATGATGCTATTTGGTAGGGAATTTTTTTTTATCGATACTTAAGAATGTCTCCTGACAGACTGGAACACCTTTTGTCATTAATCGGATTTTCAAATTTGTCTTAATCTATTCAATGTGTTAAAATGAAGCGGTTGTATTACTGTGCAAAAGGGGAGTGGAGTTTGTAAATTGTATGATTCACAGTCAGATGGGAAAAATATTGTCAAGTTCATAAAGAAAGCAATGGCTCATAAGTGTTTCAGAGAAGGTTAAAATAATTCCTCACAATGGCGATGTTTTGTAAACTTTATTGTTGTACAACAGTTATGTGTGGTTTCCATTAAAAAAATAAGCTGCGCGTTTTGCACAAAAAACACAATACTGTTGCAGAAAAAGACTTTTTTTCTGAAAAAAAACTCACAACCGCAGTTGTACAACATAAAATTTGTTGTACAACCCACGTTAAGTTGTGCAACTTACACTAGAAAATGTTTCCATTATAAAACAAAGTTGTTATGCAACTGTTGTACGACATTCCTACAACTATTGGAAACCAAGCTTATAAGAAATGGACGTGCAACCTATTGTTTTTTTTGCGAACCATGCTTGTTGCGCATTGTTACAAATCTTTTGTTTTAAACAATAGAAATTAAATTATATTAAAGTCTGTCGGATTCATCGAAACTTTTTGGTCTCGTCTAACCAGTCACATCAACTTCCTTTTAGTTATTCAAGATAACAGCAATAGAATCATGTTTTAAGCTTAATTTTATATAGCTAGATATTCTTAATACTTTTAGAAATAACGCTGATGATAATATAGAAATTGAGATCATTTACTTAACTACTTTAGTACATGTATAACTAGAGATATAGTAAATAATACAAAATATCATCTGGTTTTGTAGCTACCTAGAGCTTATTGGTTTCATGTCCTAAAAACTACTCCATCAACTATATTGTTGTAGACTTCTAGTTTATGAATATTATAGAATTTTCAATTTTTATGTCTAACAACAGAATATATAAAGTTAAGGATAAATAAGTTATACATAAATGAATGTAAATACAATAAAGAAAAAATTAACTTGTCACAGTTTTTAGCAAAGTCAATTTATGGCAAACCGCAAGACTAACTAAGTATTTAATTTTAACATAACTTGATTTATCAACTATATATAAACTAAATTTTATTTGACTATAACAAATGGGTCATTATGTGCCTTTTATGACAAATGAAATAATATATGAAATATGAAAAACGAAAACATGAAATATCTGGCCGCATTTTGCAAGATAATTATAAATTTGAATAACTTTTTAAAAGGTTTTGCTATATCAAATGAATTATAAAAAAGCCCATTAAAAAATACACCTACTAAAAAAATAATGCATAGTGGAATATATATTATGGAGCTTGTAGAATAGTCGAGGCAAAAAATGGCGACATATCGGAAAAAATACTTAAAAATTACATAAAATTAAGCCTGGTGAATGAAGGACCAATGATTTGAATAAAACCAGATCTTGACAAAAAATTTTATTTAAGCTTTTTTATATTTTGCTATACTTTTTTTAGTCATTTTAAAATTATCCTTACAGGTCTATTTTATTATTGACGTAACTTTGTTTATACGAAAAAAGTATCCAAATTTAGAAATGTTTATCTTGGAAAAATGGTGAAAATCTGTTCGTGCCGACAACTAATTTAAATTACCTTGGTGTAATTTGTTTAGTAATTTAGCGTAGTTATTTTATTCTGAACAGTCTTATTAAACAAATGCTATAAAAAACTAATACCACGTGATCAGAATTTCTGTTTTAAAACTGTGGGCAGCCATTTTAATAGATTTTTTTGTTGCCGGGTGAAAATTTAGAGTTTGTCGGAAACTCGCATGGCTCGCTGATTTTTGCGGCCTCTCTGATGTAAAACAATAGGTTGCACGTCCATCTCTTATAGTTCCATGCTAAAACCAAATGATTTCCACAATTATAATAGAAACTGAAAATCAGTTATGCAATATAGCATCTTTGAAAAAAAAGGGCTTAAAGAAGCAAACACTCTATCGATAACCAAACTTATATCTCGATAACTAATTTCAAAAGGAAATTAATTATCTAGATACAGATTTGGTAAACAAAGAGTGTTTTTATCTTACAAAGATTATGCTTCAATAAGTTAAATAATTCAATAAATGCGTACATATGGTACGTTAAATACGTATACCAATACAAAAATGACGCATTGTTTTAGAGATTTATATTAGCTTTCGTATAATTACCCAAAACCAAACGTAGTTAGACGTTTGTTGTACCGAGTTTTATCGTTTTTCAATAAGCAATGCGGGCTGTGGGACAATTTAAACGCTTATCTTTGGAATTATCTGGCATTCAATTGATATTTTTGATTTAATAAATTTTAACAATATTCTCTTTTTTTAAGCTCGTGCTTTTTGCATAAAATTCTCAGCATTCTATTTTTACGCTTTTGCGTGATGAAAAAATTAATCAGATAAAGGATAAATGACACTTTATTAACTTAAGAGATTTCTGTTTTTTATAAGAGATATTTAAGAAATCCGACATGCTTCTCGTTCACAAAGTTTATTAAGTTAATAATTAAATCGGGAGCTTTTTCAAAATATTTCACCTATTTTGAATCTGATATTTGGTGGAGCAACTATGGAATTATAAATTGCTAACGGTTTTTTGAGTATGAGGGGCCTTTTTTTCATCATACCCATAATCGTATCAATAAAAATTTTAATGCGCACTTGATTAATCAAGTGTTTGGTCAAATATAAAAAATTCATGTAATTTAATCATGAAAGTTTGAGCGTTGAGAAAAACGCTAAATTTATAGATTTGTGTGCTAATTTTATTGATTTGATTGATTATGTACTCCACTTATCTTTAGACAGATTTTAGCTTGGATCTGAGAGTGTTGCTTTTCTAGTATTATATTCCCTTCTAAAATCGAACCTAAACATTCAATAGCTAGATAAAAGAAAAATATTAATCAAATTAAATTATCGATATTAAAATTAATGATTACATCTCGTTCAGTCTAAAGAAAGTTGTGGTCTTAAACGATTTATTTAACAATATACCGTACTTCGTGGTGAGAGCATGCGAATGCGTGTTTACATGATACCCATTGGATAAAACAAAATAAAACAATCATTTTGATAAGAATCAATTGGATTTTTGTTTATTAAATCGAACTAAATAGAGAGCAGTGCCAACACGCAAAAATTGATTCGGCTTTATTTCACTGAATGAAAAAGATTTATTGTTTTCTTGTAATAAACTTTATAAGTCCTTAATCTGTCATTTTTCTTACAATTGACGTCACTCGATTGTTATTTTTCTTACCTATATATTTTCTTGCTGTAAACAATACCTCGATTGTAACTAGAAATGCTGTGTAAAAACTCGTCGCCAAGCATTTAAAACGTCTCTATATACTTACAAGATAGTTTAAGATTTCTATTATGAAAAAAATCGTGCAATTAATTGTATTTATCTGTTAATAATTGCCTCAATTAGTATCAACAAATATGATAGTATACAATACAGCTTACAATCAAGAGGTATCAACTAGGATCTCGACAGATGGTATTTTAGTAAGTACATCAAATAATCAACCATCTTACTTATCTACTCATGAAAATAATTTATACGGCTACAAACATGCGCATTCTTATGACGAACTTAATTTAAGTGTTTCTGATGGCACGTCGTTGCCGCAGCTTCCGTTTTATCAGCCTGTTTCACCGTTGCAACCGTCAAACGGCGAATTAGAAAATATTGTTAAAAACAACGGTAAGTTATAAACAAAAACATTTTGAGTGGTTGATTTGAATTGTGAAATGAATTTAAAGAAACTTTTTAAATGTACATACCGTGGTGTGACCTAACAAAGTCCTATGCTTTAAGAAAGTCCTAATTTAAGAAATGACAAATTTCGTTTATATAAAAGAAACATTTGCTGAAAATAACTCTGTTGTTTTATCTAGATATCTAGTTAGATAGAATAACTATATATTTTTTTCTAAGTGTTTATTTTATGTATACAAAATTTGTCATTTCTTAAATTAGGACTTTCTTAAAGCATTGGGCTTTGTTAGGTTTCACCACGGTACCTTTTTTTTTTTTTTTAAACTGTGAATCAACTTTTCTGCTGATAAACTACTTTTACCTGAAAAATTATTAACAAATTTAATTTATGAGCACAAAAAATTTTCTACTCATCAGTAATCACTTTTGAAAACTGTTTTTATCCCGATCAGTGATTACAAATACGAATTCAGAAGATTTTATAGATAAAAGAACAACGAGCATTTCTCTTTTTATTTTTTTTTTCCAGATTTAAATGCAACCATAAAATGTGAACCTGAAGAAAACATTTCAGATTCAGCAACAAATAAAAGTAGAAAATCTCGAAATCCAAGAACAATTTACAGCAGCTATCAACTGCGCGAACTTAACCGAAGATTCTTGAAAGCGCAGTATCTTTCTCTTCCGGAGAAAGCAGAACTGGCCGGTATATCGCTCATTTTTTCAAATCATTCTCGTTTCATTGTCAATTCAACTGAAATAAAATAACTTTTACGTTCAAACGTTTGTCTCAAAACATAATAAGTAGGAGCATGACAAAAAACTTGACTTTAATTTCTTCTCTATTCCAGAAACGCTTGGTTTAACACCGACTCAAGTTAAAATTTGGTTTCAAAACAAGAGATCAAAATTCAAGAAAGTAATTAGAGCAAATACAAATTTTCAAGCATTAATTCCATCCAATCAAAACTCGAGCGGAGATTTTCAAATCACTTGGGGTGAAAATATGAAACAAACGTTAGCAACATCAACATTTAGTTCTATTTCACAGTTTCCGAGTCAATTTTTAGCACAAAATTTATGGTACTCTTCACATCAATTACCTTCTGAACATAACAACAGGACATAAATATAAACAAGAAGCAACATGTAGTTGCCTTTTCTTAATATTATACTATGTGAAAATACTAACTTCTTTTAGTTAGGGCAGGAAATACCTAGTAGTATTTTAGTCAACAAATGAAGAAACAGAAAGATAAATATTTTTGTATAAATTTGTCTAATCTCTTTAAACTAATGAAATTTTTTTACTTATTGAGTGGCTCATTTGCAATTCATAATTTTTCTAGAAACAACTTTGATATAAAATGAAATAATATCTCATATTCTTAGAAAAAGTAGCATAAAAATTCTTTCACTCAAAATTTGTCAACAAACTATCCCATTAAATTAAACTCAGCATTTTTTAAAACATTAATCATTATCTCTCAAATGATACCAATCATTTCATAGGTTTAGTATATTTCCAGACTAAAAACAATTTATGATAAATTTTTTGAAGGTTAGTTAATCTACTTTTACTTTCATACCAGTTCAGTAGTTCAACAGTAGCATAAGCAGGATTCCTTAACAAGGAGAAAGGGAGAACCCAGGGGTATGCATATGATATGCAAGAATTTACCTATAGCAATTACTAACATTTCAACACCAACTCTTACTGACAGCCTTATAATTTTCATAGTTTTCTAACACAAAACAAATAAAACAAGGTGAGCAAGATAGATAAACAAAAAGAAAAGCAATTTAAAAATTTAAAAGATAACATACACAATTGCTATTTGTAGTTTGAAAGCTGAGAGTTTTCAGGTTAATCAACTTAATAATAATCGGAGAAAAAATCAGCATGACAGTGAAACATACTTATAATTTAATGAGATAATCTTTTCAGACTACTACTATTAGACTAAAAAGTAGTTTCATTTACAAAAACATAGTTAAATTTATACAGACTATTAAAAGTCACCAGATTACAATCAATAGTAGAAGCAAAATTTCCAAAATTCAAAAAGCCATTTTGGATATGCTTCAAAATTGTTTTATATTTTTATGTTTTACATTATTATGTTTTAAAACAATAATAAACAATAAAGTTCAATGAATCTTTCAGTTTTCTTTACTTCTACTAAATTTAAAAATTCAATTAAAGTATAATATATGTAATTTAATTTATTCATTCACTTATCCCCCTCTCCTCCCTCCTAAAAACCCATATGAGAGTGTATTTGTACTTAATTCTACCATACTTTTGATAAAGCATTCCTCCTTTAGAACATGTAAAGCCTCCTTTAGAACATGTAAATTTTTTTTTTGTTGAACTGCTTGTTAAATGTTAGACAATAATCCTCTAAAGGCACAATAAACAACAACAAAAAGAACTTTCGAAAATTTACTAAATAAATGCATAACAATTATACAGCTTTTAAATCATACTTTGACAAGTATTCATTCAACTCTTTTTTTAAATCAAAGTTTATCAAACTAAAATCATGACTGTGTAATGACTTACTCATTGGAATGTACTTTCTGGCTATAATGTTTATTTGCCTCTCTTTGCATGGCTTTCCCTGACTGTTGATATCCACCAAGCTACTTTTATAAAATTTTAAAAACTCTTTAAAACTACTTTCATTTTCAGCAAGCACTAAGCTATATATTACATTTGTCCAATGAAGGAGCCTAATATTAACCTTAAAGCTTGTTGCAGCCTTTTTTAAAAACTTAAAGTAACGAGTTTCACATCGAATATGGTTTATTAAGAATAAACACACAAATAGATGTTCAAAGGTTTCTGGACATAAACTTTTTGTACTAGATATTTCAATGTCATCATGTGAAATTGTTGTAGACCAGAATTCATGAAAGCCTTTGGGAACCCAAGACAGAATATTGAAAAGTGAAGCCTCCCCAATATCAAGAAGGATTCTAAACTTTTTAAGAATTTCATTTTTAAACAAGATCGAAATGTTCTTGTCAATAAATCTTGTCGATTCAATACTAAACATGACTTGTTTAGGATCAGAAAACCATTCAAAGATATCTGGAGAATTTATGGAAACTTGCAAATGAAGTTTTATATCATTTTTTAATAAAGTGTTAAGAACTATAATAAACTTGCTAAATACTTCAGACTTTTCAATATTACCAATAACTAAAAGCTCTCCTTCAATACAAAAATAACTTCTCAACATTGATAAATCGTTTTGCAACTCATTTTCCATTCTTGTATCTAACTTTTTATTTTTTATTCCTTAGAAGTTTTTGTTAGTAAAAATGCGGAACAAAGCCATAAGCCAAAACATCGCTTGTTTCAATAAGCGTACTCGAGAAAAAAGTTTTAAAAACAATAATGCAGTTTTTTTCAGGGCTGTGGAGTCGGAGTCGGAGCTCATTTTGGCTGGAGTCGGAGTCGGAAAAATTGTACCGACTCCGACTCCGGTTTAAAAAAAATCTTTCAAAGTTTCATAATTTTCATAAGGATTTTATAGATGTTACAAAACTACAAGTCCCAGGATGGTCTGAAAGCTGTAGGATATCCAGACACAATGGGAATTGTAGTTTGCAACAACTGGAGGACAAGGAGTTTGACATGTTATTTTTAGGCCTTTAAAACAGTGATAAGCAATAGGGTATTTTGCTGCTTTTCACTGAGAATCATATATCACCTCCCTTGCGCTTTCCTCTACCTTCCCTTAAACTATATAACTTCATGATCCCCTAACTCCCGACTTAAATTGTCTGGCACTGTGCTACATATTCTTAGTAGAAAGCTAGGCGTGCCACCACCAAGCACCAAAGAGTTGCTCCACAAACAGAAAAACTGTAAGTATTCAATTAACTTTGTTTCTCTGGAGAGAGAGAATATTAGAAAATTAGTGATTGAAGAAGCTGTTAAACAAAAAGAAGAACTTAATGAATGTCTCAAGGGACGCTTTGTGTTTCTTAACAGAGTGAACTATTTTGCAATCAATGTTTAATTCTTTTTTTAAAAAAATAAAGCAGTTACCAAGATATTGGCAGTAAAAGACGCCAAAACTAATCACACCAGCGAATTTCTCTAGGTCTTAGTAGAAAAGATTCTTAAAGAATATGAACTTAAAGAAGAACAAGTTCTTTCATGTTTGAAATATTGTCCAACTGACAATATTTCAAACATGATTTTGACAAATTCATAATGTTATTAGCGACTGCATAAGAGTTTATTGCATAACAAGAGTTCAGAAAAGTTGTTTGTTCAGAAATTGTTTTCTTATAAATATTGTTTAAAGCACTAAGTGGTTGGATTATTTGTAGCATAGTGATGAAATAGCCAATGTTAACATTTTACTACAGTTATTTGTTGTTACAAACAAATAACTGTAGTAAAACAAACAACTATTTGTTGTTAGAAATTGGTTACTTATGAAGGAGTCGGAGTCGGAGTCGGGAGTCGGAGACGGTGTCGGTCCATGAAATCAAGGGGTCGGAGTCGGAGTCGGAGTCGGAACAGCAGCTTACCGACTCCACAGCCCTGGTTTTTTTACAGAAATATCGTGGCACCTTGGAAAAAAATTTGTCACAAAAAATAACAGTTCTGCGCCTATTTCGGTGTAAATAATAGTAGTACATAGATGGGGCTCTGGAAGCAGTTTATTTCAAGGACCAAAATGAGTTAAGGAACAACAAATTTCATATGTAGCGCTTTGGTGGCATTCAGTTTTTGTTTAATACTTTTGATTGATTACTTTTGCCAATGTTTTTGGAGCCAATGGGTTTTTTTTTGCTACTGCTTTTGATAAGATATCAATTTTTTTTATAAGATATCAGTTTTTTATATTTTATATTTCAATAAGTTTTTAGATTGTAATACCGATTAGTTTTCGCTACTACATTTTATTGTAGTGGTTTCACGCATTGCTAATCAAGCAAGTTGGAAACTTCTTTCATTTGGCTCCAGTCGTGAAAATGATTTACCAGTTAACTGAAATTGCTGACTGAGATTGTAATTAAATTTTTAGTTGTAATAATGAATGATATAGTCGCAATTTTAGGGAAAAGTGACCACTGTGCGTCAATACTAATGAAGAGTTTTCAGCTCAGCCCAGGTCATAACAGCTCTATAGTTAGTAATCCTTTGCCCTTTTGTTAGGTACATATCCACAAACTGAGTTTGAAAATGCTCTCGAAGCACGTGAACAATGATCAATGAACAATAGATCTTTTCTTCCAGCGGTGTGGCGTTTGTGTGTACAGTGGTATAGTATGTGATGGCTTTTCATCAACGACAGTGTGTAATGGGGTTCAAAAACAGTTTCTTGAAGTATTTTCTCTTCGAATGTTACAAGTTGGTGGAGACTATTACGTAAAGTCTGAACTAATTGTGTTAGCATACAAACCTCTTATTCTAGATCACCGTCTTTTCGAGTTGCAATTTAAACTTGCAATCATTTCAAATCACGAAGCTGTTGTGTTGTAAAATAAAGAATAATATATGCAAGTGCACCTGAAATATCAAGAACATGGCGGTTTTTACTGGATAAGCATCATGGAAATTGAGGCAAACCAATTCGGAAACAAATTTCAATGCAGGAGGACAACAACAAAAAAAATTTCGACCTCTTCATTGGTGGTTTATAAAACGGACATCCTAACCGGAGTCATCGCAGGCTCACTAGTAGCTAGTAGTATTAGCATTGCTGCTGGTGTTAGTCTTGCAGCTGAACGAGCTGCATGCGATATTAATTTCTCCATCCAAACGCTTTGCTTGAAAACAATACTATATGCTTTTTTCGTTCATCATAGAGGCACAGAGATCAATTTTTAAATGTCCTTACTCCAACTGAGAAGACAGCATTCAAGTTTTTCATACAGGTTTGTGAAAATTGTCTTGCAAAAAATAAGCCTCCGTAGTTTAAAGATGGGATCAAGAAATTTATTGACGCCTTTAGGAATGTCCCTAAAGCTACACTTCCTGCATTTTTCATATCAACTTTTTTCCAGATAATCTTGGAGCGGTTAGTGACAAGCAAGGAGTAAGTTTTCACCAAGTCATCCAAGCAATTGAAACCCTTTTGGAACGAGAACATGATGCTAGACCATTAATGGACGCTGTATCGAGAAATTCCTGAAGATATACATAAAAAGAAGACAAAAGATTTTTATTAATACTTTCATAATCAATGTAAGTATTTAACTCTTTATGCATAACTTTGTTTAATTTGAGTATATAAAATGTATTATTTTAAAATGAAAGCAAAGTGGAAATCCTTTTACCAACAATGTCACATCGACTATGTAATGTAGAAAATGCGCAAATTAAAGCCAATGTAAAAAGTTGATTATAATGTTGCAGAGGTAAAAGAACCCATAAACAACATGTTTCAACTTAAAAACAACAACAGAATTGTGAATCCAAATGAAGATGTTTTTAAATGGCTAAGACACACAGTTCAAATGTCCAAGCGCAAAATAGAACGTTTACCTTCGGTAGTGATACCTGAATCGTAGCAGCGGACTCAAAACAAAAATATTACAAATGCACTAATCTTTCATTTGAAACATACAAAAGCCGATTTAACGTTATACGTAAGTGTCAACTCTATATACGATAAGAGTGAACACATACGATAAGACAGGAAAACTGACTTTCAAAAATTTGATCAAAATTAGTACATAAATGATTTAAGTTTCAGGTTAAGAAAAATTTTAATCAAACCCTTAAAATATTATATTTGTGGTGGCAAAAAATTGATTTCTAATGCTTTCGCACTTTTTTAGTTATCTATTATATACTTTTTTATAACTTTATTTATGACTTTTCGTTAAATCCACGGTAGGTGTGGAAACGAGCCTATTTGGTGTATGAGATGTTTTTATTTTATTATTGCATATTATTGCATATACATATTTGTTATTGTAGCTTGTGATGCAAACATAATATTAAATTAAACTGTTCCGGTAAATAAACGCCATTTCTTTGACTCCTTTTTTTATATCTCTAATTTATATGAATTTTTAAAACAAAACCATTTCTCGGTCAATCGATCTAATACATGTGTTATGCTTTTATTGTAATGCAGTGATACATTTTCCATTTGAAGATTGCTCAATTTCAGATCTTTAGTGATTTACAGAAAATTTAAGAAAGAATAAATAACACAAAAAAAATCTTGTTTTTAACTTTAATGTTTGTGTGGAGTTGAAACTTCTACTTTAAAGTGTACTTTGTATTATCTTTCTTTGCTTGCCATTTGATTGCCATGTTTTAATGCCGGAGCTTATTGCTCATTACCCAAGCATGGCGGGTAGAGAATCGATGAAGAAAATTAGAGCCCTTTAGCTTGCTGTTATGAAAAACCTCCGAATACTTCTAAAGGCTGTAGATCCTGGTCTTCAATGAGTTAGTTTTCTTCCAACCCGATCCAGATTTTAATTCAACCATCTTAAAGTGTGAATGCTTGGCAACCTGAGTAACAATTTTTTGTTTTTCGTGCCAAACAAGAAACCAAAGTTGACCTAAGGAATGAAAAGTTAAGAGAGTCTATAATTATAACTTAAGGAGCTCGGAACTGGAAAAAGTTCCCGAGGCTTTTTCATATTTCCTAGTGTATTGAATAAGACAAACTCAAATTCTTATCAAAATCGATGTAAGGGTATTCTAATTTCTATAACGAAGTGTGATAGAAACAAGAATTTAACAGACCGAATCAATAGCCCACAGCTCATCTGCGCGCCGATATCAACGGTGCCATCAAGTAGCTGTGTTTCTGCGAAGAAGGGTCTTTTCATCATTACTTGAATCAAAGCAGATTAGCTGTTAGAAGAAATACTTTTATGATATGAAATTAAATCGAAGTTGACGATGTTGGATGAAGTTTAATATGTTGGTAATAATTGAATACAAAAAGTTATTTACTTCAACTTCTTTTACCTTCTGGTTCAGCTGAGTTCTCATTGGATTGTACACGGCTTGACCCAGGTACATCAATTTGAGGTGGTTGGACATGTCTGATGTCAACGAATCTGTCCAGCGTGTGGAGAAGTTAAACACTTTGCAGATAAATCTGTCTGCTTTTGGACCTTCATTAAAAAAATCCCACATGGCGGTGTTCAGGCTTGCCGCTCGCTTTCTGACAGGTATTCAAACTTCACCTACAGGCAAAGTCCACTTTTTGCCCTTTGGTGTTGACACTCCACTGACACCACTTTAATTTCAAAATTGTTTTTCACCTCAGGCTGAGACATCTTAACAGGTAAGTCGAACTTTGAAAACTTCCGGCTGGCTTATGACCAAAAATGAAATACTTAAGATTTGACAAGTTGTGGCATGATCGTCTGGTAACACTGCTCGACAGCAACTAAACAACGATTCGTTTCCACTTCGACGAAGTTAACGGTGGTTTTCGAACTTCTGAAACTTCGCTTCGAATCTTTTCGTTTATCATCGATTTTTGAAATCGTCAAAGTTTTTCTCCAACCCTTTGGCGATATATTATCGTTAATGTTATAGCAGTCGCGATACATTCTGCTATATCTTTGGCGAATATACACTTGCGTCTCAGAAACGTTCTTTAACTGCTCTTGTGAAGAAAGTTTGTCATCGGTATTTTGGCTGCAAAATTTGTGACCAAGACAACGAATGGACGCCTCACAACTGCTGCACAACATGCGCTATCAATCTAAGACCCTGGTTTAGAAGCACTCGCAAAAGTATGCCGTTTGCTGTTCCGATGATCTGGCGAGAACAAAAAGATTATGTGACGGACTGTTATTTTGTTTGACTAATTTAACTGATCTCTCTTCCAAAAACAAGAAGCCAACTGATATCCTAATCTGTCTTCAGCAATGAGACCTGTGCAACATGACAACAGCCTCCCAATTCCGAAACCACCCGAGGATTAGACCTTAGACAAACCAGATGAAGAAACTCCATTGTAGGATACTGACAGTGAAATTGAAGCAGATTTTGAATTACCCTCGTTAGGTGATCTACATCTGATAACTCAGTCAGAATTGAACGAAATTTGGTCAGAGATTTGGATCTGTCAAAATCAAAAGCCAAGTTGCTGGGTTCCAGAGTGCAGGGATGGTGACTGCTGTCACCAGGTACGAAATTACTTATGTTTAGAAGCCGACATCATGATATCACCAAATTGTTTGCACAAGTTGACAGTCTCTATTTTTATTGTAACATTGAAGGATTGTTCTCGGCCTTGGGTTTTGATCACAATCCGGAAGAGCAGCGTCTCTTCATTGATTTATCAATTCCGGAAATATTTAGAATTGTGCTTGGGATTCTTTGCCCTGCTGAAAAACAAATCCGTGATCCACAAGTCGTTTCCCAAACGCAAACGGATGTTGTTGGAGCATTTTATGGTATATTTTTTTTGTCTATAATGTATTCAATTTGCTCAATACTACCAACTTTGTTCCCTGCAAGGCATCCCCAGACCATAACCGACCCTCCTCTGTTGGAATAACACATTGGTTAATTATACGCTCGCCGACTAAATGTGAAACATATTGTCGACGGCGTCCTTAAAAATTTTAACCTTTGATTCATCCGTGAACAAAACCTTAACCCACTTTTCAGTTGTCAAATCTTTATATATTAACTCTAATTTTTTTATTTAACTTAATTTTTTTAATTAACTCAATTTTTTAACTTTGTGTTGTTTACCTTTGTGTTATTGTTGTTTTAAACTTGTGTTGTGTTGTTTGTGTTGTTGTTTAATGTTTTATGAGGCAACACAACCTGTTAAACCGTAGTTATGCAAACGTTGGTATATAGTTGAAAGAGATGCTTATGTATTTTCGTGCTTTCTGCGTGAGTTGGTTTCAAATTTGAGAGCTGTGAGTGCTTTGAACGCAGATGAACTTCTCCTCTTGTTTTGAAGTTGCTTTATGCCTTCCAGACCAATGACTATTACACCAATTTTTGCGCTTTCTATGCAACGCTCCCATGACTGCACTTTGAGTTTTTGAAGCAACTTTTTGCGTTGAATAACCTTCTTTGTCTAACTCCACAATGACTACTTGTGTTTCTACATTTAATTCTGTTCTTCGACCATTTTTTTTACTATCAAGGCATAAAAAATGTATTTTTGTCATATTTTAAAAGTTTAGATGACAAATGTCAATGTATACAACAGTTGTCAATTTAGATGACAATGTTTCTGTCATCGTTACTGTATTTATTACGAAAAATGTTCTACTCATCTTTGTGCAGAACCGTTTAAAATATGTTTTGAGTAAATTCTTGCACGAAGATGATTTATAGCATCCACTGAAATCCTATGAAACAATACATCTCGTTGAAACAAATAATAAAATCTAAAACAGCCTCTCTTTCATTTCAATTTTGAATGTGTTTAAATCTTTTACTTGGGATCGACAATGAACGAACAAAGATAATCTGATCAATGTCTACTAGGATAGAATGCTAACTTGCAGCGCATCTCGACTATGAAAGGGTTAATGACATATTTACAAATATAAAATGGAAAAAAAAAAGATTATTAACCCGTTGACGGACACTTACGTCTATAGCCGTCAAACCGAAGTTCACTACGTAGCATGACGGCAATAGCCGCAACCTAATTAAAATGCTGAATTAATCAAAACTAAGTTTATTTAGAAAAAGTAAAACTATACTTCTAATATTCTAAAAATTTCAAAAACATATAGTGTTAATTTTCGAACTTCACTTGTACCTACTGTCCGGTCATTGTGTTAAAACAATCAGTAAAACCAGTAAATTTCTAAACGTTTCTAGAGACGTTGCTACAGACGTTGCTAGAGACGCGTAGCTTAAAAAAAGCGGAAAATTTTAAAGTGATTTAAGCTTTTAAAATACAAGGAGTCTTACAAAAAAAAAAAAAAAAAAAAAAGTTGCTGTTGTTATGATTTACTACCTTTTGGTTTAGTTCTACTTGATGTAATTGACTTAATTGACTTTAGGTAACCTAAATAGAAATTAGTGTTTTTTTGTGTTTTCAATTTATAAAACAATCTCTTTCTCTACAGCAGTTCTCTGAAACTATCATCTTTTCCACAGCAGTAATTTAAGAATAAGTAAAGTTCTTGTTCTTAAATTGCTGTATTATTGAGAGAAAAAAAAAAGATTAACATAAGGAGAAGCAATTAATTCATCAGAGAAATCACTAGCAGAAAAATCCGTTTAAAAAATATTGTAGATTGAAAGAAAGATTCTACCATAGTGTGGACTCAGTTTACATATGTATATATATATATATATATATATATATATATATATATATATATATATATATATATATATATATATATATATATATATATATATATATATATATATGTATATATATATATATATAAACTATTCCAATAAAATTCTGATTAAGTCTAGATTAAGTTTTCATATGCAGAATAACTAGGAAGGCAATAAATAATGGATATAATAGAAGTACCTTACTTGCCTTTTCACATTTGCACTTGTGAAAGACGTAAATAAAACAAGCAACAGTGACTGCAACAGCTGTGTATAAATTTGAAAAGATAATTGGATAAAACAAGATCACAGCACACATTATACCATATTTAATTTCAAAAAAATATTATTTTATTAAAATTAAATTTCTATAGACTTTTTTTTTTCTTTTTTTGTTTTTTGAAAAGAAAAAAAGCAAGTGCATGTCTTTATTTTACTATGCTTTTTTTAAAGATTTTTACTTTCAAAGTATGATGCATATTTAACTATTAATTTAACAATTATATTTATCTTAATTTATTAAACTTTTGATAATTCTTTATTTATGCATACCGTTTATATATATATACGTATATATATATATATATACACACACACACACACACACACACACACATGTATTGTTTATGTTTACTTAGCAGTATATGTTATTTGATTAGTATATATTATTTAATAGCAGTATATTTTATTTAATTATATGATGTCTTTATTTTGTTAAATCTTAAGTTATATATTTTAAGTGTAAATTTATAATTTAAATACAATACTGTACAAAATTATTTGTATAATAATTTTGTGTAATACAGTAGTTGTATTAGAAATCTACAAGTTTACTAAGCATTTTTTAAAAAATAGTACACTTGTTTAGAACTTTATTAGAAAATATTCTTTAAAAAAAGTTAGTTTAATGTTATGATGTTTTAGATTTAAATATTTGTGTAAGTTCAGAAATATTGTCTCTATAAAGGATCAGATAACAGCTAATATTAGGGTATTATCTTAATGTTGATATTAAGTATTAAGTGTTGTAGTTGTAAATGAATACTTATGCTACATTTTCACATTTCTTTATCCAGATATGATAGCAGGTACCATAGTAACAATCTACTTCTCTGGGTAACAATACACTTCTATGGGTAAAATTTAATCAGTGATGAATGGATATTGTTTTTATAAAAGACCTTGTCCCACTGCCAGCTAAATAGCAGATTGTGCTTATGAGATACTAACAGCATAATTACTTATCTAAGTAAAAATAGTAATAACAAAATGAGCCAGAGTATTGGTAAAAGCAAGGCCATAATAAAAAAAAACAATTTGCAACATCAATATTTTAGGTATTAAGGTTAAGATAATATTTTAGAATATATTGTAATATTGGAAGGCCTTTGATTGGTGATTGGATGCTTGAGCCCTGATTATGTATTGCTATTGTTTTAATTAGTGGCATGTGTAACAAATTCTAAATGAAAAATTGTAACTTACTTTTATTTAAAAAGATAGTTATAAAATTTCTACTTTATATTAAATTATAAAGTACTTTTATTTAAAGAAAAGAAATTAATTTTTTTTATTCAGGATAATGATGCATTAATGTTACTTTTTGTATACCTTAACTGTTGATAAAGATGGATGAAAAATAATAAAATCTATTTTGTTTGATAGTTACTTGCATATTATACAGATGCACGGCAGCAGCCCATCAAGTTATTGTCAGCAATCAATACTTAATACACAGATGCAAAGTAGTAGCTCATTAAGTGATAGTCAACAACCAATAGGTAATAAAAGTACTTCTAAGCAATACTTATCTGAGAAGGAATTTATTCAGCGTTCATTATCAGAATCCAGACACATTGAGCAATTCAGTTGTATAAAGCAGATAAATAAAACAGGCAAGAAGAACATTTTTAAAGATGTAAGTTTCACACTACAAAATGTTTTTCAATACTTTTAAAGTTTTAAATATTATCAACTTTTTTTTTTTTTACTGAAAAGTATTGATAAAACTTGTTGCAAGTTAAGATCATCAAATTTATATCTTGTTATAATGTTTTTATTAAAAGATTTGTGTATTTTTCTCAATCTTTAAAATACTAGAAAAAGTCAAAAACTAATTAATATAGTGTTAATGTAATAATTTGATGTAAACATGTAATAATGTAGTGAAAACATATAATAATGTAGTGAAAACATATAATAATGTAGTGAAAACATATAATAATGTAGTGAAAACATATAATAATGAGGTGTAAAAATAAGCGAGTGTTAAGAGCTTTAGGTTTATTGAGACCATCTTTATTTTATTAAACAAAGAAGTATTCTTTTTTTTCTTTGTTTACCATTTATTTTATTCTTTCAAACTTCTGTCTGTTTTATGTTAGTCCTACTAAGCTATTTTTAAACTTAAAAAAAATTTTTAAAGAAGTTCCAGAAATAAGATCCTAGAAACAAGTTTGTAATGGAAAATATAATGGTGCAGAATGTTAAAAGTAGTCTTTTATGTTAAATTATATACAATGGGTAATTTTAGCAAAATGACCAGAAAAATAACAGAGATGAGAATGTTATGGACTATATTCCTACTATGAATGATGATGAAGTTGCAATATTTGTATCGGAACAACTAGCTGGAAGATTATTGAAGAACAAGTATTTTAAGTATACCATTTTTTCTGCAGCTGTTGTAAACAGTTTGCTGATTTTTGTGGAGACAAATAAAAGTCTGGTAAAAAGTTATTTTCTATAGAGTATTTAATCTTTTATTTACATGTTTTTTTAAATTTGTTAAAACTTTTTTTTTATATTGAAATATTAAGTTATCTTTAAAAAGAAATTTACTGGAAAATAAACACTTAAGAAGCGATTATTGTTTTCTGGTAATCAAGTTTTCCTAAAATTTTATATGAATTATTATTTGACGTCTAAATAAACTGATAAAATAATGTATTGTTTCAAACAAAAAGAAAAGCTTAAAATAGAACTGTAACTGTCTAAGAAAATTATTTATAATGATGTTTATATTCTTATTATTATCACTTTTGTTATTCACTTTGGCTGCCTGTGTGTATAGGAGAACATTGCTCTTAGAAACATAAATATTAGTGGTACTGAGCTTTTAAACAACATAGTAATCAGTTGTTCTTTTAAAATTAAGGCACTTTACCAAAATTTCTTTTGCCTACACTTAGCTATTACATCAGCCTACACTTAGCTTGTTTAACTGTCATTATGTTTGTTTTGTCTAGATTATTCAATGCTAATTTATGGCCTCTTTCTAAATTATACTTGAATATGATTAACATTATCCAAAACTTTCATTTGTATAAAACAAACCCTTCCATCTCATACATATTAATTATTATCTTTATGTATCATGTCAATTTATTATGGTAATGTATTTCAGTAATGAGAGTCCAAAATATTTTAGTAAGAAAAAATATTTAATCAAACTTTAGAAATCAAAAAATAGTTATGCTTGCATGCCAAAAATAAATAAAACCAACATAAAAACTCTTTGAAGAGCTTGACTATTGTTTTTTAACTTGACAGAAAGTAGTGAACAAAGTATCATGTGACAGTTGTTGATTGTTAAGTTGCTGCTCTTAAAATTCTATTCATGTCTTTTACAAAAAATTTTATACTTTTTTAAAATTTTTTAGCCCTTAAATGAAGAAACTCATGATGTTAAAAGTTGATGTTTTAGTTTGCTATTTGTTGTTTCATGTTTATAAGTATTTTTATATACTATTCTATTAGGAAATGAAATACAGTCTTATATTCAACTGCTTGGAGCAATGCTTTATGACAGTATTTATTTGTGAAATGTTTCTTGAGTGGTACCATGGATTTAAAGATTTCTGGAAACAAAAATGGAATATATTGGATTTCTTATTAAATGTTTTGATGTTTTTTGGGCCAAGTAATTTTTGTTTTGTTTTCCTTCTTTTGTGTGTGTGTGTATTTGTGTGTTTTATCAATTGGAGATGCCTTTCCAAAATTTTAAATTGCTTTAACAGTTCCATATTTATTTTACTATTCCATATTTACTGTCTTTCACAAAGAGGTAACTTATGAATTTATGAATCTCTATATTCACCAAATTTAATTTCTTTTATTTTTGAAACAACCCAAATATTCATAATTTCTTAATTCTTTATATATCATATACCCTGATTCTATTAAGTGTTTTATTTTGTAACTATTTAATATTTTAAAATGTCAATTGGATTTTGTTTTTTTAACATAATTGATTTAGTGGTTTTGGGTAAATCACCTCGTTGGTCTGGTGTCATAAGAGTTTTACAAGTTCTCCGGATTTTTAAAAGCTTAAGGAGGTAACTTGTTAATTCTTTGTATTAAGCTTTATATATTTCAAATCTATCTGTTTTATATTTTTTAAGACTTCTGAAAATAAATTGAAAAAGAAAAGTTAATCATAATAAATGAATTTAAATAAAAAAAATAAAGGTCATCATCAAATAAGTAAACATTTGGATTGATGTGGTAATAGTGTAGATGGTCATGGTGTGATAATGGTGTAAATGGCCATGGTGTGGTGATGATCTAAATGACCATGATGTGGTAGCAGAAGATCTATCTAGGAATTTATATTCTTGGAATAAAATGTTTTTTCCATGTTTTGAATTAGTTAAGGAATTACTTCTGTTATTAACTATGCTTTGCTATTATTTAAAAAGTTTTGAGTTTTTTAAGATTGTATGACAATTTTTTTAGCATTAGCCCAGGGTTTCAAATAATATTACACACAATCCTTCATTCAGTATCAGGTAAGTTTTGCTTTCTTAAAAGTCTTTAGTTAATACCAGGTAAATCATACTTATTCAGAATTAATTAAAAGATTTATATTATACAACACAGTTTTTTACACACTATATACAAAACCTCTTTCAGTTACATTTAGGGGGGGGGGGGGGGATCAGTTAGGTGATAAAATCATTTATATGAGTTTTTCTTAATTATCCAAATACTACACTACTTTCAGTTAGTACCATTTTTTTTTCTTCTTTTTAACACATAAACTCTATATTATTTATTAGTATCACTTAGTAAAGTTATTGACTCGTAACTTTAAAAATGATTAACTTTAAAATTACTGTGCAAAACTAAAGCAAAACTTCAACCAAGGAAAGTGGAACCAAGGAACTGTGGAACTAAGGGAAGTAGAACCAAGGAAGTATTGCTCAATGTTTTTAATCCATTTGGACAATTGTTAGTTGGTTCAAAACATTTGTAATGAGGTTAAACATAGTAATTTTTAAATCTTTTTCTTATTTCTCAGAGTCAAATGATGATTTACCTCTACTTTTTTAGATTTATTTAAGCAGAAACAACAATTTTTTATTCTTGTATAAAATAAATTTCCATGTTATCATAATCATAAAAAAAACATGCAAGTCTTTTTTTTTGTAACTAATGTGATATTTTGAATAAATTAAAAGACCAGAAATTTTTTTTTTTTTTCTCTGTTTCCTTAGATAATGAATCCCAATGATATTTGGTGACTTTGAGATTCTTTTTATTAAATTGGACAAAACAATCTACATGTACTTATGCTTTTCTACAAAGCGTAACAAATCCAGCTTCAACAATCTACTAAATCTTTAATGAGATCAATCTCAACAAATTTTAAAAACAGAACTTTATCTAACAAAAAAAAAAAATTATAGCTGTATCTGGATAGCATTTTAAACAAACAGTTCCATATTGTCTTTGCGTAAAGAGTTGGTAGCAATGTTTAGCCAACAGTCTGTAATTTTAGTTTGTTAATTTTAGCTATATAAAGGAATATAAAGTAATATAGTTATAATTGCAAATAAATATGAATATAAAGTAATATAAAGTGATAATCACACATCAGTTAACAAAAGTTGAATCTTTATTCCTATTAGAAATGTTTAAATAGATTTTCTTCATTCTGCTTCCAAGTGCTGGAGCTTGCTGCGCAATTAATTTTATTTTTTCCACATTATGAACAGGATTTTTATTGAAATCAGTTTTGGAGCAAATAAGTTGGTAAAAATTTAGGTTTTAAGTTAAAATAACGTTTGATGAGTTTATTTTTTGGGACTAGGCGCAGATAATTTGTTGACTTTTTTGAGATTTAGTTGTATTTTTTATGTAAAAAAAGATGTTAACTTTTTTTCATTAAACAAACCTCTGCCAAACCTCTGGTTATTTTCTGTTTTTAACAATTTTAAAATAAGATTTTTTGGTTTATTTTAATTTCAATTTTGAGAATTTAGTTTAATTAAAGTATGGCGTAAGTAGCTTTTAATTAAGTTTGGCAGCAAATTAAACAACAACAAAACAATAATCTTTACTAAGCAAAGTTCACTCTAAGAAATAATTAGCAAACAGATCTTACAAGCAATATGATGGTATTGATGTTCAATCAAGTTGTTTTAATAAAGAGTTACATATTCATTTAAATGTACTCTTTGTTCACATCTAAAAAAGATTTTTGACAACACTTACTTTTAATGTTTGTCAAGATCTACACTTATTTGTAATGGTTGTCAAAAATCTAAAAGGAATTTTTGAAAACACTTATTTTTAATGCTTGTGAAGAACTTTAAAATAAATTTAGCTTTATTTTTATTTATCAAGATATGGCAAGCATTCTAATACTTCTCATAATCATAATGTTGGTGTTTACTGTAATTGGAATAACATTGTTTCAAGATGCTGTACCAGAATATTTTGGGGACCTTTCAACTGGTATCTTTTCAACTTTAATGCTGTTTAACTATTTAATAGGTAATTGAATGATAAAAATTATATATATGTATATATATGTATATATGTGTGTGTGTGTGTGTGTGTGTGTGTATATATATGTATATATATATATATATATATATATATATATATATATATATATATATATATATATATATATATATATATATATATATATATATATATATATATACATACATATATATATATATATATATATATATATATATATATATATATATATATATATATATATATATATATATATATATATACACATAAATATATATAAAATTTTAATTTTAAAAAAATCACATAGTGCTACAACAACATTCAAGTTTACTAAACTTTAACAATTCAGCAATGTTTTCTTTGTTTATTTGCATTACCCAAGATGGATGGATGGACATCTTTAGGGCTTTTCGTGTAAAAAATTTTATGTAGTTTTTTTTTATTTTAAAGGAGTTTTTGTTTTGGGAGCCAATAGCTTGTACTATTCTTTTTCTTCTTTTTTTTTTAAATCCATTTTTAAGCGATATATATAAAATGTCTAAATGTGAACTTAACAAGAAAAAATAAAGTGAAAAATGTTTTTGTGATAAATATTTAGTATTAAATATATAATTATCAAAAATATTTCCAATTAATTTGCAAGAGGAGTTCTTTGTAATCTGTTAGTTATTATCTTAAAGTTATTATCTTAAAATCCCTTCTGATGACATCTCACTGGAGCTGATGCTTTCATCAGAAGTGATGGTACATATTATATATGCTACAATATGAGAGACCATCCAGGAATGGTCTCTTATGCTGTATTATAGTTAGCCAGTGTATGAGTTGACGCTTTTTGTTTTGTTATTTTGATTATTTTGTTTCTTGTTCATGCGATTGGGTTACAGTTCAAAAGTGAAATTTATTGCATCAGTGGTGGCATATTTTTGGTTTTGTTTATTGTGATTGGTGCATTTATTTTTGCTCAATTGGTAGTTGCAGTGGTGGTGACAAATTTTGAACACGCTGTTAAAGTTAATAAGCAGGAAAAGCAGCAACATGACAAGGAAACAAACGTGAGTGTTGGATAAAATGTGGTGTTAAATATTATCAAAGTGTAAGTCGGAGTCAGCTCTTGGTAAAAATATTCATAAATTATTTTAAAACCCCTAAATTTCTACTGTCAATCACAATTCATGTGTTTAAAAATTATGCTGATCTGAGTTGTTAAAAAGTAGGCTCATTATTTAGCTTGATGCAGAGGATGCAGAATGCTTGGTCGGAACTCTAAAAGGAGAAGACCTGCCAAACGAAGTATTTGAAATGCAAGCTCCATTAACAATTCCTGTAGGAAATTCAATTTGATATTTTTTTTCCTTCTTTCTACTCCATAATTTTTTTTTTTTTTTCTCATGATTTTTATTTGTTGTGGAATCAGCTGCTCTTTAGTAACAATTCTTTCTAGATTTTAGACAGTTTACATGTCAGGGATCTAGAAAACTATTTCATAATCATCACAGCTATGGAAGATAATTTGAGCAAGTATTTAAGGATAAAAGCCGAACTGTTGCAGGTTTGATTTGACGATGACAACGACAATGGTGACAACCATAACAATGACAATGATGATAACGGTGATAACAATCACAACGTTTTAAGAGTGATATTCTTAATTTAGATTTTCGATGAAGTTTTTGAGCTGAACCGATCTTTTATAGCTGATTGTGTAAGTTTATATTCAGATCTCTGCATTATACAAGCTCAAGTAATCTAGTTTGGATGCCTAAACTTTATATGTCCTAATTTTTTTTAAGTTCGCTTATTGAATTTTCTGCAGAAAAGTTGTTTCACGATAACACTAAATGTCGTTTTTTTAGAATACAAATGACACCATTTTACCTTCGATAAAATCTGATTTAAATGTTTCAAAGTTTGGTGTTTCATAAAATTTTGGTGGCAACATGATGGAGTTTAAAAAGAAATTTTTAAAGCATGATAAAACCGTAGAAAAGCAGATAACCGATTCAAAAGAAGAGAAAAAAATGAGTAGGAAGTGAAAGATGCATATTAGAGGTTAAAAGATTTCACATTTCGCCAAAGAGTAGACAACACAGAGTTTAAGGAAAGGTTTGATCATAGGTATAACTAACCTTGAAGAACTCTTCAAATTACACTTTTTCAACCAAGTTGCTGAGAGTTGGATTACCTTTAATGGAAATGAAATGATTTCTTAAATTTATATATATATATATATATATATATATATATATATATATATATATATATATATATATATATATATATATATATATATATATATATATATATATATATATATATATATATATATATATATATATATATATATATATATATATATATATAAATTTAAGAAATCAAATTTTTTTGTCTCTACTTTAAAAGTTTTCTGCCAGTTAATTTCTTCTGAGCATGACTTACTATATGTGGCTTTTGCAAACTGATGATGTTTGCCCTTGTTTTAGCTTTTTTGATGTTGTTGAGTTCGAGTTGTAATTTTAAACTTTGTTTCCCTAACGTATTTTTTTAAGCAGTTGCATTCAATTAAATAAGTTCCAGGTTGACTATTGCGTGGTAATTTAGATTTATTTTCGCATGTTAGCAATTATCTTAAATTAGGATTTGATTTAAAAACACTCTATATCCAACTTTTCTAAATATTTTCCTTAATTTTGGGAACAGTGATGGTATCCATGGTAATAATACTATGTGAAGGGCGTCACACTCGGATTGAATTTTATTGTTCTTTATGGAACGCTTTTTACTAATTTGGTTTGCGATACTGTAGTTTCGCATAAAAAAGATCGTTTTTTAACACCATATTTTACTATATGGTAGCAAAAGAGTTGCTCCAGGGTAGAAACTAAAATATTTTTCAAATGTTTGGCAAATCCAAAATGGCAGCATTAAACGTACAGATATTGATTTATTGCCTGTATTGGTCTGACAAACTACATTCAAACTAGCTTATTTGTTCTTTAAATTTTATAATTTTAGTTCTCGCCCTCATATATATATTAATAAATATTCTGTGACAATTTGAAGATAAAAGCTTTAACAAAATTGAAGCTATTTACGTTTTCTTTTGCAAAACATATTTAAATTTGAAAGAAAATTTAAAAATGATGTTTAAAAAAAAAATTTAAAAAAGAAATATTTCTTTTTATAAAAAAGTGCTATGGAGTTGCTAAGGAGTAACAAATTGAATTAACCACAATAACTGCAATTTTTTTTTTTTTTTACTTTTAAAGTACATAATAGTAAAAAATAATATTGATTTTGTACTTCAATGTTTGGAATAACAAAATTCAAAAAAAACAACTTCTTTTATTCGATTTTTAAAGGGGGTGTACCACCTTTAAAGGACTAATTAGGCATAATAGAATCAATTCTTAAAAATCTTAATACAAAATTTAATACAATCGATAACAAGCTTTGAACAAATATAGATTAAAAGTTAGCTTTAATGAGGCTGTACCACCTTAATTATATATATATATATATATATATATATATATATATATATATATATATATATATATATATATTATTGTTTAAAAATTTTCTTTTTAAAGTTATATTAAAGTTAAATCTAGTCGTAATTAATGTCTTACAATTCAAATTTCAACAACTTTATTTTATGGAGATAAATTAATTTATGCCGTGATGTTTTGAAAGAACAGGTGACGGTGAGAACAACTGACAAGAACTGGTGACGATAAAGATTTTTAAAGACAGATTTCTAAGTATTTCATAAAAAAAAAAAGATTATCAGCGTTATACAACAATTTTTTTTTTTAAACTAAAATTGGATTTTAAAAGCACAAAGTATTTTCATTTTTCTACGAGCGAAGGGTACTCACTCCGTTCAAGTATGTAGTGTATTTATTGGAAAAGATACTTTAAAAATTATTTTTTCATATTGAAAAACTACCTGGTTTCCATGTCTACCAATTCAAAATGACGAACGTCGAAAACTCTTGAAATTTGGAAATCTAATTTATTCGATTGGTAAATTATCTTTCTATTGTCTTTTTTTCAGTTATTGAACACTTTTTGTCAAAAAAATATTCTATAAATGAAAAGAGAGAATACAATTATTCAAATAAAGTAACTAAATGTCACAAGAACAGCATTTTTAAAGTTAAATTATAACAGCCCTGCTTTTTTGATCTTTTCGTCATTCTGCTTTTTTTCGTCTTTATTATTATTATTTTTTCCTTTTTGTACAACTATACTTTGTTTTGTATTTTGAATTTTATGTCCTTTTTTTTCTTAAGTCTACTACGTCCAATTTAGTATAAAACCCTGTAATCATATTTAGTCTCTCATACAAATTAATTGCTGCATTAACTTCAAGGTTAAAGATAAAAGCTGAATTAAACCTACAAAATGTTAATTTGGGTAAAAAATTTCCCAAACTGTGTTATCAAATGACTCATGTTTTTCCAAGTAAGCATACGTTAAAAAACGAATCACTTGTTAATCCATTTTCTGACTCTGAGAGCAAGGTTTGTTGGTAAGCCTGGAACTTGCCTAAATTTGTCAACTTCAACATTTGCAACAGCACGTTGATATCCGCACTAGATATCTTTTCAAGTTGGACAGCCAACATGAAGACTGTTATTTTTGTTAATCTTACATGGCAAAAATCACTTAGACTTATTTTTTTCAAGGCTTGTTTATCTCTTACATACTGCCTGGTAATCTTACATACTGCTCAGGTGATTTAAGGCCAGTCCAAATTTTTATGGTAGTTCGTCCTACCTTCTTAAACTTCTTTTTTTAAAAAAAATGTTTTTGAAAATTTGTTATCTAAGCTGAATAATACCTAGCAAAAGTTGGGCTAAGTCGAAAAAAATATTATTGACAAAAATATGGTGGATGACGCATATTGTCCTTAAACTTAAAGATGAATGTTTCAAAAAATAAGGGTTTAAATTGTTAAGCACAACTTTTCTAGCTATCTACAAGCTAAAAGACATCGATATTGAATTATATTGTTTTTTCATACTTTGATTCAGAAGGTATATCTTCTGTCGGATTTTCTACCCTATAGGGTAGAAAATCCGACGTTTAATTATTTCTTTCAACAACGAACACTGAAGTGTCGAGAACTCGGTAATACTTAGCGATTTTGTTTTAAAAGGCTTTTTGATGACCGCATAAACAGAATGGTTTCTGTCGGTGGAATTTATTCGTAATAAACAAAATAGAGCGTATGGCCATTATATATACATCTAAATATACGTATACTAGGGAGGTCCGTTTTTAGGGGTCGGAAAAACTATAACTTTGCCACTTTATTTTCCCATTCTACGTTGATATACAAGACCATTCCAAAAAAAGTTTTAAAAATATTTCAACTTTCCTGACCTCCCTGAGGATTTGAATATTTTTAATAAAGTCATTTTTGACCAATTATTCGTTAAATTGCTATCTTAATTGGATCAAAGACCAACAAAACTAATAATTTTTTTTGGGTGAGTTGGCTCTACTATCAGGAAGGTTCGTATAAAATTTGAGCTCAAAATATTTAAAACTTCTCGAGATAACACATTTTGAAATATGATCTGGTTTCTTTTGAAGACCTGGTTTTTACTATGTTTTTAATTGTATATTTTATCTAAATACTATTAAATATTCATTAAAAAACTTAATAAAATTTGCATTTAAGAAGTTTGTTAAATAAGCAATCCAAATATTGTACTTAATAAAGATAAAAAATAAAAGTATACTGTTAAAAATGTGAATTACTTTGACTAAAGGTTTTACAAACACATTTTGTAAATAATATACATAAATATTCAGTTAAATTTATCTTGTAAAAACTTTTCTTACAATTTATTTTTCTTTGGACCAGTTACATTTATAAAATGGAAAGTTAACTCTGTGTTCCTTCAAAACCAGTAAAATATCTTGTAACTTTTCCTCTTTAATTGTTGAATCGATTTTACCAATTTAATAGCTTTTTCACAACAGTCATTGACATAGACTAATCTCTTTATAAACCTTTTCATACTTTTATAATTAGAATCATGAGTCCACATACCAGGTGGAATTTCTAACCACTTCGACAAGTAAGGAACTATTTTAAATATTAGCCAAGAATTTTGACCAATGTAATCATTAAGTTCTGAATTTTCATTTATTTCTACAGGCTTAAACTTTTTAAGTTTAAAGATTTCAGGTAAATTTGTTTTAAACAACTGCTGAGTAAATTTTTCTTTAACTTTATTGTCAAGACTTTTATCAAATAAACAAAAGACAACTGTCTCTTCAGAAAGATAATGACTGCGTCTAAAATCAAAATCAAAATCTTTCATTTTTATCATCTCTTTAACCGTACACAAACCATTATGAGCAGCAGAAACAACTTGACCTGATTGAAAAAAGTTTTTTGCATAAACTGAAGCTACATATATCGCAGCTTTTGAAAATACTATTTCTTCCTTTAGGGTTAAAAACTTTATGATTGGTTGAGTAAGCTTCATTGCCAAAATGCATAAAGCATCTGCCATAAATCTAGATTCATGTTCAGCAGCTGGTTTGTGTATAATAAATCCAGGAACTGCCTCCCTTCCTTCCAGAAAAACAATGATATATTAACACGGATGTTTATAATCATTTCTGGGGAAAGTATGAAGTTCCAAAGCTTTTTTGCAAAAAGATAAACTTTTTTTAGCCATATCTTCTAATGGAGTTCCACTAACTTCGGACCACGGAAACTTTGATAACTGATCCATATTTTTTTGAACATTTTCATAATTCATTGGCCAAGCAGCTTTGAATCTCGTATAAATAGATTTTGATGGACCTTTGCTTTCTGTTTTAGTGATTGCATTTATTGCATGTAAAATATGTCGTTCTTGAGAATATTTTCTTCAAAGAAGCCTTAACAGAGGTCGATTTAAAAGTTCTCCTAAAATACTTATACAACCCTTATTACAATCAGAGTTACATGCTGTTGTATCAGCACAAACTCCAATTATAAAGCTTTCAATTCCAAACTTTTTATAACATTAAAACATGCCAATGCTTGATCATATGCTTTTCCTAATTGACATTCCACTATGCCTAGCAACTCATCCTGTTGTTTTTAAATCCCAGTCTGGACTTGTAAAAAGCAATACCTAGACGTTCATTTACTTCAGAAATATAGTCTTCATTTAAAGCCGTAACTTTTTTTGTATCAATATGCAAAACTAAATTACTGTTTTTACATTTTTATTTTATTTTTTCTTTAATTAATTCTGATTCACTTAAATATAAATCTTTTCTTATTTTTTCTAATTTTGTCTTTGAAAGTTTTACTTCATTAAGATTGATATTTCCACGTCTTAAAAATAATGCTAATAATCCTGTCTGTACTCCAACAGAAATTCCAAAATGCCCACAAAATGTTGAAGTTTTTTTGATTAGTTCATCAATGTTACTGTCACTATATTTCGTTTTATGTTAGTTGAATGTTTTGCAATTTCATCATAGTTATTATACTGAAATTCTTCATTATCAAAATTTTCTAACAAAAATAGCTCTTGATTTCCATTAATACAATTGCTATTTGATGAAAACTGTTTTAACTTTGAGTTTTTTGTGGTAGATTCCTCCATTCGCTCACACTTTCCTTTTGCGAAACTCTGTCGGAATAAACTTTTTGATATTTTTTGTCTATTTTGTCAATTACCATTGTTCTTTCAGTTTTTTGGTCTTCATAAAACAAAATATTGCATTCTTTTGCATCTTTTGATCAAAATCTTTTTCAATTATCTCATAAAGTTTTGGGTACCTTATGTCAAACAATTGTTTTTCTAATGCCAAAAAATTATTTTTAAGCAGCTTTTGTATTTCCGTTTTTTTTGAACGATACGATACCAGTTTCTTGTGATGAAATATTAATTTAGGAACATTTTCCCTAAATGAGTTAATAAATTTTTATTTGTCATTTAGCTTAAATTTTGATATCAATAATTATCAATAACTGTGTAATAAACTATGAAAATTATTTAAATCGATAGCTACCTAATAGATCTACAACTATTGTGTGGTATACCACCCATAAGCCACGGTTTTCTAAGAGCAGAAACAAAGCATTTGGGCTAGGGAATCCAATTACGATTATCGATTACCCGAATACCCGAGTAATTGATACTTTATAAGCAAGTTCCGAGTAGTCGACTACTCGGAATATTTTTTTCGAGTATCGAGTATAATATTTAAACAAAAAAATGTAAATATTGCACATTCATTTAACTATTAATCAATCGAGTATCGGTATTCTACCGTTTTTTCTTCTTTTACTTCTATAATAAATTTGCTTAGCAACCGTTGATTTTTAACTAAATTTCAAAAGTTTTTTTTTAACTAAGTTACATAAAATAAATAACATTTGTAATTTGAAGTTGTACGACGTAAAATTTGCAAGAAAGTGAAATATTTAAAAAAAAATTTGTGAAATAAATAAAATAAATACTTAATTTTCTAATATATATAGCTGCCTTTGGTAAGTGAAGTGTTTTGAGTAAAATGTACTAAATTTCAAGTAATAAATGCATATTTAAATACGTATAAATTTCAATTTTCAATTTTTATGTTGTGATTTTTTATTTTAGTGATTTATTTACATATACCCAGAAATGTCTTCGAAAAAATCAGAGGTATGGAAATATTTTACAAAAAAAGAGAAATCGGAGTCAGTTTGTAACATATGCAAATCTATAATTCAACGTCCGGGATCTAATACTACTGGAATGATTAATCATTTAAAATTACATAGCATATCTTTACAAAAAAGAAATTTGGGCGACACAAATGAAACTGATGCGTCTTCTTCGAAAAACACAAAACCAGTTGGAAATGGATTAATAAATTTCATAAGTCGAGAATCATTGAATGAAATATTGGCGAAATGTGCGACAAAAGATGGATTTAGCATCAAAGGAATTACTTCATCTGAACCCATTAGGGGTTTCGTAGCAAGTCATAATTATAAAATGCCAAAAAGTGAAACAACGGTAATGAAATATATAATGGATTTTTATAAAGAAAAAAAAGAAGAATTAATGGCGTCGTTATTAGAGCAAAAAAAATCTGGAGAGAGATTCAGTATTACTGTCGATGAATGGAGTGATATAAACGTTAGAAGGTTCATGAATATCACTCTTCATTCAGCAACAAAGCCACCTGTAGTCTTGGGTCTATCTGCAATAATTGGTTCTTGTGATTCAAATGCCACTATCAATTTGGTAAAAGCAAAACTTAAAGATTATGGAATTGAAATGGATAATGATATCATCGGATCCACACATGATGGAGCATCAGTCATGGTAAAATATGGGAAAAATATTTTACCATTTTCTCAGTTATGCTACAACCTTGCTATACATCTTGCTGTACTTGATGTATTTTATAAAAAAAGTGGGAGTTTAATTACGAATGATGATGCGGTAATTGATACAAATTTCCAAGATGATGAGAATTTAGAATATGATGAAAATTTAGCAGATGATGATTGTGTTGAAACTACCGAACAAAATGATGAGGTAGCTGATGCATTTGCTTTTGATGGTAGCTTAAATTTCCAAAATGATTTAGTTAGACAATTACCAATCTTTCGTGAAGACATTGGCAAAATTCTTGATGAAACACGAAAAATTATTAAATTTTTCAAATATTCTTCAGTTCGAAGCAGTGTTCTTGAAAAGCATATAATAGATCAAGAAGGCAAAAAGTTACGATTGCTACTCGATTGCAAAACAAGATGGAACTCAATAGTACCAATGCTAAATCGTTTCATAAAAATATACGATTGTATACAAAAGGCTCTAATAGAATTAGGTCAGCAAAAATGTTCACAAAAAAATATCAAAGTTTTAGAAGAAATATCACATGTTTTACAACCGGTTGAGCTTGCTGTTAAAGAGCTCAGTAAAGATAATAATAATCTTTTAAAAGCTGAAGGAGTATACATTTTTTTGCTAAACAAACTAAAAGAAACAAATACGCAGTTAGCCATGGAAATGTTCACTGCTTTGAAGAAAAGAATTGAAGAAAGACGAAATGAGGATGTTGTATCACTCTTGCGTTTTTTACAATCTGGAAATTATCCTAAACCAGAGATTACCTGCCATTTTACTTATTTAAAAAAAAGTTCTATTCATTTATTGGGTAAAGAAACCTTCAAAAGGCTGTTCAATGAAGATCCTGCAAACACACAGATGGATACAGAGTTAACAATTGAAAATGAAGAAATAATTTCAAATAATGGTTTGGTTTCAAATTATGATGAACTCCAAAAAACAATTGAATTAATTATGGCTGTTCCGAAAGAAAATAATGAGAGAAAATCCACATTGGAAAAAGAAATGAAGTTGTGGGAGAAAGATTGTTCAAAACGAGGTGACTCTATTGGAAAACTTTTTACAGCATTATTGACAATACAACCAACGTCAACAGTAAGTGAAAGAGTGTTTTCGGTAGCTTCAGCTTTTGTCACAAAAACCCGAAATCAGTTGAAAATAGAATTGGTTGACAAACTTGTATTTTTAAAGTATTATTTTTTAAATAAAAAATAGATTTAAAACTAAAATTGTTGCATTTTATTTTAAATTTAATTAACACAACATGGTGTGGGTAAATTTTTTTTTCTTTACCCGGATACCCGGGTACCCGGGTAATTAAAAAAATAAATACTCGATTACCAGGATAACGTAAAAATACGATTTTTTGGACTCACTAATTTGGGCTGACATGTTTTATCATTACAAAGCAGCTCGTGATTTATATCTAGAGGGCAGGAAATAATTTCAGTGTGTTTTTTATTTTTTTGAAACTTAGTTATCTGCAGCAGTGATAAAAATATCTTAAAAACGTCGCCTTTTGTAGGCAAACTTCTGCAATCAACTTCGTGGGTTTGTCCTAATAAATATATTTCAGTATTTGAACGTATTGGTATTACCGTTTTTAATTTAAAAAGTTACAAACGCAGCGCAGTTTCATAAAATAAATTAATGCGCGCCGTGGGTATAACCCCGTATAGGTCTGGCAGAGCAAATTAAAAAAAAAAAAAAATTCACTAAAAATGTACTAAATATAAAATATTCAAACCCTAGGGAGGTCAGGAAATTTAAAATTTTTCAAAAATTTTTTCAGAAAAAGTCTTGTATATCAACGTAGAATGGGAAAATAAAGTGGCAAAGTTATAGTTTTTCCGACCCCTAAAAACGGACCTGCCTAACGTTTACTTATAAATATAAATATACATATGCATATACATACATATATATGTATATATATATATATATATATATATATATATATATATAAATTTATTATTTTTAATTGGTATTTAGAGTTAAATAACTTTGGTCAATAAGTTTGGTCATTTGTTTTTATAATTTTTTAAAATGTACTTATTTTCATGTCTGCATTTAGAAATAAGTTGAGTTTTTTTTATTTAGTAAATTTTCTTGATCTAAATAAGTAATAATTTCAAACTTTTTTTGTTAACAAAATTTACATTTTTGAGATATGTTATTATAGGTAGGCGCAGTTTTTAGAAAAGACCAGTTTAATTTAAAATTAATATTTTTTTCTTTTAGTTCCCAAATATATTTGGACAGCATAGTCTCTTTTGAGTACTTTTAATGATTTTTTTTATTTTTTAATGTAGTTGATGGAACTTCCTGGTCAAAGAAATCAATTACTATTTTACAATGCTTACTATATAACTAAAAAAAAAAAATAATTACAAGTATATTTTATAGTTATATAGAAATGTGATTTACTTTACTATAGGAGGATGGATCCTGCTTAATTACAACACATTGAAATTTGACTGATAGCATGTTTAATTTGTTTAGTAAAGATAAATAAAACTGGAGAAAATGAAGAAAAAGAAAATGTTTATTTAGCAAGAATGAAAATATTGCAAGAAAGAAAAAGATTTAGATTGAAAATAAATAAATTAACAAAATCAGCAGTAGTCTTTAGTAGACTGTTGACAAAACGAATTTAACCGATTTGTTTGGAAGAATAGAAATCGATTTATTAAATTCTTTTGTAGTAAAATTATTATCATTCGAAATACATTATAAATCAATGACAACAAATGTATGGACATAAGTTGAATTAACAAGTAATTTTTATTAAATGGAGCTAAATAAGTTTAAAGATTATGGTAATTGCCGAATGTTTATATACATCAAAATGAATTGGAAAAACCTTTGCGATTGGTTTTGAAAACATCCTTTGTGATATTATTGGAGTAATAGTTTAAATTCTAGTAATTAATTTTTGTTAAATAGGATTTGATTTGTATTGATTATCGTTATTTAATTTATCATAATTTTTTATTCATTTTGTTTTAACAATAATTATGCAGTTAATTGATTTTTTGTTTGTTTAGATCTTATCTAGATTATCTAGATATTGTTTATATATATATATATATATATATATATATATATATATATATATATATATATATATATATATATATATATATATATATATATATATATATATATACGCTGCCAGTTTCTCTTTTTTCAGAATCGTCAAGAAGTCTTTCTATTTTCTTGTTCTTTAAGAATATTGAGTACTTTCTATTTTCTATGTTCTGTTCTGAACATTGAGCACTAATTTTGTAAAATACACTAACACAATTTACATCCAATTTAAAAAATCTATTGCAAATAATAAATATTCAAGATTTGAATAATAAATAATGTGGTTAGTTATAAATAATTGTATTATATACTAACTCATAACATGTTATGAACTCATGATATATGCTCAAAAAATTAGAAAACTTTCTTGTCGGACTTTTTTTAGTCACCGCTTTATTATAAACGTGTAGAAAAATCCCGCGGGATTTGAACGGCACAATTTTACGTCACCCTTAGATAAACGAAACAAACCCAAAATTTACGGAGACTGGCCTTAAACTACATGAGTGATAGATAATCCATAGTATTTCTGAAGTTTGTCAACAACTGCATTTATTAATTTTCTTTTTCCGCTCATTCCTCTTGTTTTTTTGTTTTCGTAAGCTTTCATAAATGAGCTCCTACTCTCTTCTGCGCATCCCCTATGAATTCTCTATTTAAATTTTTTACCAAAGTATATGTTTTTCACAGAAATTTTTACAATCAGAAATTTCGTATAAATAAAAATATATGTCCTTTAAGATGTCCCCAAAAATATATAGATATGTCCTGTAGGATGTCGCAAAGTCGAAAATGTCCTAAAAAAAATTAAAATGTTTTTTTTTTTCAATTGGCCCTTTTGTGACGGAAATATTTTTTCGCAAGAGTAAATTATTTATTTTTGGGTGCTCAATTCTTGTCATCTTTGCTTATTACACTTGTCGTCTTTGCGCTTTGCACACTTTGCTAATTACACTTACGCACGCTGTTTATTAGTACATGGAAAAAAGATTTCATTTTGTGCACAAATGCTAAAAACCCCACATATAATTTCATTATTTCTTTAAAAATTAAGTTTTTCAATCAGTTTTTTGGGAATTTGCAGTTATTGGTTGTCTCTAGATTCTTCTATTCTCTAGAATAGAAAGTAAATATTCATGATATTGTTACCCTTAAAAGTTGCGAAACTTTTGCGATGCTACTCAACTACTTTTAATAAAGTTTTTGGTTTCAGCTATGCTACTTGTTTTACACTTCTGGAGATCAGAACTTCGCTTACAAATTTTATTAAAAGCTAGTTGACATGTTTCCAGATAGTGGCATCTCTGAAAAAATGTAAACTTCTATATTTTTTTACCTATCAACTATCAACTAGTAACTACCCGCATTTGTCACCAAAAACCATAACTAATATTATCATACATGATATGATTCAGACTAAGCATTAAATCATTAATGATGTTTTGATTTGTCGTCAGTGTTTTGATTTTCCGTTTATAACGAATAATAACGAATAATAACGAATAATATCGAACAAACTTCTAACTAACTTAGATATCAGCTATTTGAAACCAAATTTCAAACAACTTTTACATTTTAATCACAAATTTATAATACTCCATAGAAAAAATTTGCGATACCTCACATAGATTTCATTTTTTTGCTTTAATCATGCAAGAAATTGCGCGAATTACTTTTCAATTCCGTTAAGCTTGTTTTTAAAAAATACCAAGTTTTGTATGAGTGTAAACTTTTCACACCATAAACTTTTGTTGTTTTAAGTGCATAAAGAGTTGAATCATCATCATCATCATCATCATCATCATCATCATCATCATCATCATCATCATCATCATCATCATCATCATCATCATCATCATCATCATCATCATCATCATCATCATCATCATCATCATCATCATCATCATCATCATCATCATCATCATCATCATCATCATCACCACCACCACCATCATCTTTTGATAATCTAAGAAGTAATTTTACCTTTTTCTAAAAGAATTTAAAATTTTTACATTTGAAATTTAAAAAAAATTTTTAAGAGAAAAAAAAAAAAACCCTGTTTCTTCAACATCTTTCTGATTGAGCTCATTTAATTTTAAAACCTGATTGATGAAAGGAAACTGTGAAGTAGAACTTCTATTCTCAGCTAAACGTAGTTTAGACGGATTACTTAAAAAATGTTATCTTGCGATCACTTTGGTCCAAAAAGGATTTTTTCATTTAAATGTTCAACCCTAAGGAATTAAGGGATACACTTTAGGAATGTTTTGCCACAAATAGTCTGCTTTAAAAAAAACAATTAAAAAGTTAAAAAGATTTTTTCAATTCAGTTTTGAAGGTCATATCTTACTCTTCCTAGATATAAGGGTATATTTACACACTCACATAACACACTTTAATAATAAGCTCAGTACTTAAGCATAAATGATAACAAAAATTTAAATGGTGCTGTTAAGAAAAGGTCATTTACACGAAAAGATACCTTTATTATGTAAAAAATCTTTATTTACCACCATACAAACTACCAACTTAATTTTCATATGCGGCGATGAATTCAATTTTTTTACATTTAAGTGGTAAAGTTGCACATTGATAACACCTATGAAAATTTTTAAAGATGGTCTTACACTAGAACGTATTTACTTGAACATTTTCAACGGATTTAAAAATCAGAAAAAAAATTTCACTTTTTTGGATTTTGTTTTTTGTCGTTTTTAACTTAATCAGGGTCACTGAGCACAGTTACACAATAAATCTCATGAAAATTACTGTGAAAGCATTAAGACACCCATTTCAGTGCAAGATTCTTAGAAGTTAATGATGCAAAAATTAAAGATGAGATCTATACAGGCTCATAATTTTGAAAACGAGATAACATCTCTGAAGAGCTTCTACATGTAAAGGAAAAAGATTTGCGGTTGGCTTTCAAGATAATTATAGCTGACTTTAGGAAGTCTCATCTCTGTTGATTCGGTATAAATTTTTAAGAAGTGTATCTGCCATAACAAAGAGTGTAAAATGTCCCTTAAGATTTACATGCTTGATTCATGCTAAAAACATTTGGTCATCTTAGCGGCGATCTCTCCATCAAGAAATCTCCGTAATTCAATAAAATTATCAAGGTTGGAGTGCGGGTAATCTTGCTGACTAGTAATTGTTGTTTTAACGAAATGCATCTATTTCTTGATAAAACTAGAAGTCAAGTGGCGAGATACTCAACAAAAATTTTTTCTAAAAATATTTGAAAATATTTAGGTCTTGTTAAACTACCTACAAAATTATAAAAAAGAACTAAAAGACTGTTTTTCTTTAGAGATGAGGAAGGTTGAGTCTAGTTAAATTTAAAAAATGTTTCATACAAATTATTACGAGAGAATTGGGGGGCAGGAGGCGGAACGATAAAAGGAAGGAGAGAAGAAGGATAAATAGAGTTCGACAAATATTTACAATGACATGATAAATAGATTGTTAATTATCTTTACAGAGGATAAACAAAACAACTCTTTATATGAACTACGGCTATAATACTTTATTAACTGATATAAATGGCTCTCACTGACCAATCTGATTTATTTGTAATTCAATAAATATTGTATAATGTTTATCGCTTAATGTTTTTATTAGAATAATGTGGTATTTTGTAAAATAAACGTTGCTGCATACCTATTAACTTATTATTGTCAAAAAGAAACAAAAACCTTTTGATTATATCCCTTTTGCAAAGGATTCTATTTTTCAGTAATTTAAATAAGCATAATCAATTTTATTTGCATTTTTTTCTTTTATCAATTTTTAAATCGTTAGGGGTCGTCCATACATTACGCCCGGCGCCGGAAGGTGGGGGGGGGGGGGATTTGTATTTTTGTGATGATTTGTTATGAGGCGATATAGAGCATCCCGCCATCGGACTCGGCGGGAATCTCGTACGAGATTTACGTCATTTACGACATTTACGATAGTGATGCATCGGTTTTTACGCAAAAGTGCGTAATTGGATTACTTTCCATCGTAAAAATACGCGATTTTTATATAAATTACCTTACTTTATTTTGACCGATGGTCAAAATAAAGTAAGGTAATTTATCGGAAAAACCTTTACGAGGTTTCTCGAAGTACGATGTAATTCGATGATTTATCACGAGATTTCACTGTAAATACGAAGTAATTCTAATAATACGAGGTATTTGATTAAATTGTGATGGTAATCTATAAAAAGAGTGAATTAACTGTAAAAACCGATTTAGATTTTCGCAAATTTCCTCCACAATTAAACATTCCATCGGAAATTAATTGGAAATTAATTTCCGAATGACGAAAAACTAGTAAAGCTGTAAAAGCTGTAATTTGATTAAAGTTTTTATATTTAGTTCCTACAAACCTACTAGGGATAGCACATTTACTTACTTTGATGTTAAAAAGTTACTTTTAAACAAATATTACTTTACATAACTTAGATTAAATTATCAAATATATTTACATTTAAAAGTAATTCATTTTTTAAAAAGTAGCATAGTAAAATAATATATTACATGTAAAAAATACTTACATGAAGTTAATTTTAAAAATGCGTAACTTTTACTTGTTAAAGTAATTTAATACTACTAGTAAAAGTAATTAACATAAAAAATGTTATTTACTTTTTTTTGTCTATGTTAAATCAATTTAAAAGTAAGTCATGTGAAAGTAATTTACTTTAAAAAGTAATTTAGATTTTACCTATACAAATACTTTACATCGAAATGTAATTTACTTTTTATATGTAAAAGTAAATTGTTTTTGAAAGTAATCTTACGTAAATATAATCAGTCGATAAAACAAAAATAAAAAAGCAATAAAATAATTTTTTAAAAATCAAACAGTAAAAATGGTATCAGGAAAAAAGCTGATACGATAATAAAATGATACTATACTAAAGCGTGTCATAGTATATAAAGGTGATTTTCCACTCATCCGTTTTTGCTACGGGAAAGGGAAAGGGAAGGGAAAATCAATCACGTGAGCGTGCACAGTTAGTAATTTAATTTTGAAAATTAATCACTGCGCATGCTCAAGTGATTAATTTCCCCATCCCTTTCCCTTTCCCGTAGCAAAAACGGATGAGTGGAAGCTCACCTTAAAAGAACTATTCGGAATTTTTTCCAGAGTGATTTTTTCCTGATGCCGTTTGAATTCCATACGTTCTGGACATTTTCGAAAAGATAATTCTTCCAGCCTAAGAGTAGTAAAATGTTCCCATGCTCGGCCATGAGTTGAATTTTTTTTTAAACGGGTTGGCTCTAAGAATGGCTTTCATAGTAAATAAGATACTGTTCCTGCGCTAGGAATGGTTTTAATTGCCAATATGACCATGGTCCGGAGTCGATTATTGATGTTTTTAAGGTGGGCAGGGAAGAAATATTTAGATTGATCAATCAATCAATCAGCATGGTTGTAACTCCGTTGGGGAAAGTTCTAGAACATTTAATGACGTTGTGGATTTAAAAGTTTTTATAGTTTTTACCAGTGAAAACCAAAGAATTCTAAACATGTGTTTGCAGTTATTTATGACGGTTTTTGAAGGATATTTTATAAAAAGTATAGAGTATAAATGAAGGAGAAAATTTATAAAAGAGAGTTTCGGTTGGGAGAGAGAAGATTATTGCTATTTATTGATTTGTTGGTTGCGAGAAAAAACTACAATGGTTGTTCAACTCATTTGGGATTAGTTCACCATTGATGAGGATTCTATTGAAAGGATTGACAAAGAGTGGAAAGAGGAAGAATTATGATGTCAAATGTATTCTGTGTCCAAGCATCAGAAAATCACTCAAATGTACCCATGGAAGCACTACTGAAATCAGAGGACATTTAGAGTAAGTATTTAAAATAATACATCGCATTTTGTTAAGAAACAGATATTTCGTAAATCTAGTTATAGCTGTAATTACGAGTTTTCGCTGTAAATACGAGATTTCGCTGTAAATAACTTATAGCTTTAAAATATTCTGTGGTTAAAGAAGGAAGGCCAATAGTTGTTGACTGAAGTTTTGTAGAAGTACAGTATTATACTAAGCGAATATTTAGTTCATTTTATTAAAATTACCAAAACAAACCGTTAAGCCGAAATTTTACTGTAATTATGGGTAATTCACGTTTTACAGTAAAATATCGCATTTATAGCGCCATCTGTAAATAACTGTAATTTCCAATGTTTAACCTTTTTTTTTTAAATTCTTTTTTTGCAAATCTCAGCATCCAAAACAATTTGCTGAGATGGAGGCTAAAACTTGTGCCCTGAGCAAGATACTGGAAGCTGATAAGGAGAAAGCAAGGAAACAAAAAGAAATATCAGGTCTAAGAAGAGGGTTCTTTCCCCCCATGAAGAATACCCAATCTTCGTCTAAGTCTCAGCCAAAATCTAAGGCAGAATCTCAGAAAAAATTGCAAGCACAAAGTCAAATCGGAGATTATATTGATGCACCAAAATGGTTCTTACATAGTGATAATGAGCAAGAATTTGATGCAGTTCTCACACTTTCATTTGTCCTATCAAATATTCCTTTAAAAATGGTTGAATCTCCAGGGATCCAAATGCTCCTAAACTATTTGTGTTCTAAAGCAACTATTAAAAGCTTGACAACATTAGCAAAGTACAAACTTCCAATGCTTTACGAAAACATAGAAAAACATGTGCAGGAGCAACTTGATGAAGACATTCCTAATTCAAAAATTATTGCTTTCACAAGTGATGGTTGGACTGCCAGAAACAATGATCCTTATGAATCCCTTATAATCCATTATTGTAACAAGGATTTTGAGTTGAAAAAGCTTACTTTGGATTGCAGAAAAACCGGTATCAAACTAGCACAAGGATTAGACAATATGATTAACAAATTCCCCATCCTTGCTGGGGACAATCTTAAAAGAGTGTGTGTGACAGATGGTGCTAGTAACATGAAGATTGCTGCTACGCAATCAAGACTTGTTGATCAACACATGCTTTGTGTGGACCACATCATGAACCTTAGTTTACAGGTAAATATTTACAATAAAAAGAGCGAAATTTACGTTAAATATCTGTTTTACAGAAAAATATCAGATTCCTTTTCTTTTTTTAATTGCTTTTACAGTAAAAACTTTGGGTTTACAGTTAAATATTGGATTTTATAATTACCAATAAATATCGGAAGTACAATAAACCATCGTATTTACAATAAAATTTTTTAAAAAATTTTAATTTTTTTTCCAGTCTGCTGTTAAAAACACACAAATGGTTGATGAAGTAATTAGCAAATGCAAGAAACTGGCTCATCAGAGTACAATTAATTGGCAGGAAATCAAACTTGCATGTTCTGAAGAAGGAATAGTTGCAAACAAATTAATCCAACCTTCTGCTACAAGATGGAACTCAAACCAAATGATGATGAAATCAATTTTAACCCTTAGGCCTGGTGTGAGACATGTTCAGGAAAACAGTCTCAATGCAATCCTCACAGAACTCATCCCAACACCAGACGAATTTGAATTAATTGAGGCAATTGAACCTTTTTTTGCCAAGTGCAAACATAACAGTGAAATGTGGGCATCCGACACACAAACAACAATTCATAAAATTTAACATGGTGTTCTGTGTTTGCATCAGTATTGTGCCAATGAAGTGAAAAAAAGACATTGGGTTTCAACAGTTCTTGTTCCTCTTTTGAAAAACTTCCAATCAAAATAAGAAACTCGCCTACAAGAAAAAGGCATAAACTATAAATATCACAACAATGGAAACTTTTTCAACCCATCTAAAAGAGGTGTTGGTGTCAAACTATCACAAAACACACAGACAAATCGTTAGAAATGACAAATTTTTTGGTGGAAAATCATCAAACAACACTTGCATTCTATGCTGCCCGTGAAGCCGAGATGACAGTGAAAAATAGTATAACTTTGGATAAAGCTGAAATTGATGAATTGTTTGACATCAATCAGGAGCAAGAATTGTTGAAAACTTCACAACCAAAGCTGAAATGTTCCCCACTGGAAATTGAAATAATGAAATACATGGACTTGCCAGCACAAAGTTATAATGTGAATTCCTTACAATGGTGGAAGGAGCATGAAAAGAGATTTCCATTGCTGTCAGGTGTTGCAAGAGACCATCGGTGTATATCAGTAACATCAGCTTCATCAGAAAGGATGGTTTTACAGGTGACAATATTATAAGTGCCAAACGGGAGTGTATTAAACCAGAAACACTAAAAATGTTAGTTTTTATTAAAGAAAATTATTCACAGGTGAAAGCAAATAATAAGTACTGGGTCAAAAATTGTAATGATGAGCCTGGTGCTCTACCTACACCAGTTGAAATACATGAACCCACTGAAACTCAGGCTGAAACACAGTTACCATCAACCCCAAGAGCATCATCACAAAAACCTCAAGATGGAGGTTCTGGGTTAAAAAAAAACCACTTTCACACAAGCCAAAAAAAAGGCCTCACACTCAGACTACTTCATGTCCTCAATTAAGAAGAAATCCATCATTTCATGTATATGATGCGTTAAGTAATCCAAGGACGTATTAATATATGGCTGTTCAACGCATTGTTTCATAAAAAAGATAAGCGTGTTACGGTATTGTTTAGATAACAAAAGCGAAACAATCGGTGATAATTGCGAAACCGGGGAGTATTTTTATTTTTTTCGACGTCGGAAAAAGATGGTCTCGACTATCCAATAATTATATTATTAAAAATATTTTACTGAGCAGCGATAGATAAAATGAGTATGACAGAAAACTTTGCTATTAATCAAGATTATTCTTTTTTGCTTGAAAATATTGATAACGAAATTGAAGTAGTTATGGATGATTTTATTGAGATAGATCTTGAAGAGTTAGCGGACTTGTTATCAGAGGATTTTGAATTGGAGCTCATACCACCACCAATTCCAGCAGAGAAGCTGATTGCAGAAAAAGAAACCAAAATGCTGAAAAAAAAACAGAAGAACGCTTAATAACTAAATTTACCTGTCCGAAATGTCACAATAAATATCTTAGAGAATCGAATTTTAAAAAGCATGAAATGAAATGTTACATTGGTACTAAAGGTGTGTTTATAGTCACATGTTGGGCGCTACTCAGTGATATTTAAGTTATAAATATAATTGCAATTTCCATTTTTACTTCGTTCTTGTAGCATTGATTTAATTTCTAATTTTAATTTTACTTCTTTTGAATCAGTTCTGATGAAATTAATTTCAGTTCAGTTCTTATGATTTCAATCATTTTAATTCTTATTTCAGTTTCTAAATCAGTTCATATTTTACTTCTATCAAATCTTACAGCAATTAGTAGTCCTAACGGCACAATTTTTTGAAAAAATTAAAGTGTAGTCTTGAAGTGTATGAATTTGGGTAACTTGTACTAGTTGCATTCATTTAAAAAAAAAAAAAAATCTTATGGCTCCTTCCTGGGCCTTAAAAAAAAAAAAAAAAAAACTTACCCCACCCCGGGGTAAGTTGGCGCAAACTATAATAAAGATTACAAACGTATTAGTGAGTAAAAATTTATAAAAAATTTTTAATATTTCTATGAGCTAGAAGCAGTTAGTAGTTCGAATATGAAGCCAAAACAACACCCCACCTTTGTTCCTGGTAACAAAATCTCCTAAAAAATTTTTTTTGTAAAAAATAAATTAAGAAAATTTATTTTTGTAAAAATAAATTTTTTCAATATTGTTACAAATAATAATTTCAAAAAAAATTGATTTTATAAAGATATTTTTGTTTTCCAGCTTCCCCAGTGAAAATTTTGCCAATAAACCCCAAAAGCCTTTCAATAAACTGCCTAAAGATCCTGAAAAACGACAACTACTAAAAAAACCTGACTGATAATAGTAAATCAATTGTGACTGGAATATTTATAGTAGTTTTATTCATAGGACCCAAGATGAAATGGTCAATTAGGAAAGTTCCCTAAGATTTTTGATACTTTTTGATAAAAGACTCTGCAGATAAACGCAATTCGTCAACTTACCCCTACTGACAACTAGCCCCGGTCTCCCCTATCATTATTTCTAGAAATAATGTAATACATAAGTTTCAAGAAAAAAAATTAAAAAATTTTTTAACTTAGTAATAAACATCTGAATAACCATACAAATAGTCTTAAAATAGTCATTCAATGATTCAATTGAGTTATAATAAGATTTTTTTTCGAAATTGAAAGAAAATATCTGGTTGAATTATAGTTACAAGTTTTTGTTCAGTTTCATAAAAGTTCTCATCTCTAATGATTTTTTCATTCGATTGCGGCGACCAACAGTTAAAATTCCATAAAGTGAAAAAATCCTTTCTACAAACGCCTGTGATGCTGGGGCGGACAGTGAATCTTCAGCCAACATTGCAATCTTGCTATACTTGCTTTTGTTTTGTTTCCAAAAGAGCAGGCCGTTACTTGGCAGCGCTTCATCACCGCTTATGTTAACCAAATACCTTGACAGCTGACTTGCAACAGTGATATTGTCTTGGTTATAAATCTTTCCTTCTTTTGTAAAGATTTTATTTGACAAGAACTTAAAGCGCTTTATGGCAGCAAATTCACATTCAGATCCATTTGACTCAGCAGCAGCTTGTAATTCTTGTTCTACTCCACAAACTTTTATTATATACATCTTTGTTGCATGGAGCAAGGTGCCCATTTCCGGTGTGAGGATAAAGACAGCAACGGTTGGATCTAACAAACATGCAGTAGACGGAAGAAAATTAAACGTATCTGAGTCCGGCTGCAGAGTTGATTGAAACCGTTGACGTAGATCTCCAAGAAGATTCGCTGTCAAAGACTTGTTGGTAGGATATTCTTGTAAATGGCATTACAAATTGAGTATAGATGGTAGAACCTGTGAAATAGACTGGGCATCGGTCTAAAGTATATCTGTTTGTACTGCAAATGGTTCCAAAAGTGAAGAAATGTTTTGAAGACGAACCCATTCACTTGCTTTGAATGTGTCGATTCCTAAATTTAAGTAAACTATCTGTAATTAAAGTTTACTTATAACAATTGTAATAACTAATAATTGTCATTGATGTACGTCTCTTTTTTAACATTTTCGTTTTTTTAGTTTAAATAAGGTAAGACACAATTTTGTAGATTTAATAAAATTCCTAAAACAATTTATATACACTAATAACATAAATAATAAAATAATATGTACCAATTTCTGTAAGAACTTCATTCACCGATGTCTTTATTTTCAACAGCCGGTCAATCATCTGATATGTACTGTTCCATCTTGAGGTGCAGTCAGTTATCACAGACTTCCCACATTTGTCAATAAGTTTCTCAACTGCCACACTTGATTTCCTAATTCTTGATACAACTTGTCTCGTTTCTAAGATGGTTGCACTATAATGTTCATAAACTGGTTTTATGAGAAGCTGGAGTGTGTGAGCCATACAGGGGATTCGACGATATGGAATATGATCTGGTAGGAATAAATCAGTTTGTTCTGACTGAGACTGGATCTCTTCCTCATAAGTTTCATATTCAGACTCGTCAGATTCAAACTCATAAGATTCAGATTCGTCAGATTTCTTAGCTGCATGCACTTCCTGTAAGAGCCTGATGGCTTTAACCATATTAGACCCGTTGTCTGAAACAATCAACATAACTTGATTTTCTCTAATACCTCACTGGTCAAGACATTTCTTTAAACATTCAGCAAGCATCTCACCCGTGTGGGGATGTTGGAGTTCCATCAAATTTAGGAAAGCATGCCGTGTTTTATCAATGGTGGTGTCATAGAAACAAGCAGATATTCCAAGGAACGATGCTGTGAGACCCTTCTTCGTCCAACCATCAAGACAAATTGTTACTTTGCGTGTACGATTTATCAAGTCTTTCAGTTGTGCAGATTGTAGAAGAAAACGCTTGTTTATCCGCTTGTTCAGTGTTGCAGACCCTGCAATGTAAAATTTAAATCAGTTAAAATTTAATGTTTGTGTAGTTAGTTACTATAGTGTTACATTAATCATACTATAATTACAGGTAAACATTTAAAAATTGTTTAGCATTGAATGAATCTAAAACAATAGTTTAAAAATTTAGTTGTGTTAATTATTACCTGGCAATTTAAATTTTGGGTCAAGCGTTTTTATCATCTTTCGAAACGACGGCTGATCTAGCAATACCATTGGATAGCTGGTATTAACAATTATTTCAATCACGCTTTCCTGACGAACTTGATATTCACTTGATTCCGCTGGCCACGCGGTGATTCGGTGTTCAAAGCTCTCTCTTATTGTCTGGGTTTTGTCTTTCCACTATTTCGGGAAGATGTAGAATTGATTTCATCAATTTTACGTTTCAAAAACATTTTTTCTGCATTTCGTTTTTTCTTTTCATCCGTGTAACATTTGTGTGTCTCTTTATGTATTCTCTGAATGTGCGCTACTAAGTTACTGGAATTTTTTCCGGCAAGAAATGCGCCACACGCGCCCTCATTATTTATGTCCTGTACTAGACACTTGGATTTGTCAGTTTTTTCATCGTAAACGAAGAATTTCCATACAGTACTGTCACGCTTCCTACCAGCCAACAACCTTGATAAACTCATTATTCTGTTATTAATTTGCAACTCTTAAGAATCTTTAGATGTTTATTTTATTTTACAACAAAAGATTGAACGCATTGAATTTATACTTAACGTAATGACAAGCACGTTTTGTGGTCCATTGATACATTCTATAATCATTCCAAATATCATCGTTATGGTGAAACATGTGCGCCAATTTTAAAGCAAGTATGCAAAATTTGTAAATTAATTGTCAAAAAAAACTAATTAGTGTATCGAAATTTCTTTTAATATTCAATAATTTTCGTTCGGTAATAATTCCTAATCCTATTCCTATTTTCGTTTTTTGATGCTTATATTCAATTCTATTTCAGTTTTCGTTCTTCAGGTATATCCTAATTTTAAATTTTTATTCACATTAACGAAATCAATTATTTTTACTTCTAATATTACTTCACGTTAATGAAAATATCACTGGCGCTACTGCAGTTTCTCCCCCCCCCCCCCTTTTTTTTTTTTTTATGATTGATTATGATAGAGAATTTTATGCTGATTCAGAAAAATATAAAAACATAGGCCTGAAAATCAACGGAAAGTGCTCTAATTCGAAGTCAAAGTTGTAAAAAATCCCACTAAAAACCCTAATATTCGCCATTTTGAAAATAATAAGTTAATGATCTTTTTGCTGACAAAAGCAATACATTAATAGCATGGTTTTTACGTTAAAAAAGTTGTTAAAGTATGTTTATCTTGCGCAAGTTTTTGTGGCAATGAAAATAGCCGTTTTTTGATTATTAGAGAATAAACTATTTTGCAAGTAATGTACTTTTGTAATAATTTTTAAAAAAGAAATCAACAGTTTTTTTTCCTAAAAGAAGAACTTTTGAAACTTAGTTAATTGTTGTTTTATCACATGTAAAATTTAGAAATAGTAACCTTTAAACCATTTTTTTTTAATAAAAAAACCAGCGTACAATATAATGATAATTATTCATCAGTTTGTCTGCATTCTCAAATTCTACGTTCAACCTTTATTTGAAATCTTCCATTAATTTCATTTCGTTATAACAATTTCGTTATAATACTTTAAAACAAAAATGCAAAGGCTGATGGAAACCAGGTCTGTTTATTGCGCAATGTAACGGTAATTAGTTTTCGTTAAAAATGAAATCGTTTTGAAAAAAAAATGGCGAATATTAGGGTTTTTAGTGGGATTTTTTACAACTTTGACTTCGAATTAGAGCACTTTCCGTTAATTTTCAGGTCTATGTTTTTATACTTTTCTGAATCAGCATAAAATTCTCTATCAAAATCAATCATAAAAAAAAGGGGGGGGGAGAGAAACTGCAGTAGCGCCCACATGTTGTGGAGCTTAACGTCTTAACTGGTGCTATTTTATATTTGCAAACACTCCTAGATTATGAAAATATTTCAACAACTCTTAATTTTGATTTTAGAAATTATTCAAAACAATAAATTGTTGTAATGTACTACTGAACTTTCATGTAGAAGAATGCAAGTTGTCTTTATTACATTTATTACATATATTGTTGTAAGAAAATGTGCACAGTTAAAAAATGGTTAGTTAAAGGTAATAGATGATTGAATTTATTTGCTCTTTAACCTGCATTCCATTATACACAAGTTAGTACGGTAGATGGTACTAAAATCACAACAGACTTCTGACCATATTAATGAACAATCTTTATTTCTAATTACTTTAAAGTTTTCAACTGTATTGCCTTCTTTCTTTTCAATTATTCCAACATCCTCATTTGATGTGCTTCGGAAATATTTAAAATCAGAAAATTTACTTCTGATTAGAAAAAAAAAAAGTAGAAGTCATTATTACTTTTATAGATGTTTATGCATGAAATGTTGGAGAATATCATATTAGCAGATTGAAGATTTAGTTGATCTGGAAGAGATTTGTTAATATTAATGGATTATGGGACTTTACGATTTAAAACAATTAGTCTCCACATGCCATTTGATTGGCGATAACTATTGATTTTAAATATTTCAAAATAATTTTTGTTATTTTCATTGTAACAGTCAAAACCATGTTTTGATGCAAATGCTTTTAACTGTTGATGAATACTTTTTATTTTTTCCAACTCTTGTGAGTGTGTTACAAACATAACAGGTTTCCGTGTGTTCAGAAAAAGTGAAGAATTTATCATTTCTCTCAACTTCAAAGCCTTTTTTTGATTTTAAATCTAACCTTTATAAGACCATATGACATGATTTGCATAAATATTCAGGATGAACGTTTTGATAATCTGAGGTTACATCCAGCTTGTAAAAACTAAGAGTTGCTTGTTTAAAGATAACAACAGGTTTTATTTGATAGTGACTATCCTGTTTTATTATGCAGCCACACTTTCTACATTATTGTTTTAAATATTCCTCATGAAGACTCATTATTTATCCAGTAATGAGATAATAGATAGGAATATAAGATTACTTCTTTTGATATATCTAGAAAAGGTTAAAAATAAGGCTGTACATCACTTGTAGAAGGCTCAAAAATATGCAACGAAAGGTATGATCTTATCATTTTATTATCACATGTTGTTACTATTAGTAACAACACTATATAAGATCATTATAAATTAAAGTAGCTTTACATGACTGACTGTTTAAAAATGCTTTATCAAAAGTGCTCATTAAAAATACATACTTAATATTTCTTTCCAACTTCTGAAATTAATAGTTTTTTATGAACTTCAACCCTTTCATGCTCCAATTATTTTCCCATAACTAACATAACCCATAAAAAATTATCTACAAAATGACTGTGGCACTATGAAATGTTAAAGGAGACTTTTTCTACAGCCTTTTTCAACTCTCTTTTATAAAATAATATTGTTTTCAATCGGTTAGAATGCACTATTTGCATTGGGGAAGCTTAGTTTAATTTGTTGTTATAAAACAACCCAGCGCATGAAAGGGTTAAGATGCTTTTAGTTATAATACATTTAGACAAAATGCAATTTAGGTATCGAAAATAAGAAAATTTATAACTAGGACGAAAAAAAAAAAAAATCACAAATTCAAGAGAAAAAAAAAGCGAGGCAAATAAGTTCGACATTTTCGACAAAAATAAGAAATATATTTCTTATTTTTGCAAAAAGGCTATGTATGGTTTACAAGAATGGATAGAGTAAAGTGACGAAAATATCGTACGATGATGCGTAAATCTCGAAATATATCGGAGAGTGCGTGAATTTCTCCGCATCGGCCTCGGACTACATCGCACCTCCGATGTGATACCGTTCCTCACCATCGTATCACATCGGAGTCACCTTTGTAAACTATTTCTCACATCGGGATTTACGCAATTTCCGATGGCGGGATGCTCTACATATTTATTTATCTTAAATCTAGTTTAACTATTATTATATACAAACACAGACAAAAAAGATATCAGGTTACAACTTTATGTTCTCGATAAGTCCAAACCATTTTCTTCAAACTCATTCTCGCGCCATTGCCACTCCCCCTGGCGCATGTACTTTGATTTCCTGTAATTATGATAAAGATATTTTACTACTTCTTTGTTAATTTTAAAAAATGATAAGATTTTGTTTCACAAAAGTTTTTCAAGCTCTTTACAAAATCAGATAAAACTCTGCTCATTTAAACTTACCTGTGCTTCTTGGACCAAAGCGCACAACGGGCAAAAAAAATGACAGACCAGATCTTGACAAAACGATCCCTAAAATTCATAACTTTTCTTTTACAATGAATAAAAGAATTAAAGTGTCTGACTTCTAGGGTTTCTAGTTTAAATATACCTTTAGAAGTTCGATTTTTTTTTTTATTTTAAAAAAAAATTTAAACAACTCACTTGGATTGAATGTTTTTCCCGGATTTTTTGTCGAACTAAAGCACCGGTAAAAGGTCTGACACATGTCAAAGACAAGCAACCATAACAGAAACAGCTTTCTCCAACATACTCTGCGTTCTGACCAGCTGTTACGCATGGCAAAAAGTAGGTTATCAGACATGCACCACAATCGTTAAAACAATCGCAAAGTCCGTGCCTAAAATCTGCCATCTTCCTAAAAATTCTCTTCGATACGAACTAACTTCGATTGCGAAGGTGCAACTAAATATCGTTTCAATATTATCGAAGTTTGCATAGGTTTAAAATGTTTGTTAAAATTAGATACATGCTAACAAATATTGACACTTTTGGTTTTATATCTTACTAAAGAATTACTTTTTGTTGATGCACTTTGTAAAAATAACATTCTTTTTGTTGTCATTTCAAACATCGTCATTGACAATCAAAAGTCGAAAGTTATTTTACATGTGAGGAATCCAAATTTTCGACGGTTTATTTTTTTTTTAACGTTTTACGGATATCTTAAGAAATCTTTTAACCACTCTTCTCTAAATAGCTTTTGTTTTATTTAAGACATGTGCGTTGATCACGGGGGTTTATGAAGAGAGTTATTGAAGAGTTTAAGGAGAAATTATTTTATCAGGAAATCTTCAAGGACTCTCCTTTTTTGTTTTATGAGGCAATCTTCAGGGATTCCTTTTTGGGGAGAATTTTATGAGAAGAAATTTAATAAAGAGATTTTTGAAAAAAGACAAATGAAGATTTAAAAGTGAGTACAGTTCATATCGGCCACGAGTTCAAAATTGGTGAGAAGAAAAAACATTTGAGAGGCTTTGATTATGTATTATTATGTGTTGCTCTCTTGTATATGTTAATGTTAAAAAATATATCCATGAGACAAATAAATGAGGGTCTCCTTAAGTAAAATAAGTAAGAGAAAGAAAACCAGATTCGATTCAGGCAATATTATTATTACTTTTATGTTTACCTACAAATCATCCATTTTGGTAATGTATTTAAAATTCATGTACCTATTTGTTTACTATTCCAGTCATTTTAATGTTACACAACAGTTTAGGAAAAGAAAAGGAAAAAGAAGTAGTTGGAGTGACTTGAAAGAAGCTGCAAAGTTGGTGCAATGGGAATACTTGTTTCAAAAATATGGAGTATGCTGTTTGCAGATAAAAGGTAAATGCAAAGTAATGGTAAATGATGCCCTGATGAAAAAGTACTACTATTTTTGTATGCATTTCTATTCAGAAAATCTTGTTATTATTACTATGTACATCAATATTTTTACAGAAAAGTATCATACTCCTATCACCATCTCCGCTGCACTCACTGACAGCCCTACCTCACCGTATTGCATTCTATATCTACGCTATTCCCAAAAAAAAGAAAACAAAGTGATAAAAACCTTAAACATTTTTTTGCACAAACATATTACATTTTCTAAAATGTTATTGGGTGTATAAATAAGTTTGAGGTTTAAATCACATTGGACCTTCTTGTAACTATATTCGTGTAAAGTTGTTCGAAGAAAATAATCGAATAAACAAAGTGAACTGGAGCATTAAATGTATGCTTTATAAAAATGATCATAAAATTCGAGTATGTCCAATCTTTAAAACCCATGATGTCGCACGAATCTGAGAAATCACTCCGAAGCAATATCATGCTTAAGATACTTGAACTTGAATCATTTGTCGAAAGAATATAAAAGTAATAAAGTTTGCGGAATTAATGGCTGTACAGAGACTTAAAGTTGTTTGGATTCATCAGGAAAAAAAAGAAAGCAAAAACATTATGAATTCACCGGAATTAAAAACAAAACACGAGAAAAAAGTCATTGAAAACTCTCTCTCGTCAAACCTAAATTCAAAAAATGCCGTGAGCTTAGAACGCAAATAAAAAGGATGAGGTCAACACTTTATTTGATGATTGTTGTACAAAGACTTACCTGAACGCTGATGTAGCAACTGAATTGTTACTTTAAGGTAAAAAAATAAAAGCGACTGTCAACATGATAAATATTCAGCGGAGTGTCTCATAAAAGCAAAATGTTTATTTTTATAACATGACTGTGCCAATTAACATATGGATAAATTATTTTTGAAAATCCAAAACATTATCCATATCGTTGCAGATTAACCACATTGTTAAGTTAAAGTGGTTAAACAAATCTTGTCTCATAAACCATGGACCTATACGAGATGGACGTGCAACCTTTTGTTTTACTTCAAAGAGGCCGCGGAAATCAGCGAGCCATGAGAGTTTCCGAAAAACTCTAAATTTTTACCCGTCTATAAAAAAATCTATTAAAATGGCTGCCCAGAGTTTTAAAGCAGAAACTCTGATCACGTGGTACTAGTTTAAACTTTTATATCATTTGTTTAATAAGTCTGTTGAGGATAAAGTAACGACTTCATATGTTGACAAATTACTAAACATATTAAATCAAGGTAAAGTAAATTCGTTGTCACCACGAACAGGTTTTGCCTCGACTACTCTAAACTCCATAATATATATTCCACTATGCATTATTTTTTAATAGGTGTATTTTCTAATGGGATTTTTTATAATTCATTTGATAAAGCAAAAACTTTTAAAAATTTAGTTAATTTTATAATTATCTTGCAAAATGCGGCCAGATATTTCATGTTTTCGTTTTTCATATTTCATATATAACTTCATCTGTCATAAAAAACACATAATAACCCATTTGTTTTTGTCAAATAAAAGTTAGTTTATATATAGCTGGTAAATCATGTTATGTTAATGTTAAATACTTAGTTATACTTGCGGTTTGCCGTAAATTGGCTTTGCTAAATTCTTTAAAACTGTGACAAATTATTTTTTTCTTTATCGTATTTACATTCATTTTTTGCATAAGTTATTTATCCTTAACTGTATATATTTCTGCTGCTAAACATAAAAATAGAAAATTCTGTAATATTAATAAACTAGAAGCCTACAGCAATATAGTAGATGGAGTAGTTCTCTGGACATGAAACCAATATGCTCTGGGTAGCTACAAAACTAGTTGATATTTTGTATTATCTATTATATCTCTAGTTATACATATACTAAAGTAGTTAAGTAAATGATCTCTATTTTTACATTATCATTAGCGTTATTTCTTAAAATATTAGGAATGTCTATCTATATAAAATGAAGCTTAAAACTTGGTTCTATTGCTGTTATCTTGAATAATTAAAAGGAAGTTGATGTGACTGGTTAGACGAGACCAAAAATTTTGTGAAACTATCAACATCAAGCAAGGAGCTGTTATTGTGAGTTCGGTTTATCACTCGTCCGTTGCAGCATAAATTTTTTTATTTCATTACGGTGCATGTGTAGTTTTGTTTGAATTTGATGAACTAATAGCAACCGTTTAAAAGATCGAGACTTTTCTGAGATCGAAAAAGAATACTTTTTTTCAACGATAGAAAAAGGCTGTTTCGAGATCGTCACAACCCATTTGAAAATCATTTAAATTAGAAGTTAATAACTTTTTAATAATCCTTTTAACTTTTTAATGATTTTCCCAAAATCTCAAAACGTAAAATAAACAAATAATTATAAAAAATTCCTATTTTTTTCTTCAGAATTTTTTTTTTCTTCTGTCATTTTAACCATTAAAAATACATTTAAAAAATATTTCTACAAAACAAAAAAATTTCAAAAACATTTCATACTTTGAGGGATTCCATCTGCTGCAAATATTTTAATATGATGTTGATGGATTGGTCGAAATGGATTCACTTTTGGCGGAAGAATTAAATTTCTGTAATATAAAAAAAAGTGAAAAAATTACATCATTCTGCATGTGAATATGATTTTTTAAAGTTAAATGGTCAAAAGTGCTTTTTACAAATAATTCAAAATTCTTAAATTTTGGTGGGAAGAGAAGAGTTCATTAAATGTGCAGTTTATTTAAAACCTAGGGCAACTAAGAGTTGCTCAAAAACCTTAAAAAGGTCATTTCCAAGTCCAAGATGCATGTGGAGTTCCGTCGGAGGTAAATTTTGGGTCATCAATTAACTTAATTCATCATCCTCAGCTCATACAGAGAATCACGTTCTAAGCTGTAAAATCTTTTGAACTTAACTTATTTTTGCTTTTTCTTATTTCTTATTTTCTTGATTTTAAAATATTTACTCGCGGAAAGGGTAACACACTTAAAACGAGTGTATGAAATCTTTAAAAAACGAAGTATGAAAGCTTTGATCTATTTTCTTTTGAATTTTCATTAAAGAACTAAAGTATTATTTTTACTGTGGGAGTGTACTTATCTGAAGCCGAATGAAATATATATAATACTCTATAATATTAAACCATTGGTTCAAACATCAACATGCCCTTATTTCTAGTTTCAATTATTACGATGTAAAGTTATATTTATTGCAAAACTATAGTTATTACAAACAATATAATTATTACAAAGAACGTAATTTTATACATGGCTTTGAAAATTGTGAATTAATTGAGTTGTACCGATTTTCTCGACAACAGAAATATACGAGACGAGATGTTCCGGACAAAATAGGACTTTTACAGTTTCCCGGAAATTACATCTTTTTAACGGGACATAACGAGACATAACGAGACATATTAGTTAATCCTTAATATAAAACTTAAGTAATGAATTTCTGGCACAATTACCTCCATTTATTTTAGCTGCTACTATTAACCTTGTTATAGCATCTATACAAACAAAGCTTTAGCAATATTAATGGTAGCAGCTGAAATCAGCTGATACTATTTCACTTTTTCCACTAAAATATCGTTCTAGAAGGAGATAAATAAACTGTAGTGATAAAGTTTTTTTTGTTTAATGATTATGTTGAAATTTTCGCTAATGAGTATGTTCAAATTTTTGTTAATGAGTATGTTGAAAACGTGAAATTGAAAACGTGCGTGTATAATTGTAAAAAATATACTTTTAAAAACTACTTTTTAAAAAGTCTTTAAAAATTATTTACATCAAGATTTTAAAACAAAAGTACTAAGCATGTCGCAAATTAAAACTATATGGAATTATTTTAAAAAAGTGATAATGAAGAAAATGCGAAGTGCATGTTATGTTCGGCTATTTTAAAAATTAATCAAAGATCAACTAAAGGGTTATTAATCCATTTAAAAACTAAACGTGGCACCGATTTAAAATCAAACGTTTTACAACAAGACGGAGCTTCAACTTCAAAACAGCATGAACCAGTTGAACTAGAGCCTAAAATATACATCGACTGCGAAGACGAAGAAGTAATTCCATCGAAAAAAGTCAGAACAATTGACACGTTTTTCGTAAAGGAAACTTCTATGGAAAAAAACGGTATCGCGCATGGTTGCAAAAGATGGCTTTACATTTAATAGTTTTTGCACATCTTCAGATTTACGGTACTTGTTTTCAAAGAGTGGTTTCCGGCTCCCTACTTCACCTAATACTATAAGATTGATGGTAGTTAAATTCTCAGATTCTGTAAAAACCGATATAATGCAAAAACTCACATCACTAAAAAAGCAAAATCAAAAGTTTTAGATAACGTTTGACGAATGGGCATCACAAAATAGTCAGAGATACTTAAACTTAAATGTACATATAGAGGCGAAACACTTTAATCTTGGATTGATTCGAATCCATGGATCTTGTAATGCAGAATATTGCGTCAAGTTAGTTTCAGAAAGGCTAAATAGCTTCGATATTGACCTCCAAGAAGACATTATTGCCATGACCACTGATAGAGCAAGTGTGATGGTAAAAGTCGGTAAAATGATGTCTTGCTATCAACAGCTATGTTATGCTCATGGAATACAACTTGCAGTTATTGATATCTTATACAAGAAAAACAGCGGAGAAGTCGAAGAATCGTTTATTACATATGAAAATTGTGAAAAAGAAGATGAATGTGGTAAAACTGAGGATGATGAAGCTATAAATAAAGAATATGGTTTGACAATGATTTTGGACCGAGCATCAGCTGAATTGGTTAGCAATTACAAAGATCTCATGAAAAAAGTGAGAAAGGTTGTAAAAATATTTAAAAACTCTCCTGTCAAAAAGGAAATATTTACAGAAAGATATCCTACAAGAACACGGGAAAAAGCTTCAGTTGATTCTTGATTGTAACACTAGGTGGGACAGTATGTTCGATATGTTAGAAAGATTTCATAGACTAAAAGTGTGTATTGAGAAAGCCTTAATTAATGTTGGGTCAGAAATTCGTTTCACCCAAGAAGAGTGGTCCCAAATCAATGCTTAATTATTTGCCTGGCACCACTAAAACTTGGTCTCGAACTTTAATGCAGAAGAGAATCGAACCTTGTCACGGTGGAAACAACTTTTCAATTTATGCCAAATAAATTGCGAAAGCAATCATCACTTTTGAGCAAAGATTTAGCCGCGGCACTTCGTGAGAGGTTTAAACAACGTCGTAATAAGAATTTAAATGGACTACTAGTTTACTTAAGAAAATGAACTCGAAGAAAAAGAAGCTGTAGATTTTATTAACAATTCCCAAATACTTATTCCTACAATTCTATCGCTGAAAAAAGAATTGGAAAATCAAGCACAGAAAGACAAGAACAGCTGGACAGAAAATGTAAAGGAGAGACCAAATTTAGATTCTTTAGACTTTGATATATTATTGAAGCCGGAAATGTCTGCCTATGAAAGTAATGGAGTAAGAGGCACGTTTCTAGATATAGCGCATAGTTACTTGATGACCATACCACCAATAAGCGTAGAGGCCGAGCAAGCTTTTTCAGCTTCTGGTTACATATGCAGTCCTTTGAGGAGTAGATTAAGTGATGATACTTTAAGTAGGGTCTGTTTCTTAAGAGCCCATTTCTTACAATCACTTTCTCAATTTGATATTTCAAAAAACAAATAAAGCTAATAGTTCTACGTAAAGCTAAAAGATGTTCTATGTACTTTGGCTTATCTTTTTGTTCATTAAATGTTAAGAATTATATTGATTTACAAATGAATTGCGTTTTTTGGCTTTATTTACCTTATCTTATCAATCTAATAAGTTGAGTATATTTTTTCTAAAATACTTGAAAGAAAAATACAATTTTCATTTTGCCTTTTATAATGTGCATAAGAAACCTACTAATCCCGCGCGGGATCCCGCGGGATCCGCACAAAAATTAAAAAAATCCGCGCGGATCCCGCGGGATTGAAAAGTGTGCGGGATTGCAATCCCTATAATAAGCCCAAGTTAAAAATTTGGTTAACTAAAAACAAGTTAAAAGTTTGGTTAACTAAAAGCAAACAAAAAAAAAACTTTTGTAATGTTTATGTCAAGTTAGAAAAAAAGACTCAACGTTTAGATGGTTGTTCTTTTAACCTTTTGGTTTTCAGGCCTTATTCGGTTTAAACTTATTGCAAGTTTTATGAATTTTTGCTTAAAACATCAAATACGTTCTGTCCTTCAAAATTAAGGGAGCTCGAAAATAAAATGCTTTTCCAGAATACAAAATCGTCTAAAATAATTAAATAACAGTTTTAAATTACCTTTTAACCAAACATTTTTAACTTATAAACTTTTATTAGATTTTATTATTTGCTACTAAACGTGGAATAGATTGCAGAGATAAAACAATCGAGATACGGTTTTCGAAATCGTATATTTTTTGTTCGACTTTGAAAGCCGTCAGTTAGGCGAAGTTTCTTAAATTAAACGGAGTTGAAATCCGTTCAACTTCGAAAAAAAGTTCATTAAACGATTTCGAAATCCGTTAAACTTCAAAAAAAAGTTAATTAAATGGTTACGAAAGCCGTAAAAAGTTGTAGCTTTAATTTTAAATCGATTTTGAAAACCTTTAAAAGTCGTTAAAACTTAATTAAAACGATGTTGAAAGCCGTAACAAGCCGTAACTTTAAATTTAATTGACTTTGAAAACCTTTAAAAGTTGTTAAAACTTAATTAAAACGATGTTGAGAGCGCAAAATGTTGTAAATCAAAATTTTACGGTTATGAAAATCGTATAAATTTGTTTACATTATATTTAACGAATTTGAAAACCTTATAACTTTGTTTATGTTAACAAGATTTAAACATTGTAAAACATTAAACAAATATGCCAAAGACCCATCGCTCGTTGGTTTGGCAGTACTTCCTGAAGGAATACAGAGGAGATAAGGCCTATGGTGTGTGCAATATCTGCAAGAAGGACCTAAACATGAATACTGGGTCAACATCGACCCTGAGTTGTCACCTGCGATCCAACCATAAGGATGAGTACATCGAAATGTGAAATCAAAAGATACAGAATGAGGCGGAAGCTGCTAAGGAGGACAAAATTGAAGAGGCAGAAGATGAATTGGAAACAGTTGGCACTGGTAAGTTAGTTACATAATGGATCTTACGATGCAATGTAGCGAAGTTATACAACTTTTTTTTTATGTAAACAACGAAATCCGGGGTTAATTCAATGTTAACAAATGTATACAATTTTTTTTAGGTCACAGGAAAAGAAAAAGGGTTCTAAAAGCCAGAAAGAATCTGTGCTATTTAACACAGAGCACCACTCAACTTCGTGGTGACATGGAGCTCATGATTTACCTTGCAACTGACAATCAGCCTTTCTCCATATGTGACTCTATCCCGTTCCAAAGACTGCTTGCCCACTTTGACTCAAGGTTTAAGGTTAAAAGTGGTGCCTGCATGGCTCGCTTCAAGTTACCTGTCCTCTATAGGAATCTGCAGATGGCCATGAAGAGCATGTTTGACAAGGAGCTTCCTCATTGCGACCGAGTTGCAATCAGCACTGACATCTGGACCTCACGCAACAACGACCCATTCATGGCGGTGACTCTTCATTATATCACCAAAGAGTTTGTTCTACAAAAGGTAACTGTTGGAGTTGTTCCATTCCCAGGTAAGCACACTGGTCAGAACATTGCTACTCAGTTGGACAACTTGGTTAAACGTTTTGAGTCACTCAAAATGGTCAAGAAGCGGGTTGTTGTGTGTGATCAAGCTTCAAATATAAAAGCTGCACTGAGGAAGTCAGAGACTATTGCTGATCTTGAAAGTGGTTCAATCACGTGCATTGACCACAAGCTTAACATGGCCCTGGAAAGAACTGTCAACAAACAGCCTGATATCAAGGCTGCTATCGATGCATGCAGGACAATCTCCGCCCGAGTCTATCACTCTCCTCTTGCTGAAGGGGTGTTGAAAAAGAAGTGCCTCGAGATGAATGGTAATATTTTTAACTTTTTAAGTAGATACGAATACAAAGTTTTACAACTTAATGCCAAATTTTTACAAATATTTTTTAATTTCAAACAAAGTTTTTTAAGAGTTTACGATTTCATGCGAAGTTTTTTTCGAAATTTTATTTTAGTTTTTGTTTCAGTACCCTACAGAAAGATCACTGCTCCTTGTGCAACCAGATGGAACTCTGTCCAGATGATGCTCCTAGACATCAACCATCTTCAAAGTGTGCTGTGTGCTCTCCGGGCTGACAAAAAAGAATGGACCACACCCATTCCTACAGATGAACAATTTGAGCTGGTTGCAACCATTCTGCCACTCCTGACCACATGCCGAGTCATCTCTGAGTCAATGTCGAGTGATAAGAAAATTACAATGGATAGAGCACTGACAGCCATTGTTCATCTTGTGGATAGGTGTGCTTCTCTGAGGGTCAAAGAAATAAGAAAGAACAGTGTCACTGGAGTAGGTCCTTTCATGGTTGAGCTCATTGTAGAACTTGAGAAACGGTTCCCAAGAGGAGAATGTGACATCATGCCTTATACTGTAGGCTGCCTGTTGCACCCCTTCTTGAAAGGCCAACAACTGCACGCTTATGGTGTCAGGGATGAGATTTTTGACAAGTTGAAAACCAGTCATCCTACAACAGCAGACTGGATGTCAAACCAGCAAGGTACAATCAATGTCTCAGATGAGATCACCGATGAGTTTCTTGAAGATGATGGTGAGACTGAATTCTGGAAGGCAGCAGCAAAGGTAATAGCTATTAAGTATAATGTAAAATAAATTTCTTTAAAACTAGTTAAATATACATCTACTAATCTTAATGCAATCGAACAAACAAAGTCAAAAATTTTAATTTGAGGATACGATGCCATACGGGGGAGAGGGGGGGGGGCGGTTCAAAGTTAAACGAACTTTTTAAAAATTATTTGAATTTAAACAATTTTAGATTAAAGAAAGCGAAGTTATACGAAGTTTACTAAACGTTTAACTTCCTTCCTTTCTTTTATACTGTGTCCAGCCAATTCAGGCAGACAAATGCTACAGCTGAGGGTCCTCCGATTTCCGTTGAGTGGGCAAAATTCAGAGAAACAACTGTGATAGATTCGAAGGTTAATGTCCTTGACTGGTGGAGGACACATCGCAAAGAGATGCCCATCTTGGCAGGACTTGCACGGGAGTATTATTGCCTGCCAGCCTCAAGTGCCTCAAGTGAGCGGGCCTTTAGTGTAGCTGGACAGGTGGTCCACGAAAAGAGATGCAGGTTGTCTCCAAAAACCACTGAGAAGTTGGTCTTCATCAACGAGAACTTCGATCTGTTAAACTCCTTTGTACCAATTTGGGAATGATGATGATGATGATGATGATGATGATGATGATGATGATGATGATGATGATGATGATGATGATGATGATGATGATGATGATGATGATGATGATGATGATGATGATGATGATGATGATGATGATGATGATGATGATGATGATGATGATGATGATGATGATGATGATGATGATGATGATAAAAAAATGTAAACTCCAGTATTGTTGAACTGGAAAAGTGAGACAGACATCATTTAGGCTCCCAAGGCCAGGAACTTGCACAAAAAAATGAGAATGAAAGACTGGAAGTGAACAACTAAATATTCTTTACTAGGGAAGCATGCTAGGATTATTTTAGATTAGGTAATCGATAATATGCAAATAATTTTTTTACATGTTTAAGAAATTGGATTTATGAAATCTAGAATGATTATTAAATGAAAGGTTTTTAGCATATCTTTTGTATATTCTGTATTTCTGTAATGTTACTGTAGTGTATACTTCAAATTTTTATTATTAAGAAATAGAAGGGCAGAGATTGCTAGCATATACCAAACCAGTTATCACTTCACTTTACTTTATACCGATGTCTTTGAACCTGACCATAGTTAGCTTCTCATCGACTGTGATTTTTTCCAAATCTAAGGGATAGAGTAGGAGTCTAGGAGAACAGAAGGGAAGAGCATAGCAGTACTAGTACAGCCACATACAAGTTCAGCTTAAAATATGGCTTATCAGTTCACTTCACTTTAAAATTTTTGCTAATAGAGCTTGAAGTTGAAGTCATTAAACTTGAACTTGAAGTCATTGAGCTTAAAACCTGAACGAAGTCACGCGACGTTCGTTTGTTTACTTTTTGTATGCACTCGTTTCGTTTACTTAAACGATTTCGAAGACTGTTAAATTTTTGGAAGTGAACTTGAAAGCCGTTAGAAATTTTAAACAGTTTTGAAACACGCCATTTTCGAATTTACACAACTTTTTACGATTTTGAAAACCGCGAAAATATACTTTATTTGAACTAATACGATTTTGAAAACCGTCAAATTAAATTTTATACAACTTTTTACGGTTTTGAAAACCGCGAAAATATATTTTATTCGAAGTAATACGATTTTGAAAACCGTTTAAATAAAGTTCATACAACTTTTAACGATTTCGAAACACGTTCACACACAACTTTTTGCGACGTCGAAGCTTCGACTTCGACTTCGAAACACATCGACCTCGATTGTTTTATCTCTAATAGATTGTTGCTTTGTCTTCACTTGTCTTACTCTCTTTAAAATGCTTTTTTTTATGAATACTAAATATTGTAAGACAGGTAAGATTTCAAAACAAAGAAACCTTTTATTCTAATGCTGTTAATTTTAGAAAAGCACTACAACTTAAACCTAAACTGTTCATTATGAATCTGGGTTTTATTCAAGGAAGACATATTAGTTTTATAATTAGTCTTTTGTGTTACATAAAATGCTACAAATGTTGCTTAATAGAAACTTACTATAAAGCTATATCTGAAAGATAACAGAGAATCTTGTAATGAATATAGAGTTTTCAAACAAAAAAATCATTGATGATTGTAATGCTGGAAGAATAGAAAGAGAATTATGTTAATTATGTTAATAAATTTTATAATTACTCTTTTATGTTACATAAAATGCTTGCAAAGACCTCAAGACATCTAAATATGCTCTTTAGTAGTCTAAGGCAACGCTCAAAAACGCATTTGGTTAATATTTATGCTCTGTTGAAGTGATGTTGGTGCTCTTGTCGGGTCTAAATAGGGTATAATCATATGATTTTCCAATACAAATTCTGAATCAACGACTATCTTCTGCGAACGCGATTAGATTTGATTGTATTACACGTATCTGACTGATTTTACCCGATAATGTCGTTTAAGCGTCTGCGTCTCGGACTCGTTTTCTCGAAATGAACGGGGACAAGCGTAACGAGACAAGAAATTTCATGGAAAAAAGTAACGAGAACAAGGAAAAGGTTGTCCCGGAATTAAGTTATAAGTCGGGACATAAATTTTGTCTCGGAATTTAAAAATTGTGTCCCGGATAATTATGAAGCGTTAGGAGACAATTATATTAACTAGATATCTAACTCGCGCTTTCGAAGTGAAGAAAAATTTTTGCCAGCCAGAAAATGACTTCACAGGTGACTCAAAACAACAAAAAAATAAACCCCTCACAACTTTTTTGTAGCTATAGTGCACTTTTTTTTTTAATAATATTAAATTAAAATGATTATTTATTTAAAAAGTAAAACCAGTTTTTTTGTAAAGATTATATTTTGTGTTTTATGGTTAAAAGAAGTTAAATTTTATTACTATTTTTAAAGAAATCTAAAAAATTAGAGATTTTTATTTAGTAAAAATGGAGACCTTTTAATCTAAATTAGTCTATATTTACTTTTAAGATAATCTTTTAACTTTACATATTTCAAATATTGGATAAAAAAATTGCATCCTGATTTTTATTGTTCAAATTAGAAGAATTCTCTAAAATAACATACAATAAATACATATTTTTTTGTTTTAAATACCAACTAAAAAAAATGTTCCACCGAGTTCCAAGGAGATATATATTTTTTTCAGTTCAATTAACACTTTTACTTTTAGAATATAAAGTGATTGCTGCGGTCACCAGCGGTATAGGGAGTTATTAAAGAAATACAAATGTCAATAAACCCATAAAAACCTTGCTTTCCGCCATTTTTAAGCAGTAGTATACTACATCAAAACAAATGAAAATGATGGAAAAGAAGGTTTTTATGGACTCATTGACATTTGTATTTCCTGAATATGAGCTTTTTAATAGTATTACATGTTTTAACATATCAAATATAGTTTCAAGAACACATATTTTTTTCATCATATGCTACTTAGAAATTTGTTAAAATGTTTATTTTTTTTTAACAAAGATTTATTATTCGAGAAGTACTAGATATTTGATATAGCATTACTAAACAACTTCATTATTTCCTGTAATATACAAGTAACATTATTTACTTAAACATTATAGGAAACTTAATGTGATAATTGTCAAAGAAATAGCAAAATAAAATGTTAAACAGTGTAAAGTGAAAAATGATGTAAAGTACTCAAAAATATTTCTGATATATATTAATGATTTTAAAAACAACAACAATAAAAAGATTAGATCTTATCCAGAATAAGGCTGAATTAGGAGTGGATAAATTAAGATTTTGGAAGTATTAACTTAACGAAATCAAATGAAATTGAAGAAATTAGCAAAGAGAACATAAATTAATGCTACTTTAGAAAATCTTACGACCAATAAAAGTAGCCATTTTGGTTCTGGAAAACTCCATAAACAATGGCTCGTTTTTGGAGAGCAAGGCAAAAGAGAAAAAATAAATGTACCAGGTGTTGAACATCATACTCTGTTTTTAGTCTCTGCAAGAATTACACTTTTTAAAAAAAGTCAAATATTTTATAGATCAAAAAAGTTAAAAACACTTTGGATAAAACCTTTCCTTGAATTATGAGTGTAAAACAAACTCTTGCATTAGAAGTGAATACTGACCTCACCGATAAACAATATCAAATGATCAGAAACTTAGCCCTCGGAAAATGACATGATAAAAAGTATGAAGAATATGAAAGATAAAAAAATATTACGATTTTTTGTAATACGGAAAAATGCAAGTTGTTCTAATTTGTGATCAAACAATTTAGAACTTCATCAACTTTTAAAAGAAACCTAAACAATTGATTTTCTCATATTTTCAAAAAGAAGCCAAAAGAAACTTTATCACTTCTGCTAGGAGGGGTAAGACATCACTTTACGATTTCTGAACTTCAATATGAAAAATAATGAAATGGATGCCGTATGAACTTTTTTTAATGACTGCATAGTTGCACTTTAAAATGATGTTAAAAAGATTAAAATAAATAAAACTACGAAAATTAGAAAGATTTTAATACAAGTTTCATAACGTAACAATAAATATCCATCAAAGATAAATGAAAATAACCATGAGTCAATTACTGACGATGATTTTAGCGGTTATGGAAGAAGTCAATTGCAACAATCGTTAAATATCATTTCCTCCAAACTTTATGATAATAATTTATTACAAAGAATTTAAACGTTTCTAGACTGCTGCGGAGACGCTGCAAAATACAGTCAACGCCAAAATAATCCGAACAAAAAAATATGTGGTTTATTTTTAAAACTTTTAAAGATGTTTTAAAATATTTTTAAAATTTTGTGGTAAACACCAGTGGTATGAGGAAACACCAGTGGTATGAGACGTCACATGATTAGTTCTCACTCAGTGATCTGGCTTTGGAAAAAGAAGAGGCAGAGAAAAAGCGCCAAGGAGATGTTGTCTATCAGAATCTAGAGCAGTTGAATTGGTGTTTTAAATCATTTTAATTAATCTTTATTAAACTATTTTTATTAAATATTAATTATTTCATTGTTGATTTAGAATTTTTGAATCATTTTTCTTTTGTTTACTTCTAAATCCAAAACCTTTTTAGTTTTTACAAAAAAAGGTACTTATTATTACTTTTTTAATTTTTAGTTATACGGCGAAGATGAGCGATACGAGGAAGAGCAAGGAGGACATACACTTAAAGCCTTGGATAGAGGCCTTAGAAAGAGGAAGTTGGTAGGGCCATCCACACCTGAGAAAGCAAAAAACATTGATGCATACATGAAGTATAAGCTGAAGGACAAACAGAAGCTACGAGGAGACATAGAAATTGCCAAGTTCTTGGCCAGATGCAACCTTCCCTTCAATCTGGTAGAAACTGAAATAAAGAGTCTAATATATTTTACGATGAGGACTGCCAATGGCTGCTTAGATGACCATTGAAATAGCGTTTTGCCATTTTAATCAAGATTTAGGTACAAAAATGAACAAAAAACCTTTTGTTCCAATAATTTTTAAAAAATTTAAAAAGTTAAAAAACTTGTCTCGTAATATCTTGAAAAACATCGAAAAAATATTTTAAATCTCGTTAATTTCTCTTTATTCTCGTAATTTTGTCATGTTTCGAGAATTTGTTTTGAGAGGTTACGAGAAGTAACGAAATTCTCAATTGAGGATCTCGTTATCTCGTAACCTCTCGAAACAAATTCTCGAAACTTGTTGTTGTGGTTTTAATATTCGACAATGTGCCAATAATAAGCTTTGCTAATTATTGACAAGATTCACACGCTGCATAATTTTATTATTATAACGGTTTTTATAACGATTATTAATTGTTGACAAGAGTCACAAGTTGTATGTTTAAATGCTATATATAGCGAACAATTTTTTTGTAAAGCTGTCGAGGTTGTTGACAAGTAATAAAGATATTAGAAACTAAAAAAATGGCTCTTAAATGCGTAGAACAACAAGCTAACCGGCCGTGTCTATTATCTCCGCAATATGAAGATGGACAGCCAAAGCGATTTATTCGGCAGATGACTTCTTTCTTCGTGATAAACAATATTACTGCAGATCGACACGTAGCCTATTTGCTTGCTGCTCTGCCGTCGAAAATCTGCAATACCATGGTAGAATTAACAGCACCTGAACTGCCAGAGGACGTTTCATCCGAAGAGTTGGCTGTAAAACTTGAAACGCTGGAGATAAGAAAATCATCGTTAATCTCACGGTAAGAATTTGGGAAAACTTTTCGAGGCAATGAAGAATCGATACAAACGTTTGCGCATCGAGTGATTCGAGCAGCTCAAGAATGCAAGTTCTTGCCTTCGGAGAGAGACGGTCGACTTCGTGATCAATTCATCATTGGGGTTAATGATGGTGGTGTTCTACGTGCCATTCTTCGGGGATAGGATGCGTTGAGCTTTGACGATTGCGTCAAGACTGCATCCGTAATTGTACAAACCAGATTGAATGCGTCATGTTTATCTGTGAATGAAGAAGTAAATGCAAGTTACCGAACAACTGGGACAGTAATGACAAGTCATATACGGAGAAAGAAAGAAATGCGATGTTTCAATTGCGAATCATTAAGTCACTTTGCACGTGACTGTACCTCTTTATGCAAGAAATGCTCGCATAAACATGCTGCTAAGGACTGTTACAAACTTCGACAAAACCAAGAAAACTTAAAAGGGACGAGTTTGCATTAGGTATTTCTACAAGAACTCGTCCCGAAACAGTACTACCTACTATCGACTTGGTAGTAAAAGGAAGAAAAGCTACAGCGCTTGTAGATACTGGTGTGATGAGCTGAAAATTAGCACTGGGAGATTAAAATTCTGTAATTCTCTATTTAAGTTGTCATCGACACCCCGCGTTGCGACTGTTGATATTGAAACAAGCAAAGCTTATTTTGGATTGTTAGTTGGGAGGGGAGAACGAACCTAAAATGAAGAACAGAACAAGTCAGTATAACGTATCTAATCAACATCGTGAAGCGTTCGAAAAAGTATGGGAAAAGCTAAAGGATTACTACCATTTATGTGCGTCATGCAAGATAACAAAAGGAAGATAAGACCGGTGCTTGATTATCGCGAACTCAACGCCTATGTAAAAGTCTCTACAAGGGATGCGGATGTTATCAATGATACAATGAGAGATTGGAGACTCATGAGTACAAATAGCAGCGATTCTGTGGTGGATCTAAAAAGAGCATACTTACAAATTCATGTGCATGCACGACATTGGCCTTACCAAACTGTCATTTACAAAGATCAACGGTACGCTCTCACACCTTTGGGCTTCGGTCTGAACCTAGCACCTGTGATGATGAGCTCAATACTACGATATGTGCTCCAACAAAATTCTGCACTCGCAAAATCAACAAGAGGATACATTGATGAAACCTTGGCAACCAATGGAAACGGGAGAATGCTGGTGGCACATTTGAAGAAATGGGGTCTTCACGCAAAAACACCTGAATATTTTGACAAAAACCCAGTTCGTGCACTAGGATTGGAAGTAACAGTAAATCCGTCTACAAAGAAAATGTTTTGGAAGAGAGGTCGCGAGATTCCCATTATAAAAAATGCGCTCACTAAGAGAGAGAGATAGTCTCATTGTGTGGTAATCTGGTTGCTAATCTACCAGTTGCTGGATGGTTGAGACTCGCATGCAGCTTTATAAAAAGATGTACAAACGAGGCAGGTTGGGATGAAACTAATACGGATTAGCACGTTAATGAAATGATAAAAGAGGTTGTGGAAAAAGTCATCAAATGCGATCCAGCCAAAGGCGTATAGAATGTCAAACCAAATGCATCTCTTACTGTATGGTGTGATGCAAGTTCGCTGGCAAAAGGAGTTGTGATAATGCAAGATGAAAAAAAAATAGAAGATGCGACATGGCTCCGATCAAAGTCTGATGCAATGCATGTCAACGTAGCTGTATTGGATGCATGTATTGAAGGTCTCAATATGGCATTGAAATGGATTCCTAGTGATGTCTCTATCAAAACTGATTCTCATAGTGTATTCAGCTGGTTGAATTCCGAATTGACTCGTGAAAAATCTGTAAAATGTGCTGGACAATGTGAAATGCTAATCCGACGAAGGCTTCAGATATTTGGAAAATTGGTCGAGGATTATGCCATTTAATGTAAATGTTACATGGAAACCAACAACAAAAAATGTCGGAGATGAACTCACACGAGTGCCAGCAAAATGGATAAAACACAAAGTTGCAACACAAGAATGTAATATCATTTATAAACACGATAATCAGCAGGTTAAAAAAAGTTCATTCAATAGCACACATGGGAGTTTCCAAGAGTATGGAGTTATGCTCGCGTGCTGGTGTCCACGTTAACAGAGAAACAATGAGACAAGTTGTCGCTGAATGTGATAAATGCAATTCAATTGATCCTCATGTGGTTTCATGGGATAAAGGATATCTTGTGGCCCAAGCAGATACAGGTTATGGTCACCATTAAAAGATGAAAGTGCGGCAATGGTTGTTCAATCGTTAGAAACAATATGGTCATTCCTTGGACCTCCTTTCGAAGTTCTCCTAGATAATTGTAAGTTGTTTAGATCTCAGACTATGCAAGCTATGGCGTCGAAGTGGGGAATAAGACTTATTTATTGAGCTGTTGAAAAACCATCTGGAAATGGAATTGTTGAAAGAATTCGTCGAACGGTAAAAAGAACAAAAGCGAGAGCAAAATGTGGTATACCCATGTCTGTATTCTTAATCAACAACGTTCCATCAAAACACGGCAGACCTTTTGAAATCTTTTGCCAACAATACAAACGCGTCCGAACTCCTGGAATCGATAAAATTGATTCAACACAAAAACCCCTAACTAAGTTTCAAGCATGGAAAGTTGAAGTTAATGGGCATACGTTGTAATGACACTTTTCTCATCTGCAGCATCGTTGTGGGGACAAGAAAGACATAACAACTGATGACGATTACGATCTGACACTGGTTAAACCTCCCAAATCTAACTAAGAACGCGTTGTAATTAAAGATCCAAGTTCTCAAACAAATCCCCTGGGCAATGGTGAAGCTGACTATAGTGCGGACCACGCTGGTCAAAACTATCCAACAAATCGTGAGATAGAGACACAACTACTTGGAATTGGGAGTTCTGGGATAAAAATTATTTTTCGTTTAAAAAAAATTTCAAAAAAATTTTTAAAAAAAATTTCAAAAAAAATTTTTAAAAAAAATTTCAAAAAAATTTTTAAAAAAAATTTCAAAAAAATTTTTAAAAAAAATTTCAAAAAAATTTTTAAAAAAAATTTCAAAAAAGTTTTTAAAAAAAATTTAAAAAAAAGTTTTAAAAAAAATTTCAAAAAAAGTTTAAAAAAAAAATTCAAATAAAATTTTTCAAAATAAATTTCAAAAAAATTTCGAAAATAAATTTTAAAAATTTTCACGATTTTTAAGATTTATTTTTTCTTTGCTCAAAAATTTTCACACAATTAAATTTAAAAAGGTTTATAATTAGGCGTAATAATACGCTTGTCCGACAAGAAGGTAAAAGCTTCCGGATTAACCGACTTGCGCGTCGCCCGAGTTGAGTATTACGACGAGCCTTCTGCCGGCTGCGACGCTGGGCATGGAATCTGCCTCTACAAAATTTCTGTAAAACGAAATGGTGGTGGTGGAGCCGATGGATGCGGTGGATTGGTACAGCAGTCCCGTCGATTTGTTGTTGAACGAGGTTAAGTTTAATCCATTCCACGAAGACAAGTAAAAATCTTCCAATCCAGATGAGGAAAAGAAGCATTTGCTGTCGGCGTCATATCCAGGGAAAGTGTTGCAATTGTTTGCACTGTAAGAGGTCCAGGGGCTGAGGACAGTGCCGTTGCCTGGAGGTAAATTTCCGTCGTACATTCTGACTCTTGACTCCCACCAGTTTCCAGAGGAGCCGATGATGTGCGTCCTGATGTACTAGTATCTAAGAAAAACGCCATTTCCTTTTCCATTGGCGTTCAGCAAAACATATTCGTTTTCGTAAGTGGTGTTTAAATATCTGAACGTCCTGCAGTACAATTTAACGGAGGAGAGAAGAAGAGGGATGGAGGTGAATGTGGAAATGAACGGTTGAATCCAGTAAGTGATTGCCGAAGCAGTATTATTGACCAATAGGATGGTCAAGTTTGTTGTAAACGGTAAGTCGACGGTAAAATATCCTCCCAAGGAAGTGGTGCTGAAAATGTTGCAACCTTGCAATGAGTTGGCGTAAAACGGACCGCCGAGAGGGGAAAAGAGCAAGTCGCAAGCAAGGGCAGCGACGTCCACTCCTATTCCTTCAGTGGTTGTTGAATAATTCCCCACTCTAATTTCTCCGTCTGCAAATATCCGAATAAAAACATTTCCAGAGACGTTTAATCCTCCTGCGAAGGTTCCATAAAAAGCCAGCCATAATCTTCTCAGAACTCCAGGACCGTCTACGTAGCTAAAGACTGGTGCAGTGGTTGATCCTGCCACAGTTTTCGATTTTAACCCCAAGGATGAAAAGCTTGAATTGGGAATAAGTCTTAAAAAGTTGGATTTTTGTGACAAAACGTCCGCATACCTATTTGTCGCAGCGTCTTGCGCGTTTGAAGGATCAAGCACATTGATCAATTTATGGGAATTTAAATCCAAGTCAGAGGTGCCCACTGAAGTTCCTCCTGAATGCGTGTCCACATAATTTTTTGTGCCTGAATCTGAGGCTGAAGTGGGTTCAGCCAAATTGATCAATTTGTGTGCCATCATGTAAATGTCTGAGTAATTAATGCTCGAATAAGCCACTCGAGTCTCCACGTACCCTTTTGTGGCAGCGTCGTGAGAAGTGGTTGGATCAGAGACGTTGAGCAGTTTGTGGGAATTTAAATCCAAGTCTCCAGTGATCGTGCTTGATCCGTCCGTTTTAATGCGCATGCTCGAGCTGACGTCGACGTAATTTTTTGTGGCGGCGTCAAGAAGATTTGTCGGTTCGTTCAAATTGATCGCTTTGTGAAAATTTAAATCCAAGTCCGCAGCTCCAATCACCGTGCCAGTTCCTCCTGACGAATGCGTGTCTACATAGTATTTTGTTGCGGCGTCGTGTGAGTTGGTTGGTTCTCCCAGATTAATGATTTTGTTTGAATTGAAATCAATGTTTGCAGTAATGGTGCTGAAACCGTCCGTTTTAATAAAAACGTTGTTTGCTGAGTCTGTTGAAAGATTGTCGAAAAAAACGCTGAATTCGCTTCTGTTGAACTTGTCAATAATTTTTTAAATGGAAAAAATTTTTTAAATTCGATTTGCAATCACCAAATGGTGTTGACGACGTCTTGAAAGCTGTTTCCCTCTTCACATTTTTTCAAGACGTAAAGACACAAGTGACCACAATAAGACGTGTTTCCAAATTGAACCCTTTCGCTGTTGTAAAAGACGGGACTTTTTAAATAGTCGACGAGCTCGACGAGAGGGGGTTGGGCGTAAGAGTCAAAGCTGAAATTTTTATCCCCATATTTGTACCAACACACCCAATGAAACCCGTCAGTGCTTGAATCCCCCGTGTTGACAATCCCGCATTCTTTTTTCATTGCCTTTTTGGGCAATTCGTCTCTGACAAAAACTCCTCTAAAGTTTTTTAATTTCAGTTTTTTTGCTGCCTTTATCAATTGAAAATTGGTCAAAGCCTCGTTTGGCAAAACAATTCCTTCCACATTGATTTTATTGTTACTCATTTTTTTTACTTCGTTAAATTTTTTAAAGTTCTCTTGGACTATTGCTCGGGTGCTTCCTTGGGTGCTTCCTCGGGTGCTTCCTCGGGTGCTTCTTCGGGTGCTTCCTCTGGTGTTTCCTCGGGTGTTGCCTCTGTATATTTTTTTTTAATTTGTAATGGCCATAAGCCAACGTGTGAATTCCATCTTCCAAAATGATTCTTTTGTCGTCGGCGGCGCTGAGAGAGACTTTGTTAATTTCTTACTTGTAAATTTCGTGTAAATGGGATCTGATCACGCTCATTTTACTTACCTTTTCTTTTTTAGTTTTGAGACAGTCTTTGTAATCGTCGTGAGTGATGTATTTTTTAACTACATTTTTTTTCACCCCTTTGCATCTTTTGTGCTCTTCTTTATGGATTTTGTAAGAGTACAATTTTGACCGCAGACCGACAAATTCTTCAATTTGCTTTCCTCCGGTTTCGTCTTTGAACATCCCAATGACCTTTTTGTTTGCACCAACTTAGAACCCAATGCTTTTAATGGCGGGATGGTTTTTGTCAAATTCGATCGTGTCGAATTTGCTTTCCACATCAGCAACGTCTTTGTAAAAATCGCCCGTTTTTATTTCATAAATCAACGAGTCCGTGTCTGTCATCAACAGTTTTGCCCGATCTGAATACATTTTTTTGATGAAATCGTAGTGGAATTCAAACATCAAATTCTTGCTCAAATCCAAGATGGACATTAGGGAGGTCCGTTTTTAGGGGTCTGAAAAACTATAACTTTGCCACTTTATTTTCCCATTCTACGTTGATATACAAGACCATTCCAAAAAAAGTTTTAAAAATATTTCAACTTTCCTGACCTCCCTGAGGATTTGAATATTTTTAATAAAGTCATTTTTGACCAATTATTCGTTAAATTGCTATCTTAATTGGATCAAAGACCAACAAAACTAATAATTTTTTTTGGGTGAGTTGGCTCTACTATCAGGAAGGTTCGTATAAAATTTGAGCTCAAAATATTTAAAACTTCTCGAGATAACACATTTTGAAATATGATCTGGTTTCTTTTGAAGACCTGGTTTTTACTATGCTTTTAATTGTATATTTTATCTAAATACTATTAAATATTCATTAAAAAGCTTAATAAAATTTGCATTTAAGAAGTTTGTTAAATAAGCAATCCAAATATTGTACTTAATAAAGATAAAAAATAAAAGTATACTGTTAAAAATGTGAATTACTTTGACTAAAGGTTTTACAAACACATTTTGTAAATAATATACATAAATATTCAGTTAAATTTTTCTTGTAAAAACTTTTCTTACAATTTTTCTTTGGACCAGTTACATTTATAAAATGGAAAGTTAACTCTGTGTTCCTTCAAAACCAGTAAAATATCTTGTAACTTTTCCTCTTTAATTGTTGAATCGATTTTACCAATTTAATAGCTTTTTCACAACAGTCATTGACATAGACTAATCTCTTTATAAACCTTTTCATACTTTTTTAATCAGAATCATGAGTCCACAAATCAGGTGGAATTTCTAACCACTTCGACAAGTAAGGAACTATTTTAAATATTAGCCAAGAATTTTGACCAATGTAATCATTAAGTTCTGAATTTTCATTTATTTCTACAGGCTTAAACTTTTTAAGTTTAAAGATTTCAGGTAAATTTGTTTTAAACAACTGCTGAGTAAATTTTTCTTTAACTTTATTGTCGAGACTTTTATCAAATAAACAAAAGACAACTGTCTCTTCAGAAAGATAATGACTGCGTCTAAAATCAAAATCAAAATCTTTTTAACTGTGTAATAAACTATGAAAATTATTTAAATCGATAGCTACCTAATAGATCTACAACTATTGTGTGGTATACCACCCATAAGCCACGGTTTTCTAAGAGCAGAAACAACGCATTTGGGCTGACATGTTTTATCATTACAAAGCAGCTCGTGATTTATATCTAGAGGGGAGGAAATAATTTCGGTGTGTTTTTTATTTTTTTGAAACTTAGTTATCTGCAGCAGTGATAAAAATATCTTAAAAACGTCGCCTTTTGTAGGAAAACTTCTGCAATCAACTTCGTGGGTTTGTCCTAATAAATATATTTCAGTATTCGAACGTGTTGATATTATCATTTTTAATTTAAAAAGTTACAAACGCAGCGCAGTTTCATAAAATAAATTAATGCGCGCTAAGGGTATAACTCCGCATAGGTCCGGCAGAGCAAATTAAAAAAAAAAAAAAAATTCACTAAAAATGTACTAAATATAAAATATTCAAACCCCTAGGGAGGTCAGGAAATTTAAAATTTTTCAAAAATTTTTTCAGAAAAAGTCTTGTATATCAACGTAGAATGGGAAAATAAAGTGGCAAAGTTATAGTTTTTCCGACCCCTAAAAACGGACCTGCCTAATGGACATTCTCAAATAAATCGTTTTGTTGTAAAACAACTTTGTTCTTCATGTGAACGGCGATTAAGTTTTCATCAAAAATCGTGTGTCGGACGTAATTTGGTTTGGACGACAATTTCTTGGCTTCTTCCCTTTTTGTCACAAGTCTCACGTCCACTCGCTTTTCAATGCTTTCCATGGTTTTTCCAAACACTGAATTGTTCATCAGCTTGAAAAAATCCTTCTCAAAGTCGTTGGTGGCTTTTGTTCTTTAATTAATGTTGAGGTCAACGTATTTTTTTAACCAATTACTCTCTTTAATTTTATTCCTCTGTGTACCATTGAAATTTTCATTCCCAATCGTTCATATAATTTAAGGTTTTCGCGGTAAAGGACGTAATTCTTTTTGTCGTTTAAATTTGGAATGAGTTTTTTCACTTTTTTAATGATCATTCTTTCCGGAGCCAAAGGGTAATCGTTGTGCTCGTCGTGAAGACTTTCTGGATAATCCAAATCGACTTCTAAAATGTAAGGAATCGATTTCCAATTTAAAAGTTCGTCTTCAGTCATCCATTTGAAACCGTGAGTGGGAAGAGGTTTGCTCATGGCCCATCCGTACAACTTGTTGGCATTCAAGTATTGAATGAAGGACGACCTTTGTTGGGATCAAACGACTCTCCCATGTATTTGTTGTTTGATTTTCCAAGTTGGTTTGAAATCATGCTTATTCCTCCGCGGATTCCTTTTTGAACCATAAGAAGCATGTCAGGATCGCTCAACTACTCCAATTTTATTTTTGTCATTTTCAAACAAGCGTTCCAAGCCAATCCTGGAGACGTATAGTACCAAGCAGGGTCGAGTTTGTAATTTTTTATGCAAACGTCCCTGAAGTTTTCAAAGACATCCACCAGCATCAAAACGTCTGACAAGTTGTATAAATCATGGTAATCTCCGAACGTTTTGCAACCAAATTCTTCCCAAACCGTTTTGGGATGCAAATATTTTTCGTCGCTTATTCCATCCTCATTCAGTTTGGAAAAGAACGATTCTGTGGGAGGCAATTGCGTTTCAGAAAACTTTTCGATCGAGTCCATTCAATCGTAAGGGTAAACTCCTTTTCTGAGCAAT